>NC_135485.1:57079855-57426443 GCF_052094955.1 Ictidomys tridecemlineatus | reverse complement strand
ATTGGCCAAAATACCATATCATCTATGCCAACCCTTCAGGGGATAATATTGCTCTATAAATCTTTCTCCTGATAAACCTGTTATGTTTGCATTGTAGGGAATCCAAAAGCTATTGCTTTCCTCTAGGTATGAATAATTTATCCACTGTTCTACCAATCCAGAAGTAATTTTCCAATTGTGTAATTTTTAAAAATAAGGAAAGTAGCCTGATTACACTGCTGATATTCTACTTTTATCAAGTTTTGTAGGAAAATAGTATCAATGATAGTTAATCTGCAGTGATTTTCTATTGAGAAACAAGAAAGGATTTTTTCCCCCTCAGAGTTCATTCTCTTATTAGATGACTTCCATTAATGAGATATCAATAGTCTCTCTACCTCCTAACAAACTATTTTTAGTTAACTAGTTTTTATAAAATCCACTAAAAATTTTTAGCTTTAAATTCGTAGACAGTAACACAGGTCTGTGTTTAGTACATTAAATTTAGTGCTGTAATTTTTTTTTTTTTTTTTTTTTAGTGCTTGAGATTGAACCCAGGACCTTATGCATGTGAGGCAAGCACTCTACCAAGATATATTCCCTAGACCCTAGTGTTGTAACTTTTTAAAAATCCTTTTAGAAATATTGTCTCTTTGTAGCTATAGTCATAGGTAAATCCTGTCAGTGGAACAAGATTCTGAATGTATCCTCCTGACTTGAGCTTTTAAAATCCCTAGTCAGATTCTTGCAAACAGCTTGTTTCTATTTTTAAATCAAGCTTGAATTAGTTAGCCATAGGGAGTTTTTGGACTCCATTCTCATAGTTATCTCTAGATGGCAGCAAAGAACTCCAATCTAGGATTAAATACCATAATTCCTCTCAGTTTCAATCAACACTCAAGTACAGTGGCTTAGAGCTCCCCAAACACATGATACATATAAGTATCCACAAAGGCCTCCTTTTGTGGCTAGTCTGAATATTAATTTGCTGTGCATCTTCTGCCTAATCCTTGTTCCCCTCCCAACATCTTCACATAGGACTCATAATGCATTTTTCCATGTAGGTCTTAAGCCCTGGCTCATTCAGAATCAAACCAGTTAGCTCTACCTCTTTTACTATATCACAATTCCCATCACAAACATGGAGTCATTGCCCAACATAACCCAACAACTAGGGATTAGTACAAAATCTGGCTTGTAGCCAGGGACCCATAATTAACATTTGTCTAAGTGCATGATAACACCAAAAGTAGAAGTACTTCATTTGTGTACAATGTGTCAAAATGCATTCTACTGTCATGTATAACTAATTAGAACAAATTTAAAAAGAACACCAAAAGTACTTCAACTATGTTTCTGGCTGTGATACGCTGGTAAAGTTTAACACACTTGGTGGTGTAGTACTCCTTAATTTTCCTTTTTTTTTCCTTTTTTTTTTTTTTTAGAGTTTTAGAGTTTTATTAAAACTGTGTTTTAAAAAATTATTATTTGTTTTAATTAGTTACACATGTCAGTACTGTGATCTTGACATATCATACATTTGAATCTAGCAATCAGAGAAATGCAAATTAAAACTACTCTAAGATAACCATCTCACTCCAGTAAGAATGGCAGCCATTATGAAGTCAAACAACAACAAGTGCTGGCAAGGATGCAGGGAAAAAGGTACACTCATACATTGCTGGTGGGACTGCAAATTGGTGCAGCCAATTTGGAAAGCAGTATGGAGATTCCTTGGAAAACTGGGAATGGAACCACCATTTGACCCAGCTATTCCTCTTCTCGGGACTGCATACTACAGGGACACAGCCACATCAATGTTTACAGCAGCACAATTCCCAATAGCTAGATTGTGGAGCTAATCTAGATGTCCTTCAATGGATGAATGGATAAAAAAAAATGTGGCATTTATATACAATGGAATATTACTCAGCACTAAAAAATAACAAGATCATGGCATTTGCAGGGAAATAGATGGCATTAGAGCAGATTATGCTAAATGAAGTTAGCCAATCCCCCCCAAAAATGCCAAATGATTCAAGTGGGGTAGGGAGGAAGAGCATGAGAAGAAAATTACCTCTAGATAGGGAAGAGAGGTGGGAGGGAAAGGGGAGAAGGGGAATTGCATGGAAGATGGAGAAAATCCTCATTGTTATACAGATTACATGTATGATGATGTGAGGGGGAAAAAAGAAGTGTGTCACATTAGATTTGGTAGAGAGAAGTGAGGGGAGGGGAGGGAAAGGGGAGATAGGAAGGACAGCAGAATAAAATAGACACAATTGCTATATGTATATTTGTGACTTGTTAATTTTCATTGTAAAGCAGTTTCTACTTCTCAGTGATTTCACTTTCAGTTATCAGTGGCCAACTGCAGAAAAATCTGCCTTAATTCTTTCAAAAAAGAGACAGCATTCATAGCTTCTATACAGTATACTGTTATAATTATTCTATTTTATTAGTTGTTACTGTTGCTCTCTTGCTGTGCATAATTTATAAATGAAACTTCATCACAAGTATATATGTATAGGAAAATATAGGGTTTGTTATTTTCTGCAGTTTCAGGCATTCTCTGGGGGCCTTGAAACATATCTCCCATGGATAAAGGGGGTAGAAATATATAACCAAACCATGGTCAATTTTAAACTCCTGTGACATAAGAGGAACTGGGAAAAAGATATATGCCTTTAATTTGCTTTGATTAATTCTCAGTTGATTATAGTTAGCTTGGTTTTTGGTCAGGTCCAATGTATAGTTGTTGATGAGAATGAACATTTTCTTTCAACACAAATTTACTCACGGTATCCTTCATCTATCCCCTCAAGAAAAATAGTCTTATTCAGATGCAACTCAAATACAGGAATAGAATAAGACAAATGAGGGGCATAGAGTATAAAATTTAAGGAGACACTCCCTTTCAGAATCATGCAAGTGCAAGTAGTTTAAGTATATGGCCCTAAAAGTGAAAACTTCCTTCAATTTGCAACCTTGGTACCTCAAGAGCCACAAACCTTCTGCCATCCAATCCTATCAGCTCCTAACTCAGGCATGTCTCACCCTACTCAGCTTTTTAAATTTACAGTACCTTGGGCACAATGAGGCAAGATCTAAAGGTCTAACCCACTTCTAAGACCTATGTAGTATTTAATCATAATGCTTGACACAGCAGCAATAGTTTTTGGTTCAGCTAGAGAGTCACACTTACAAGACCCCAAAAGGCCTAATCCTCATCAGTTTACTAAGTTTTGCAGAGAAAAAGAAATGCAAGGCAAGGAACATATGCTATTTAGCAGCAGGTGAGCATTAAGTATGGCCCTTCAGTGCAAGTCTTCATAGTCCAGGAATATTCTTTAATCCCCCAAGATTACAGTTAGTCACAAGGAAAGATTACACAGGGAGGTGCAGGAACCTCTGTAGTTTAGTAATCTCATACCACATAAGAAGACAGTATCCTTGAACCTGCCAATCTTGTACAGGATTGATACAGGTCCTGTTTGCCTTCTGGCATTCAACAAGGAGAACACGTGGGTGTGCTGCACCACATTCAGGAAGGCCCCAAACAGTGGCCTCCTGCGGGTATTTATAGTTCATTCACAATCCTCCCAGCTCACATGAACTTTGTCAAGTTAGAAATTTATTTCCCATAGGTTGTGATTCTACCTGTTGTGCGAGAAGATCAACAGGAGGCCAATTTCACAAAAGAAAGGTTTTTTTTTTTTTTAAGAGAGAGTGAGAGAGGGGAGAGAGAGAGAGTTTTCATTGACCCTTTAATCATATACATCAAGGCACAATACCATAAAGTTTCAGAATTTTAGGAATAAAGAAAACACATTAAACCTTTCAGATTAAAAAATAGGTTTCAGGAAGGGGTTTTATAGCCCAGTAAGAGAGTGTTTGATTAGTATATATGATGCTTTGTTTGTATTCAGCACCACAAAAAAATCAAAACAGGGGCTAGGGCTATAGCTCAGTGTGTGAGGCACTAGGTTTGATCCTCAGCACCACATAAAAATAAATAGATAAAGATATTTAAAAAAAACAGACTCATCCAAAGTTTTAGTAGAGTAGCTTTCAACTTTTTTTTACAGAAGTTACAGATTTAGATGTCATTGGAGGAACATCTTCAAGTTTCCAAGGAAAATAATCTCTAAAACAGAAATATAAATTTACAAAAACTACTACTCAAGCAAAAAAGTAGATCTTTCAGATCACAGTCTTAGAAAATTTGCCTCAGTGTATAATTTATTAGAAAACTGGAGAATCCCCAGTCCCACACCACTAAACAAAGGAGTGAATCAAGGAAGAGCTGCAAATGCAAGAAATAAGGAGTCTCTCGTAGGAAAGGTTCCAGGACATTCAGCAAACCTAAAGAGCATATTATAGAGCAGGATGTTGGGGAAATGCAGGAAGAAGAGAAGAGGAAGAAGAGGAGTAGGAAGAGGAGGAGAGAGAAGGGAAGGAGGTGGAAAAAAAGAGAAGGAAGAGGAAGAAGAGAAGGAAAAGTAGAAAATGGGGAAAGGAGGAGGAGGACAAAGAGGAAGAGAAGCGGAGGAGAAGGCAGAGGAGAAGAAGGAAGAGAAGAAGGGGAGGACAAGAAACAGAAGAACAAGGAGGAGGAGGAAGAGGAGGGCAAGGAGGAGGAAGATAAGCATGAAGAGGAGGAAGAATAAAAATGACAGATTATCTGACTGTATTAAGAGATTTCTATTTCTGTCAAATAATTTGGAGATGAATTAGTGATGAGATATTAAAAAAACTCAACAAGTGGGAAAAAACCCTAAACAAACAAAAATCATAAAATAACCCTTAAGCACTGAACAAACAACTCTGATTCAGCTACGACTGGTCTTTGCTACACGGGGAGAACAAGAATGGCAAAATGCACACATGGTGGAGAGGAGGGTGGTAGTTATCAAATGCTTTGGGTTTAGTGACATAACAGCCATTTCTAATTCCCTTCTTTTTTGTCTCCCTACACTACAGAAGCCAGTAAAGCTAATTTTTCCATTTCCAAGCATGTCTTCCAGCTATGATTGAAAAAATAGTTCTAGTAAATCATCTGTAATCAGAAATCTACTAAGGTTTCTGGAAAAGTTTTTACTTTCCTAATTAAATAGGTCGATTTGGCTGTTAACCCCCTTCCCTTTCTGTCTTGGACATAGATCAATGCATACAGCTGCAACAGTTACACTGCAAACAGGAATCCATTCACCAAGGATGGTGAACAGACAGAAAGGTCCTGAGTAACTGATGATGCAGATGAGCCACTGCACTAGACAGGCTGCCTTGAGACTTATTAAACAAATATTATCAGCCAGGTTTTCTGTTGGAGCTAAAAGCAATAAAGAATTCTTGGGCTGGGGATGTGGCTCAAGCGGTAGCGCGCTCGCCTGGCGTGCATGCGGCCCAGGTTCGATCCTCAGCACCACATACCAACAAAGATGTTGTGTCCGCCGAGAACTAAACAATAAATGTTAAAAATTCTCATTCTCTCTCTCCCCCTCTCTCTCTCTCTCTCTCTCTCTCTCTCTCTCTCTCCCCCCCCTCTCTCACTCTCTCTTAAAAAAAAAAAAAAAAAAAAGAATTCTTAACTAAAACATTGTACATGAGGGCTAAGTGCTCATGCTTTTTAGCAGGAATTTAATAGACAGTGTCTAAAATTTTTTAAATGAAGAAATAACATGTTGAAGCACGTTATTTCTTTAGATACATGACAATAAGTACCTGAAAAAATAGCTATAATAATTAAAAATAAATGCCACTGAGGAGTAAGTGGATAGGTAGGGCGGGGATTGCTATTTTTCATTGTAAAGTAGGTTTAATGGTCCACCAGGGGTTCTTGACAATAGCACTACCCTATATTTTAGGTCAGTTAATTCTCTGTTGTGGGTCAGAGTCCCTGACCTCTATCCGTCAGGTGCCAGTATTAGTTCCTCACGTCTTCCTCAGTTGTGACAATCAAAAATATTCTGACCACTGTTAAATGACCCTGCAGATCAGAGCTGCTCTGGCTGTTAACTACTCTTATTATACTATTCTGCTTTTTAACTTTTAATAATACTGTAAATGTATTATTTTGATAAAATTAAACTATGGATAAAGAAACAGTACAAAACAAGCTAGACTGGAAACTGCCAATGTCATTTCTCCTTTCTAACACTTCTCTCCTGGGCCTAAGAAACCCATTCAATTCCTCCCAGACAAGCAGAGTTAAGAGAGACACTTACCACCTAGAAACGCACACTCATAATGGCTGCAGGTCTTGTTTGTGCTTTGAAGGATAAGATTATTGCTATCCCCTTCCCGTGAAACCTGGAAAACCTCACTCAGAGGTATTAAAGTAATTTTTTCATTTTCTTTATCAAAAAACTTTTCAACAGCAATTCCAAAGCATGTGTGGATGGTTAATACAATTTGTTGCTCATCAACTGTTTGAGGTTTGGCTGAGTATGCCATTGTGAAATTGCTAAGCCTGGCTTGGTTTAGCTCTCCAAATGTAAATGAAGTGTCCTGGCTTATTCTATACACCACATTTTTGTAACTTTCCTCACAAGGTCTTCTCAGCAACTGCAGGGCTCTTGTCAGGTAAAAATGAAAAGCTTTGAACTGAAAGTCATAGATATAAGCTTTTCGAGATTTCCCGGCCATCTTCACAGCTTCGTTGAAGAGATGGTAAAAAGGAGTTTGCTGTTGATATTCAGAAACATACGCTGTCAGGGCTATTCCATGGTTATCCTTAAAATTCAAAGGAAGAAAGAGTTGAGCTTTCTGGGCTTCCCATTTGGCTTTTGCATTTTCCCACACAGTCTGTAAGAGCTGATGGGTTGATTTTTCCTCTGTGAGCAGTTGGGGAACATATTTCGTTTCCATCCTGTCAATACATTTCAGGTATTCATCATCAAATGTATTATCAGCCATGTCCAACATTTCAGCCTTCACCTTCAAAGGAAAAGGAAATTAATACTCTTGAAATGAGATATTTAGATATTTATTTATCACTTTGTCTTACATTACTATACCCGGCCTCTCATACCATAAGATTCTCTCCTTACTTACAACCAACTGTGGATATAATTTTTATGCATAAAGCATATTCCATTGCTATTGATGTTTTTTTCCCAGTTATGACTTTTTTCCCTGGGGATTGAACCCATGGGTGCTCAACTACTAAACTGAATCCCCACTCCTTTTTATTATTTTGAAATGGAGTCTTGCTCTATGGTCCAGGTTGGCTTTGAACCTGCCTTAGGCTCCCTAATTGCTGAGATGACAGGAGTGTGCCATTATGCTAGGCTTTAATTATGACATATTTATGTGAAAGAATACATATAAATAGATGAGAGCTATATGAAAGAATAAATATAAATGGCTGAGAACAGGACTAAGCCTGTAACTCATTTACCTGCATACTGTGATGCAGAGGAAACTGAAGAACTTGGGGGAAGGGGGTAGTCCTGGCTTGGAACAAAATCCTTAGCTACATTTCCTCAAACAAGATTGTTGAGAGAGTCTAAAATATCATATGCAAAATACTGTACATGATAGGTAAATATAACGGCAATATTACCTCCTTTTCTTTGGGCATACCCTGTCTCTTGTCCATATGGCATAGACAGTACTGATTTTGCACTTCCAGCCCAAAATATAAGCAAGTGATCAAGGCCTAGCAAACAGAAAATTCCCAAAGGAAGAAAAAGATCTTTCTTCCTCTAAAATCATAGGCCCTAAAGATAATATTGGTTGGGGATTTCTAATAATTTCTAATAATTATCCTTTTAGTTTAATAAAGAATCATTTCTGAAAGTAAAGTAATAAAGACTTAAATAACTGAGAGGGAAAGAGAAAGATAAGGCTCATAAAACATATTTGAGGCCGTTAATCTAGCTGAATCAGAAGACCATGCTTTATACCAGTCATAAAAGTTAATAAAGTCTCTTATTTCTTGAGCTATTTTGAACTATATTACTGTAGCATACATTGGAAAAGGCCTAGTGCATCATCTAAATGACACATATGCTCATATACTGTAAGAAGCAGGGTGGTATAACATTAATTTAAAGCCAGTCAGCTCTGAGTTCAAATTTAATTTCCATTACTAACCAGGTACTAACTACATATGGGAAAGTAACTTGATATTTCTGAGTTCAATTTTTCATTAAAAAAGGATAAAGCCCTTAGCTCACATATCAAGCTTTCAACTAACTATAATTATTGATTATTATTATTTCAGGATAGGAATCATGCATTACACTGCAAGTTTCTCAAGAGCAGAATCTGTATTGAATTTATCTTTAATTCCCAAACACTCAGTATAAAACCTGGCTAAATATTCAAGTGAACTAAATAAGAACCCTATACACTGACTTATGGATCAAAAGTAAGATGAGAAAGTCTGTCCAGGAATACTATTTATGAGTTTCTACAGTTTCTTTTTCTACTACTCCACAGTTTTATGGTACATGGCGACCTACATCTGCTTAAGGATTTCAGTTGGAGACTTTATAGAGAATGGAATATAGTGAAGAGCTGTTAAGTTAGAAGCTTCATGTGAACAAATCATAACAGTGTGTGTGTGTGTGTGTGTGTGTGTGTGTGTGTGAGAGAGAGAGAGAGAGAGAGAGAGAGAGAAACATTTTTTTAAAAAAAGTCTAACCCAAAACTTGATCCTACTATCTCTTTTCTCCCTCATAATCAAACTTCTTGACAGAAATATCTATCCTTGCCATCTCTAGTTCATTTCCATCTACATCTCAACTTTTCCAACCAACATTCCTCCACCTATTCAGCTCTGAGGGGATATTTCTTTTTGTTCTACCTGGTCACTAAATGTTGAGGTTTATTTTTTAAAAAATATCTTTTAGTTGTAGATGGACACAATTCCTTTTTTTATTTTTTATTTTTTTAAAGAGAGAGTGAGAGGGGGGGCAGAGAGAGAGAGAGAGAGAGAGAGAGAGAGAGAGAGAGAGAGAGAATTTTTAATATTTATTTTTTAGTTCTCGGCGGACACAACATCTTTGTTGGTATGTGGTGCTGAGGATCGAACCCGGGTCGCACGCATGCCAGGCGAGCGCGCTACCCGCTTGAGCCACATCCCCAGCCCCCTTTTTTTATTTTTATGTGGTGCTGAGGATCAAACCCAGTGCCTCACACATGCTAGGCAAGTGCTCTACCACTGAACCACAACCTCAGCCCAAAAGTTGGGGTTTCTTAGGCTATTTTTATTCTAATTCTCAATTCTACCCTCTCAGCAATTATGTACACTCTCATAGTTTCAATTATCATCTAAATACTCTGACATGTCTTGTAAATGCCAGATTTACACACCAACTGACTACTTAATACCTCTACTTGAATATCCAAAGAACATGTCTAAAGCCAAACTTTTAAATTAATTGACTGTAATTACTACTGATAACAACCTGGTTCTTAATTTGTGAGGCTTTCCTGGGTAACTCTTTCTTAAGTCACCCTCTGTGTCTACATCATCTCTAAGGCCTAACAAATATTTTCAGAGTTCTTTCCACATGCCAGGCACTAAGTGCTTCATATGAACTATGTCATTTAATCCTCGAGGAAGGTACAATCATTAGAAACTTTTTTAAAAAAGACTTTGAGGAAACCAATATACAGAGAGATTGAGACTTACATTGGGATTTGAATACAAGTAGCCTCCTCCAGAGTCTTGTCCTCTTAGTCAAAATGTTCTGTTGCCTCTCAAGATTAAAAATGTTTCAAATGATAAAGACAACTGACATTTATGTAGCACTTTTAGACTATAATTTTGTTTTCATCAAAACCCTTATGAAAGTCGGGACAGATGATTATTAATTAATATTAATATTTTGTATATTAATATGTATTGATATATTAATTATATGTTATTATTATTTTTAAAATGAGGTAACTAAACTAGAATAAGAAACTGTCTTGATTATTAGCCACAGAGTATCCTCCCGCAGAAATCACTGAGACCCCTACACTCCTGGGTTTGTAGGTCAGTGTCTTGACATGGGAATTTGAGCTTCAGGAGATCAAATCACTGCTGTCTCATAGTCAAGAAATGCACTTTCCTCTGCAGCACAGAATGTACCAGAATGCAGTTTGGGCACCAATGCCTGATTTATCTGCAAGACTTCAATATAAGACATCAGACTCTGAAACCACTTCCCACATTCCTCACCTCATATCAGAGTTGATCCGATATGTTCCTGTCTTTTCCCTTTGCCTCTAACCAGTCTCCACATGTCTAATTTTAGATGTTAAGCCTTTCTGGCTAGACACCACAGCTGATTGTGTGTTCTGTACAGTGCGTGCCTTGAGCAGTGATAAAGTTCACAAATGCCACTAGTACTCAGGGACAACTGAATGGATACTAAGAAACAGGTACAAAAGACTAGGTGAACAAGGTGATTATATATTTTTTTTCTGATTTAGCCATTGAAACAAAAGCTCATACTGATGAAATTCAATTACTGAAAAATGTAATACAAATATATGGAAATGATTTACATAAATGCTCAAGAAGAGAGAGGGTTAAACAAATTACAGAACATTAATAAAACATTAACAAAAGCATTACAATTATGTTGCAAGAGAAAACTTAAAAGTACAAACTAAAACCACAAGATACCACACCCACTGCTATCTTGATAAAACAAAAACAAAAGGAAAATAACAAGTAACACAAAGACACAGAAAAATCAGAATCATAATACATTGTGGTAGGATTAGAATATGGTATAGTCACTATGGAAAATGGCTTAGTAGTACCTCAAAAAGTTAAACACAGAGGTGCTCAGGTGATCCAGCAATTCCACTCTGGGTATATACAAAAGAGAATTGAAACATGTTCACAATTTTGTTAGCATGTAGCAAATAGTGTAGCCCCTGATATACCACTTACATATATATTTCCTGTATGTATGTAAGTAAACATTACTAGGTAATGCTACCACATAGTGTTTGTATTATTCTCCAATATATATAAAAAAGATTGTGATTATATAATTGTTTAAAGAGAAAAGAAGGAAAACTTATGTTCACACAAAAACATGTATACAAATGTTCACGGGAACATGAACATAATACAATAGCTGTAAAACAGGAGCAACTCCCCAGCAGCTTGAGAGGCTGAGAGAGGAGAATCCAAGTTCAAAGGCAGCCTCAGCAATGGCGAGGCACTAAGCAACTCAGTGAGATCCTGTCTCTAAACAAAATTCAAAACAGGACCGGGGATGTGACTTAGTAGCCAAGTACCCCTGAGTTCAATCCTGGTACCCAAACCAAAACAAAACAAAAAGAAAAACAGGAACAACTCAAATTTCCATCAACTGATGAATGGATAAATAAAATGTGTTATAGCCATACAAAAGATATATTATTCAGCAACAAAAAGAATGAGGAACTAATATGGGCTACTACCTGAATAGACCTTGAAAACATTGTTAAGTTAAAGAGACAAGACACAAAAGACCATTGTTTTTAAGATTAATGTCCAGAATAGGTGAATCCACAGATGCAAAGTAGAGTACTGGTTGCCAGGCAATGGGGGAAAGCAGGAATTAGAGCTGCCTACTCACAGGTTTTTTTAGGGTGAAATTTATGAAGTTAAATGGTAGTGATGGTTGCACAACATAGTGAATATACTAAAAATCAGTGAAATGTTCACTTTTAAGTGGTGAATTTTTCAGGTATGTGAATTATTGCTCTTTTTTTTTTTTTGGCTATACTGGGGATTGAACCCCCCAGGAGCACTCTACCACGACTAGAGAGCTACATCCCCAACTGTTTTTATTTTTTCATTTTGAGACGAGGTCTTACTAAGTTGCCAAGACTGGCCATGAATTCATGGTCCTCTTGCCTTAGCCTCCTCCCAAGACTTTGGAATAACAGGCCTGTGCCACCACACCTACCTAGCTCAATTTTAAAAACACACAAGAGAATGTGCAGACAATAGAATATACAATGATTCTCTAGACAATGTATCAAAATATTAAACTAGAAAATAGATAGAATTTTAATAATTTAAGACATTTTAAAGAAGGCATTCAAAATCAGTGTATAAACAGTGATGATGTAGGTGGCTGACATCTGGGGGAATCAAATGAGATATGTCTGATATTTAAATGAAAATATATTATACAATCTTAAATATTTAACTGCAAATAAATACAATTTCTATCAGAGAAAAAAATCTTCATATGAAAAAAGAGTAATTATATAATTTGATTTTAAAAACCATGTAATATATAGAGGATAAAAAGTGTTATCTTAATTTGTCTGAATCCAGCATGAAGTATTAAAGTGGGAATTAGGCAGCTGAAAGTGTAGTAGCCTTTTGATTATAAATAAAAGTGAAATATGTATCTGGTTACATGTAAATGTTAATGGTTGGGAGTAAGAATAATGTAATCTCTTTCTTGTCAGTGCTATCCTGGAGCATGACATCCTTTGCAACTGAGGTCACACAACTGAGTCATCGGAGTTCCTCTTTAAAGCAATGCCTGGACTATACTCTAGACCTTCTGACTCAGAACATGGCCCCATCCATGTAGATTTTAAAATTCCCAATAATTCTGATGTGTGCCACTGGTGTAGTAACACTGACCTGGATACTACTTAGCCCTAGCTTTCTGATTTTGGTATCTTAGTATCCTCATCTGTAAAATGGGGATCAAATGAGATTCTTAGCCATGGGAGAAAGTATTTGGTCAATGACTTTAAATGAATAGACTGCTGTGTTGAAAAGGCTTTATTGCCCTGCCTCAAAGTATATAAATACAAGATATATATAGATGGATTTTCTTACCTTAGCAGTCTTGCAAATAGCCATTTGTCTTGGGAGAAAGACAAGTTTTTCTAGGTGCCATGAAGGAACACTGATATTGTTGATGTGTCTTTGGAAGTGGGGTATGATTGAAAAAGGTAAACTGATATTTTTGGTTCATATGTACACACTAGAAGAAGCTTTTCATAATAAACTACACAACAATAAAAAACATATGTAAACAAACAATATAGCATTACCTTATTTTGGGAAAAAAAACATGATATTTTCAGACTATTTTTTGACATGAAAAGACATGTATCGCAGTATTAACTTAAAAGCAAGGTTAAAAAAAATACTATGTATAGTGTCAATCTATGTTCTGTAAATTACACACACACTCATACACACAGAAATGCCAAAGGATGATATGTACCAAGACCTTAAAGAGTCTTTGCCTCTGAGTGGAGAGATAATGGATGATTTTTATTCTCCTCTTTTTGCTTAATTTTTTCAACTTCCCACAGTTAACATAAATCATATCGGCAAAATGACCAAAAAAACCCCCTACTTGTAATAAATTCATTTACCTATCTTACCTTCTCTTATTTCCATACAGATGCCTCAGGCAATGTTATATCAAGTGTTTCCATTCCAGTGACCCCATACTTCCCATTCCCAACATTACCTGGAAGACGTCCATTAGAATCATGGCTGCCAGAAGCATGGTGACCATTTCAAAATGTCCTGTCTTCATTTTTCTCTTCTAAATTAAAAAGAAATTACAGGAGTTTAGGGTAATAAAGCAGGATGACACTATATTTTCATCCTGGATAGTAGTGGATATCATGATGGTCAGGAAGTGGTTATCAATAAATTCCTAATGAATGCAAGAACCATTAAGTTTCATCTACTTTTCTAACACCTTCATTTTAGAGATGAGGAAATAAAAACTCAAGAGAATTTCAGTGCTCAAGTTTAAATCTGTCCGTTTCTTTATCCCTCCAACATGTCCTCTCTCCTACCATAGTTGCTGATAGACAAACTTGTCCCTCTAAATCTCAGTATGTACAGGAAATAATACAAACTAAAATACCACAGTCTCCAATGGGTACCTTAGGCCCCAGTTTCTAAGAATTCTCCAAGAACACATTCATACACATCTTCCATTCTTCTTCTACCTCAAAGAAGGTAGACAGAGAAGATAAGTAGTGGTACAAAGCAGATTATCAAAGGTGATCGCCTTCTCCATATATTCATGATAAGAAAAGCCTAAGGAAAAACAAGTGTCTCATCAACTTTCTGAAGGCGGGGAAGAGAGTAAGAAAGAACTGGGTAAGCAGCAATTCTAAAAGATTATATAACTCTACTGGCTGAATGCCCAATATTCATTCCAGTATTTGTGATACTGAAAGGGGTAAACAGGAAGATGAGAGGTCCTCAAGAGCTAAAGCCATCCTAGAGCCATTAAGCAATTTAATTAAAGGATACAGCAGGTCAGTCTTGGTTTCTTCCACATACCAAAAAAAAAAAACAAAACCTACTTGTAATAAATTCATTTACCTATCTTACCTTCTCTTATTTCCACACAGATGCCTCAGGCAATGTTATATCAAGTGTTTCCAGAAAAGGGAAGAAATATTAGTGGATAGAAAAAGATCTGGAGGATTCTCAGAGGCAGCAGGCTGCAGAACGTGGGCTTTGAAGTTAGAATCAACATTACTGCACTGAAATGAAACCTCTATTTTATCTTACCAATTACCATATTCTAGATTCTGAAAATGGGAATAAATAACAGATTAAGGGGGATAGTCTTCCTTTTTATAGCTCATTTTGGCCTTAGGTTCCCATCATTCTTCAGAAGCAGTTTCTTTAATTAAAGATGTTAAAATATAGTACAAAATGTCACTTCTGTGTTAAACTTACCTTTCAAAAAAATCTGGAATATAACATTGGATAGGTAGGTACCTGTCACAAGGCAGTATGTATCAAGCAAGCTCTAGATCAGACTTTTCCTTGTAATTCTTCACCTCTATAATCTGAGTGTAAATAAAGTCAAAATGTTTACCTGGATTTTGTGCCTTTGAAGGAGATTCAAATGTTTCTAGATCTGAAACTGACTCCCTGCTTTCAGCTGTGATGAGTGTGTCTTCAGAATGGGATGTTGTTGACAGTGAGAGTTCAGAAGGGAATGCTTTTCTTTTTATAAACACCCCCAGCAGTAGCTTGGCAGTGGCATATTACCCCACTTGTGTTCAGCTATTTATATCTGGCTCCCACACAGTGCCTTGGAATCACCAATGTTAACACTTTAAATTTCCAAGAGGCTTGTAAAGCCACAGCAATTCCCTGTAACCACAGAATGCTCAGTTCTGAGTTCAAAGTTCTGGGTTTCTTTCAGAAAGCAACAACTTCCCATTCCTAACCCTTTGACACTAAGATGTCAGACTAAAGCATGGATTTTATTCTAGCTAGATGATTCACATAACTATGAGGACTTGCTTGTTAATCACTGGCAGAGTGATGGCTATCACCATTCACTTGGCTGGCTTACTATATTTCAGGTACTGTGCCAGGAGCAGGGATACATAAGCATGTGAAACAAACTGAAAAGTATTCACAATCTAATAGCAGACAGGAATGTACATGAATAATCTAAATATAACATGTTAGGAATCCTAAGTATAAACAAAGTCCAGTAAGAATAGGAAAGATTTGATAATGCCTGTGACTATAGTTCCCATTTTTAAAAATTTGTTCTCATTAGTTATTCATGACAATAGAATGTATTTTGACATATTATTCATATTTGGAATATAACTTCTCATTTTTCTGGTTGTACATGATGTGGAATTACATTGATCATGTAATCACATATGCACATAGGACATTAATGTCCAATTCATTCTATATCTTTCCTATTCCCATTCCTCCTCCCTTCCCATCATTCCACTTTGTCTAATTCAAAGTATTTCTATTCTTCCCCATCCTTATTGTGAGTTAGCATCCGCATACCAGAGAAAACATTCAGCCTTGGTTTTGGGGGATTGGCTTATTTCACTTTGCATGTTAATTCTCCAGTTCCATCCATTTACTGGCAAATGCCATAATTTTTTCTCAAATGGCTGAACAATTTTCCACTGTGTGTGCATATTATATGTATCACAACTTCTTTATCCATTCATTTGTTGAAGGGGACCTAGATTGGTTCCATAGTTTAGCTATTGTGAATTGTACAGCTCCCAATTGAGTAAGGTGAATATCTTGGCTACAATGCCAAAGAACACTTTGGACTTCACTGACTATGGGTAAAAAATCTTGAGATGTCCTTCAAAATTCATGCACATTGACATCAAAATACATTAAGAGAATATTTATTGCATCATTTCATAACAACCCAAAACTGAAAAACACCCGAATTTCCACCAACAACAGGCTAGATGGAATTTTATGTAGAATTGAAAATGAACAAACTAATGTATGTTAACAAATCTTATAAAATTTTGAACAAAAGAGAAATAAACATATATACTGTATGATTTATCTTATACATATAGAATATTTAGCAAAACACGTTAATTTCATTAGAAGTCAGAAGAGGCGTCACCCTGGGTAGTAGGTAGTAAGTGGAAGGTATACAAGGGAAGCATCTGGTATGTTAGCTAGGTTTTGATTACACTGCTGTATTATTCAGTTTGTGAAAATTTACCAAGTTGTACACTTATGATATGTGGATTCTCCTGTACATACACATGTATTACCTTCAATGATGCATGAAGGATACCCACATTTATATAATATTTCTCTGCGGTACAGAGTTTGCCCAGTTCTTCTGGACCAACATTACCTGTCTGTATCATGACTGCTGGAAAAGCTTACATTTCTGGCCTAGGCAGAACTTCCGTTATAAACCATGGGAAGAGAGGTGACAACCCTTATTACATTATGTCCTGATCCGATGGAACTGAGCCCAAGTCTGACCCAGCCATAAGTACTAGAGTATATAACCAGGGGGGAGAAGAAAGGACACTGCCCCAAAGCTTACAGTGTTGTAGAAATCTATGCATTTGTTCTTGATTTTTAAAGAAAAAAAATGGATGTTTTAATTATTTTTGTTATAATTTGCAGTCCTATTACTATCAGCATCCACTATGAGCAAAACTGCAGATTAGATATTGGCACTGATTTGCACATTAATTCATACCTTTGTCTGCTTGGTATCTTAATTTCTTACACATTATTTGTCATCATGACTGCCATTCTCCCCTGAAGTCATCCAGCTAACAAATGTGATTCTTTCGTTTGTTATTGTGTTGTTGTTTTGTTTGCAGTATATGTTTATTTTCAGAAACTTAATAGAGTTGCCCCTGGGATAAGACTTTGATATCAAAGATAATACTCAGGAGCATGTGGTAGATGTAGCAAAAACATCACAATTTAGCAGTCATTAGTTGTTGTCATTTGGAATAAGGATAACATTTAATGAAAATAAGCCTTTAGTTGCTCTCTATTTTGACTTGTAAGGATACCACATGAGCTGAATCTTTATTTTTCTTTCATGTTTGATTTTTTCTTTTGCTGAGGATTTTGGGTGGATCTTTTAGAGTTATGTAAATTTATGCCATCATAGCTTTTGCTGTAATCAAAATGGTAATATTAATTCATAAGGTATCAATTAAAAATAAAAACCCAATACACTTTTGTAATTTAAGAATAGAGTCAACAGCCAAAAGAAAATTATAAGAGACTTCAGAAAGATTCAATGGAAGGTCATTATTTCTGACTGCATGTTTACTTAGGTTGCTGCATGCAATATATTTTATATCTAATGTTTAGGGAAAAAACCTTCCCACAAAGCACAAATTAAGAATTTATATACATTATAAATACTGGATTTTTTAAAAGAGTGGTTTTTTAATTCAAAGAACTGGTAATTGACTGCAGGAAGGCAAGTCTCAATCAATAGAATGGTTCTGAATAGGAAAAAAGAGCCCATAACAGAATGTCCTATACTACAACTTATATGAAATCTTGATGCAGAATATTCTTAAAGCAAATTTGTGGATGGTGGGTAAATGCTCTATTGCAATGCTCTATTCTATATTGTACTATTTATTTATAGTAGTAAAGAAATTATGTCTGTGATTAAACTTAACTGATTTAAAGCCTCTGTGTCAGACATTAATGAACTTGGCAATTCCTAAGTCACACATGCGCTCTTAGTTACAATATCCTGGTGCTTATACCATTTTACAAAGTTTCAGACCTTGTCCAGAAAACCAAACAGTTCATCTTAGCTTTCAAATACTAAGACAATAAACAATGTAGAAATAAAATAAATAAACTAGACACTTTTTTGTTTTGTTTTGTCACCAAGGATTGAATCCAGAGGCTTAACCTCTCAGCCACAACCCCAGCACTTTTTTAAGACAGGGTCTTGCTAAGTTGATTAGGGCTAAGTTGCTGAGGCTGGTTCTGAACCTAAGAGTCTCGGCTTCAGCCTCCCAAGCCACTGGGATTACAGGCATGACCACTGTGCTGCCTAGACATTTTTAAAACAAGTTGTATAATGGTAATGCTAAAGAAGTTTCTATACAAAATAAGATAGCCTGGGCAGAGTTGCTGTCTGAATGAAAAACTACCTACTTAATTCCTTGGATTTATCCTATGAAGTGTGAATAGAATTAAGACCTGAAAGTACTACCATGGACTTTTTTTTCAGTGCTGGTGATGGAACCCAGAGTGTTGTGATCACTCTAGTACTAAATTAAATCCCCAGCCCTATGAACATTTAACATTCACTCTTGGGCAGCAGAGAGTAATATGCACACAAACAATTATTGTGTGACTATATATCTTCCATCTTCTCCCTGTGTTTTGGAATTCTGGGGACAATCTGGATATGACATTGCAGAACAGATTTAAGTTGCTGTGTTTATGTGCTGTAGTGTCCTTCTGCCATCGTGAGTATGGCTTGCTTGTTATTTTCTCCAGTGTTTAGTTTTAATCACTGGTTCTCAAGCTACAGTTTGTTTCCAGAAAAGGAAAACAAAACTGTGTGTGTGTGCGTGTGTGTGTGTGTGTGTGTGTGTGTGTGTGTTTGCTGATTAAAAATACTTATTAGATTCTCATCTTTTGAAGTTACCTTCCGAGCTTATTTGGTAATAATTGTTTTTTCCAGCCCAGACATGGTTTAGTTTTTTGGGATTCTGAAAATCTATACAATAAATTTTGCATTAACTATTAAAAATCTTAAGACAGTTTTCAAAAGGTAGCTGAAGATATTTTTTGCTTGTTTTTTTAGGAAAAAAGGAATGATTTCTGCCTGACACAATCTTTCATAATACTTCAATTTTGAAATAAAAGAAAAAATGGTATTTTATAACCAATGTTAGTCAGAAAAATATATATTAATTGAACTAAGAAAATTATTTAACAGATGGGTAACTTAAATATTTTAAAAAAATTTGTAGTTGTGTATAGACATCATGCCTTTATTTTATTTATTTTTATGTGGTTCTGAGGATCAAACCAGAGCACCACTGAATTACAGCCCTAGCCTTGGTAACTTAAATATTTATTTGTGTTTTCTTAAAATGAAGTTAGAGTTTTGTAGCCATGTTACGAAAGATCATATATAACCTGCAGAAATCTACTTAATTAGGTGAATTAAGTAAAAGTTTTGCAATAGCATCCCTCTTCCATATACTAAAGTAACACTTAGATTATAAAAGCTGGAAGATTATACAGCATCAAGCTCAAATGAAGAAAAAAACAAAACAATGGCAAGAAGTTATAAAACCCAAACTTCATTTGGTGCTAAAGGTTGTGAATAAATGTGCCCCCAAGTTCTTAATGCTATGTTAACAGAGAAGGTCCTTCAAAAAATTATTTCTGACCTTCAACTTCACCTAAATATCTCAAGAATAACAGACTCTGTTGTAGCCTCTCCTTGATGTGACACAAGTCACATGAAGTGGCAGACTTTTTGAAAGCTATAACATTTGTTGTTCTATGCGATACTGTTTGTACAAAATGCAGGGATAGGGGGAGACATATGCAGTTTTATTACAGATTCATTTTTAAAAAATATTTATATTTTAGTTTTAGGTGGACATAATATCTTTATTTTATTTTTACGTGGTGTTGAGGATCAAACCCAGTGCCCCTCGCATGCCAGGTGAGCACGCTACTGCTTGAGCCACATCCCCAACCCCTGCAGATTGATTGTGATTGCAAACTTCAGACATTGTGATTCATTAAAATCATTTTTCCAACATCAAATACACATACCTTTTCTTTATGTTGGTAATTTTGTTTATTTTTGCTTTTTTCTTTCTTTTTTTATTTTGCTGACATTTTTTCAATAGTAATGTAGGCTTTGAAGTGAGACAAATTTTTATTGTTCTTTGCAGAAAGATTGTTTTTTTGCTATAAAAAACTAAACATTGACATACTTTTCACCTATTTTGTATTTTATTTAAGGAGAACTCAATCATTAGTAAAGTTGTTTTAGGGAGGAAGTTTCAGGGTCAGAGTCATAATAATATTTTGTATTTTTGCTTGGAATAAATTTTACAATGCTAAAAATTTTATTTGGTACTCTTCAATAAAGGCCCACTTAAGTTTTAAAATAAAATCACTTAAGATGGTTGTGTTTTTCTCCAGCTACATTCAGTTCCACAAGCAGACAGATAATAAGCTGAACCAAGGATATAACTTTTCCAAGCAAAGAAAGAACTGATTTGAATGATTATTGCAATACAATGTGAACTGACATTTCACCAAGGAAAACAGATAAATGACAAACAAGTAGTAAAGATTTTCAACATCATTATATTGGGTAAAAGCAAATTAAAATGACTATATATCCACTAGATTGGCTAAAACTAAAGGCTGACAACATTGAAGGTATGAGGGTATGAAGCAACTAAAACTCTCATGTTGCTCATAGGAATGCAAAAATGGTACAGCTATCTTTGAAAATGATTTGAAAGCTTTTAATAAAGTTAAACATGTATTTACCGTAAGATTCGGGAACTCCCACTTGTGGGAAGCCGTTCTTGCCCGTGATTGGTCTACCTCCCTGACTGGGTGAGGCACTCAGGTCAGCTGTGTCAGAGCTTTCCCCACCCTTTCCAGGTGCAAGGGCCTGTAGATGTGGGGGTGTGACTGACCATTGACCTGAAACCAATCACTGACCCTGACCTTGGAATGCTGTCCCCCTCGACCTTCACTGGATGGAATTTTCCCTTGAATTTTTTGTTCCCCAATAAAAGCCCACTCTCTGGCGTGCTTCCTCCTCTCTCCTGCTGGTCTCTTGTGTAAACCTCGCTACCACATCAGGTAGCTCGAGGCAAGAGCCGGGAATGGCTGTCTCTTAGCTGGGCAAGAAAAAGGTAAATTGAGTTTTATGTGTCTTTATTTTGATCTCACTAATTAACTTCTATGTTTGGAACCTCTAGTATGAAGCTAGGGTGCTCGTAGTATAGGAATTTACTCAAGAAAGATGAAAGATTATGTCCACATGTCATAGCAGCATATGACTATTTATAATAGTCAAAAGACAGAAACAACTCAAATACCAATCAATTGCATTGCCAAGTAGTATTCCATTTAGAATAAAATTTTTAAAAAATAAATAAAAAGGGGAAAGTTCTTATGTTTAACACAAGAATTACCATATGACCCAGCATATGTACCCACTCCCAGGAATATATCCAAGTTAAATAAAAATATATAATCCACAAAACAGTTTTGTACAAATGTTCAAAAATGTTCACAGCAGTATTATTTATAAAATAGTCAAAAAGTGGCTCTAGAGAAATGCAAATCAAAACTACTTTAAGATTTCATTTCACCTCAGTCAGAATGGCAGTTATCAAGAATACAAGAAATAACAAGTGTTGGTGAGGACGTAGGGAAAAAAGGTACACTCATACATTTCTGGTGGGATTGCAAATTGGTACAACCACTTTGGAAAGCAGTATGGAGATTCCTCAGAAAACTTGGAATCACCATTTGACCCAGCTGTCTCACTCCTCCATCTATGCCCAAAGGACTTAAAATCAGCATACTATAGTAACACAGCCACATCAATGTTTATAGCAACTGAATTCACAATAGCTATACTGTGGAACCAACCCAGATGTCCATCAATAGATGAATGGATAAAGAAACTGTGGTATATATACAAAATGGAATATTACTCAGCATTAAAAGAGAATAAAATTATGGCATTTCCAGGTAAATGGATGGAGTAGGAGAATATCATGCTAAGTGAAGTAAGCCAATCCCAAAAAACCAAAGGCCAAATGTTCTCTCTGTTAAATGGATGCTGATCAGTGATGGCGGTGGGGCATGGGAAGAATGGAGGAACTTTGGATTGTGCAAAGGGGAGGTTGAGGAGGGGTCTTGGGAGTAGAAAAGATGGTGGAATGAGATGGACATTATTACCCTCGGTACATTACGATTGCAGAATTGGTGCATCTGTATATCATGTACAACCAGAGAATTCAAATGTTGCACTCCATTTGTGTATGATGAATAGAAATGCATTCTGCTGTCATGTATAACTAAGTAGAACAAATTAAAAAATATATAAATTTTAAAATTTATATATAAATTATATGGAGTTCAACTTAATGCCTATCAACTAATGAGTAGATAAACTGAGGTATATCTATCCATAAGTAGAATATTGTTCAGCTGAAAAATAAATAAGTACTGATACATTTATATGAAATATCTAAAACAGAAAAATCTATAGAAATAGAAAGAATAGTGGTTTTTTGGGTCTAGAAACATAAGAGGAAATTAGGAAGACTGCTAATGGATTCAGGTCTCTCCTTAGAGCAAATGAAAGCAATTATAAAAGTCCTTTCATGACTTTTTTGGGGGAGAGGTTGAACCCAGGGGCACTTAACCACTGAGCCAGACCCCCAGCCCTTTTTATTTTTTTGAGAGAGGGTCTCACTAAGCTGCTTAGGGCCTCACTAAGTTGCTGAGGCTGGCTTTGAAGTAAACTATTGATTTCCTCTCACCTCAGACTCCAGAGTCACTGGAATGACACTCTCATGACCTCTTCAGTCAATCTCCTCCCTCCACCAAAGACCTTTGCAAGCACCAATCAGCTTCCTATCACTATAGTTTTACTTTTCTACTATGCCATTTAAATAACATTGTACAGTCAGTATGTGGTCTTTTGTTACTTCTTAGAATAATGCTTTGAAATCTACCCATGTTGCTACATATATCAGTAGTTCTAAAAACAACTGCAAGGATGGTTATACAACTTTATAAAAAGCCTAAAAGCCATTTAATCGTACATTGCAAATGGATGAACTGTATGGGATACGAATAATGTCTCAATAAAGCTGGTTTTTAAAAATGAACTGCTGATACATACAACATGGGTATGAGGGAATTCTTTTGAGGGTTGAAGTAGTTCATATCATGACTACAGTGGTGGTTACATGATAACATATATTTGTCAAAAATCATGGAACTGTACATTCAAATTGATGCATTTTACTTATATAGACTATATCTAAGTACAGTGGATTTTAAACAAACAACAATAACAACAACAAAATCTTGCCCAGATAGCCCTTGGATTGTCTTTGGGTAGCCCCAGAGGTATACCAAAGACTACTACAGTAAATCATCTGTCATGCTGCAGTGGCTCATGGAAGAAGTTGAAAGAGAGCTGGGTGACAAGGTGAGTGCAAAACACATAGTCTTAAAGACTGGAAGCCAAGTCAGGACATTACAATAACCAAGGGAAATCATTCCCTTTGAAGACTGAGCTGGATCAGACAACCCAGTGAAAGCCAATAACCACTAGAGGTCAGCACCAGAACAAGCTATTTCTTCAATGGCAACATTTACACTGCTGAGGCAGAAGAGAATGGAAGGGAAAAACTCTGAGCTTAATTGAATATTTACTCAAAGTAAGACTGCTTCACTCAGAGTGACTAAATTTTAGTTGGTAAGAGTAGTGTTTTATAGCTGGAGTGGCAGCACCCACCTATAATCCCAGTGAGCTGGGAGTCTGAGGAAAGATTGTACATTTGAGGCTAGCCTCAGCCACTTAGCAAGACCCTGTCTCCAAAAAAGAAAAAGAAAGAAAAAAGGGGGGCAGCCTGGGGATATAACTCAGTGGGTTCAATTCCCAGTACTAAAAAAAAAAAAAAGAGGAGGAGGAGGTTGTTCTGTTTGTTTTTATCATTAGTAGATATGGAGGTTTCTGAACTACTGATTGCCAATACAGAAAAATACATTTTTCCTTTTTGCACATGGCTCCCCATCTACATTGCCACTCTGATACTGGGAAAAATTGTAATTTGCTCTCTGTTGGCTCTAGCTATTTGACTGGTTTCCTACAATGGTGACAATGGTGAACTGTTGGCTCAGTATTTTAGTATCTTCTACATAATGTGGGTGTCCTGTTAGTATCCCCCTAATTGGGGCCTGGGCACTGGGTATTTTAAAGTGAAACCATCTCTCTGCCCTCTAACCCTATTAAGTGGTAATTGTACATGAGTTCCTTTGCTCTTGCGCAGCATCTTATAGAATAATGTAAGCTGGCTTGTACCCCCTGACTTACTTTCCCTAGGTAGGCTCCAAGAAAAACCTAGGGGTTCCATAACAGCAACCTTAATTTTGTAAAAAACTATAAAGGAAATTTTGTCCTTTCTTAATTCTTATTGCTACTTTGCTGTTTCCAACTTGTTAGACACAGAGCTTTTCTTTTTTTTTATTAGTTGCACATGACAATACAATGATCTTGACATATCATACCTTTGAATCAAATGGGGTATAATTTCTCATTTTTCTGAGTGTACAGGTTGCAGAATCACATTGGTTATACAGACATGTATATACATACAGCAATACTAGTGTCTATTTTATTCTGCTACCCTTCCTATCCTCCCTTCCCCTCCCCTCCCTCCCATCACTTCTCTCTACCCAATCTAATGTGACACATTTTTTTTCTCTCACATCATCATACATGTTTTTGTATAACTATGAGGGTCTCCTTCCATCTTCTGTGCAATTCCCCTTCTCCCTCCCATTCCTTCTCACCTCTCTTCCCTATTTAGTGGTAATCTTCTTCTCATGCTCTTCCTCCCTACCCCATTTTGGAGCCAACTGAAAAGCAGTATGGAGAGTCCTTGGAAATCTGGGAATTGGATCACTGTTTGACCCAGCTATTCCCCTTCTCGGACTATACCCAAAAGACCTAAAAAGAGCACACTACAGGGACACAGCCACATCAATGTTTATAACAGCACAATTCACAACAGCTAGACTATGGAACCAACCTAGATGCCCTTCAATAGATGAATGGATTTTAAAAATATGGCATTTACACACAATGGAATATTACACAGCACTAAAAAATAACAAGATCATGGCATCTTCAGGGAAATGGATGGCATTAGAGCAGATTATGCTAAGTGAAGTTAGACAATCTCTTTAAAACAAATGCCAAATGTCTTCCCTGATATAAGGGGGGTGACACAGTGCTTTTCTAAGAGACCTTTAATTTCTCCAGTTTGCCCAAAACAGCTAAAACAAAACCCATCTCTGTTGCTCTCTAGAATTTCAGTCCATAGAAGACAAGACATAGAAGTCTGATTTCATTCCTTTCTTTTCTACTCTAGAATCAAGTCTTCCTTGTTTGGGCTTTTTTTTTTTTTTTTTAACCTTTTCCCTCCTTTAGTAACTTAAGGTGACTGGAGTACAGACAGAACAGACTTTTACAGGGGGAATGAAGAGCATATGTATTGCCGGGTGTGGTAGTGCATGCCTGTAATCCCTGCAGCTTGAGAGGTTGAGATAGGAGGATACCAAGGTTGAATTCAGTCTCAGCAACTTAGCAAGGCCCTCAGTAACTTAGTGAGACCCTGTCTGAAAATAAAACATAAAGGCTGGGGTTGTAGCTCTGAGGTAAAGCACCCCTGGGTTCAATCCCCTGTACCAAAAAATAAAAACATAGAAAGAGCATATGTATTGAGTTTTTGTTGCCTGCCAAGCTGGGGATAGAACCGAGGGCCTCAGGCATGCAAGTAAGTTCTCTACCATAGAGCTACTCCCCAGCCTTAGTATTTGCAAAACATTGCAGAATATTATCCCTATGGCATGCAATATATAATTATTATGTTATTATCTTTAATATATGCATGCTATATGTATTAATGCAAGTATTGAAATGTAAATATGGTTAACAGTTTGACTAGTATATAATTCTAGGTCCAAGATAATTTTCTTTCATAATTTTGTATAATAAATGAATCTCTAAAAAAAAAATTGTGTAAGACACTGGGCATTGTGGATCATGTTTGTAATTCCAGTTAGTTGGGAAGTTGTGGCAAGTTTAAGGCGAATCCAGGCAACTTAATGAAACCTTGTCTCAAAATAAATGTGGTGCTGGAGATGAAGCTCAGTGATACTGTATTACAAAAGTAAAACAAAAACAAAACAAACAGGTTCGTATAAAACTAATTTCTAGAATTTAAATTATTTTATCTTTTAATGTCATTGTTGTAAACCAATTTTAAGGTTTATACTATGTTTTCCTATTGTGTTCCCCAAGTCTCTGTCAAACAGTTAATCATATGTAAACATATAACTTAAATACTTGTGTTCACTGAGTTGTGCTTAAATGTGACTTGGTGATGAAAAAAGTGAATTTTTAATAGGACTTAATTTAATTTAATTTAATTTAAAGACTGATTATTGATTTACGGGAAAATTTAAAGTTTAACAACTCAGGTATGTACATCTACTTTTCAACTTTAAATTTTATAAGAGCTAATTTTATAAGATTATCTAATATTAATAAATACTGTCTAAAATATATCTTTTAGACAATGCTGAACTAGAAAAAAACAGCATGCCTCCTATGTCTGAGGAAAACCAGGAAGGTTCAGAGGTGAGTGTGGCTGGAGCCAAATGAGTAAAGTGAAAACGATAAGGTCATCATGTAGACACATACATTTTAAGTCTTCCTATGATAACAACAATGACTGAAATTGCAAAGTTGGAAGTAAAACTGACACATGAAACCACTACCTGTCTAGGAACCATTTTATTCTATAATCATGCTAACACACTCTAACATGCCACAAGGTAGGATTGTGGTAGAAAAAGACGTTATGATAAATCTCATTAAATCTGTGGTGGTAAAGAGACAACCATTCAAGAGCAGGGTACCCAATTCCATGATTCCGGACATAGACAAAGATTTTAGCAGGCCCAGACGAGATCCAGTCAATTATTCCTTCACTTTTTCTCCACATTCCTCTAGACTTTCCAGTCAAGGCTGTGTCTCTTCAAGTATTTTGATCTGCATTTTTTCCTCCATACAAAACTGATTAATTGATATAGGTTTAAGAATAAATATTATTATTTTTTTAAAAAATATGTATTTTTTAGTTTTAGGTGGACACATTTATGTGGTGCTGAGGATCAAACCCAGTGCCTCGTGCATGCTAGGCAAGCGAGCACTCTACTACTGAGCCACGATCCCAGCCCAAGAATAAATATTATTTTAAATGGAATGAACAACTATAATTATTTACTATCAGTGTAAGATGTGACAAGATGACCAAAATAGGACCTTGTGGATTAAGGACATAAAATGAACAAACAGAATCTGATTTGATCCAGACCCTGTGGAAGTTATATTCTCCTAAAAGAGGAAAAAGGGGAAGAAAAAATTTTACTTTTAGCCTTGTACATTTCCTTCTTAAATGAAAGTAAGGGTCACTATTAAATAGGGAAGCATTTTACTTAACATGAAGCACAGAATAAAACTGTCCCTAGGCATAGCTAATGTTGTAATCAAGAGTTTCATTATTACTCTTTTCATTATTACTCTTCCAAGGCTGGAAACCCCCACATACTACTGTTAAAACATCAGTCAAAGTTAAAAGAAAACTGAAGATAATTTAATGTCTTGTTAACATGTGTACTCTTGTAACAAAAAATCTTAGCTTTTGAAAAAGGGGAAGCAAAACCAAAGGGGGTAATCCCTTTGTCAATGAGAACAGTGTGTGCCATGAGTGGGTCTGGTAGCATTCTTACATGTGTCTCATCACCCATATGACTTTCTATTTTAAAGTGACTCTTCAGTGAGCTGTCTACTCTTGCCCCAAATACCAAATTCAAATGCTGTCTTACTAGCTTTTATGTAGAATTGACAAAAGGCTACCCTTGAACAATCTCAGAAATTGCCACCTAAAATTGTCCTTAGAAAATTAGGGAAAGAAATGCTTAAAAAGCCCCTATCCCCAAAAAACTTATAGTTAGTAGGAAGAGGATACCACATAAACAAAAATTATCATGTTGTGAGATAAGCATAATGTCAGAAATGTGCATGGGGTGCTACAGGTCCTACAAAAGGAGGGCAGCAATATGAAAAGGGTGACAGGTATTGAAATAACAATTTGGTTGAAGACTGAAAAAGTAGGAGTTACTTAGGGGAAAAAAAAGGAATGAACAGCATCCCAGTTAGAGATAAAAGTACAACAAGGCAGTGAGGGCATAAAAGGAAAGCACAAATTCAATAAAATGTAAGCCAATTATTATAGTTAGCATGATATGTGTCAAGGAGCACAGAAATTCAAGGCTGGAGAGAAAATCAGGGTCAGATCATTATAAAGAGCTTTGAGTCATACTTCTTGAAGCTTTGCTAAATTCCTAAATCATAATCCACTCTGAGAGAAGCCTTCATCAAACTCCAAATTAGGTTGCTGAGTGATTTTTAGAGCTATAGCCAGTAAATAAGATGCAATTATTCCCCAATCCCTACCTATTCCCACTACCCATAACCAATGCTGTTGGTTATTAGGGTCTCTCAGAATAGCATCCTGTACTCTGTATTCATAAGAAAGTCTGCTTAACTGGAAGTCATTTGGAAGAGAAGGCTGGAACATAACTCTCTGACTGCCAGGTTTGGCATATTCAGTCATTCTCTCTTGCTTGGAGGTTCCAGATAGTGAAGAAGCAGAGGGAGGATAAAGGAAGGGAGATTTCATAAGACAACAATGACTGAAACAAATTTATTAAGGTTTTATTTTATGTAAGATAAATGAGAGGAAATGCAAGGTATATCAGCAAGGTTCCTTCTGTGGAGCAACCCCTTATGTTGAATGATTATCACCACCATTTTAACATCTGTAGGAAAGTAGGTTCTGATTTCCCAACCACTGACTCAATTTCCTATTCACTGACACACTATCTGGCACATCATCCCACCAACAATCCCTCTGATAATTTTAGAAGTGTTACATATCTAACACATTTTGGCTTTTTTTTTATCCTCATATCCCTCCTTTGTCAGACTTTTACAAACTTGGCTAGTTTTTCAATTTATAAGGTTCGCTTGTTTTTTCTCTAAAGTAAATTCCCCTGCCCTTATGACTACTTGACTACTAAACTTCACTAATTAATCTCTCTAAATTGTCAAAGTCACTTAGAACTTTAATTTAGTTATCCATTCAATTGAGACTGCCTGAATATGAACATTTCTTTTTCTTCTGAGATACCTGTAAGGGAAAAAATTGATTGAAAATATATATAAGCTAAAAGCCAATTAATCATAATATTTTAAGTAGAGGAAAAAAAGGTTCAACTTACAGCCTTTTATATTTAAAGCCAAGAAACAGCCTTTTAAAAATAATTTTACAATTGCCTGTTATAATTAATCACAGAGTAAGGATGGAGAAAGAAAAAGGGTTAGAAATACGAATGAAGATTCGTGAGAGGGGGAGGGAGAGAGAGAAAGGGAAGACAGTGAAAAAAACTAAAAGAACTTTGACCTCTGAACCTTCCAAAGCAAGCATCTGCTGTTAGATTTTCTCCTGGACCACAAATCTAAAAGCAGAAAATAAATGAATAGAAAGAAAAATGCTGTAACTATGTAAAGGAAACCATTTGTTACTTCTGCAGCAAAGACGACATGTTTGCCATGTATGTATAAATAGATAGGAAATTCCTATTACTTTTCTCACCTCATAAATAATAAGGGTAATTTTCTGCCCAAGAAAACAGAAAGATAGAAATGAATATGTATAAATATAAGGATGAATCGGTAGTGATTGATTCTTTGAAATATGAAACTTACTGAATCAGTAAGTGTTAATATATGCATTTTTATCAACTTTCTATTTAACTCAAAGAAAGTCTTCATAACAACATATAGCTTGTAGAACCCACTATCTTTAATTGAGGAAGCTCAGTTCTACATCAGACAGATTAATCAGACCAGATTCAAGTAATTCATTCAGACTCTCAATGGCCCAATCTACCATGATAAATACCATATTCTTTCATCAATTTTAAAGATGACAAACAAAGCTATTGTTATAATGGCTGAAAAATTGTTGGTTTAAAAAAGTAAACAGAGAATGCCAATACTAAGATGAAAAAGGTTTTCTTTTTAAAAATTAATTTATTTTTTTAATTCAAATATATCTGCATTTAATAATTTCTTTTACTTTTTTATTTATATGTGACAGTGGAATGCATTGCAATTCTTATTACACATACAGAGCACAACTTTTCATATCTCTAGTTGTATACAAAGTATATTCACACCAATTTGTGTCTTCATAACTGTACTTTGGATAATAATGTCCATCACATTCCACCATCATTTCTAACCCCATACCCCCTCCCGTCCCCTTCCACCCCTCTGCCCTATCTAGAGTTCGTCTATTCCTCCCATGCTCCATTCTCCCTACCCCAATAGGAATCAGCCTCCTTATATCAGAGAAAACATTCAGCATTTGTTTTTTTGGGATTGGCTAACTTCACTTAGCATTATCTTCTCCAACTCAATCCATTTACCTGCAAATGCTATGATTTTATTCTCTTTTGTTGCTGAGTAATATTCCATTGTGTATATATGACACATTTTTTTAATCCATTCATCTACTGAAGGGCATCTAGGTTGGTTCCACAATTTAGGTATTGTGAATTGTGTTGTTATAAACATTGATGTGGTTGTGTCCCTGTAGTATGCTGTTTTTAAGTCCTATGAAAAAGGTTTTCATACTAATCAAAGCACTCATAAAAGTTACAATAGAACTTGGCTACATTAAATTAAATTTAGCTGGGCATGGTGGCACATGCCTGTAATATTAGCAATAAGGGAGGCTGAGGAAGGAGATTTGCAAATTTGAGGCCAGCCTTGTAAACTTAGTAAGACCCTGTCTCAAAAATTAAAAAAAAAAAAAAAAAAGAGGATGGAGGGAAAAGGATATAGCTCAGTGGAAGAGCACCCATGGGTTTAATCCCCAGTAACTCTCACACACACACAAATTAAATTTGATTCTACTTAACTTTATTGTCCAGACTGTACCTGGTAGTCATAAGCAATTAGTACTTTACTCCTAATGTCTTTCTATCTGACCAACTAGGATTCCATAGTTTCCAACGCAGCTGCTACCTACAATAGTCAGTGTGTCATGAGAAAATTTTAAAGAAAAACCAAAACACTGCCACAGTACAGCTTTGAATATTACGGATAAACTCTAAAGGAGGCTGTTATCCAAATATTAAAAGGTAAATTCTTTTTTGAGCAATTAAAAAAATCTAGTAACAGATATTGCCTTAGAGGATGGTACTGTATTTATGAATTACTTTTAAAACATGAGCATATATGAAAGCTGGTATGCTGCAATGACTTTCTGAGTCTGAAATGACTCAGTTCAAATTCCTACTTGAGCTGTTGTCTAGCTATGTGACCACTTAATAGCCAGGTGAGCTGGACATGTTTATTATCTTTCTGTATCTACATATGATAAATGGGAACAACAGTTTCCTTCACAGGGTCACTGCAAGGAATCAAAGAGTAATAGATGCAGAGTACAGCTAGTACATAGCAGTATAAAATTCAGAAGAAAGTTACAATAAAAAGCATCTTGTGGAAAACTTTTCAAAATGGAGCCAGGAGATCATTAGAAGAACCAGATCTCTGCACATATTAGGCAGTTGCCTGGGAAGTGAACCATGAACTCGGCAACAAGAGTACTAACCATTAAACTATGCCAAAGCCTGCAAAGCATTAATATCTTTTTTGGAGATAACGGCAGAGCAACCGTCACAAGTAACCAACAAACTTAACACCTAGAGATAGCCCTAGCAATCAATCACTGATATAAAAATTAGTGTTAGGATAGCTTCTTTGCACTAATCACCTTTCTCTTCATGTAACGTGTGGAGTTTCCTTTGTCCTCTGCTTCTCCTTCCATTTTAAAGTCACATATAGCTGGGCACAGTGGCACATGTCTATAATCCTAGCTATTCTGGAGGCTGAGGCAAGAGAACAGCAAATTCAAGGCCAGCCTCAGCAACTCAGGGAGACCTTCAACAACTTAAAGGCGACCTGTCTCAAAATAAAAAATAAAAAGGACTGGGGATGTGGCTCAGTGGTAAAGTATCCCTAGGTTCAATCCCAAGTACCAGAGGGATAAAAAAGAAAAGTCATGCACAATCTGAATGTCTTCAGAATATTCATTCAGAACTGTCTGAACCCGTGTTTCCCCCACACTGCAATTCTTGGGTCCCAAATAAAGTTATTTTTGCTTTTATAGTTTCTAAGATTAAAATGATCATCATAAGCACTATGTAAGTATTATATATCATCATATTTTAACTTTTAAGTTAATTTTTTACTTATACAAAATCAAGAAAATAACAGTTATCCTTACTTCTCTCACTCCTCTTCTCCTAATGATAATATCTTTTATAACCATAGTATAATTATCAAGAATAGGAAATGAACACTAGTACAATATTGTTAACTAAATTTCACTCTATACATTGCCATTAATGTCCTTTTTCTATGGTCCTATCTAGGACTCACACTGTATTTAGTTATTTCTTCTTAGTCTCTTCTGATCTGTACCAGTTCTTCCTAGAAAATTCAAATTTAATAACATGATCAAAGTAAACATCACTAGTAATAACACATATCAACATTATGAACTTTGACATAATGTACTGAAAATATTATTTTGTAGTTTTTCATGCCAAAAATCAATAACCTCATTCTAATTATGAGAAGACATCAAATAAACCAAATTGAGGAACAGTCTATAAAATAACTAAAGAATATTCTTCCAAAGCATTACTATTCTTTTTCTAAATTAAGGGTAAATTATCTTCATAATAAATTTCCGTAAGCAATACGACACTAAAGTTTGGCTTCCTTTTCTCTGATTCTAAAGAATTAGAGTGGTTTCCCACTTATCAATGGAACCTAATTCAAATTTCATTTGAAGACCCACTGTTGCTGATTTTTTTTTTTTTCATGATAATCAGAAATGTCTTCCAGGTCTCAATCTGAGATGTCCCTTATTTACTCCCTTCTGAATCTAATGGGCAATAAGAACTTTGCCCCTTTCCTGGTCTCTTGAAACACATCTAACACCTGTCCTTCCCACCCACAATTACTCTGCAGCTGTTAAACACTAATTCTGATACTTAACAACTTTCAAGCTGGTTGCTCCCTTACTGTAAACCTGACACCTTCTCTCTTTCCCTAACCCCTGATTCCTAGTTTTTGGAACCTTTTTGGAGCTCTTGGTTTTAGAACATGTTCATAGGCCTCTTTGGCTTCCCAGATTCAGCTCTAGCTAGGTCCTACAAGATTTTGGAAAGGCTCCACCAGTATAAGTAAAAGTTTCCCTCTGCTAGTTTAACCCTTACAGAATTCAATCTATTAACTGGGATGATGTCTGGCATCTTTCTAAACATGCAAACTCAAATATCAAGGACTCTGGAAAATAAGAGGCTTGGGATGAGGCAACATGGTTACTGGGTCTCTAAGAAAGGATTTAGAATGTAAGTTAAAGGAAGGGAAAGGTAGTAGGAGGAATTGATGGGAAAAAGGGTGCAGTCCCAAGGCAGTTTCTTTCCCCCCTCCTCTATCCTTCCCTATTACCTTTGAAAGGACACAGGGCCTTCATCTGGTATAAGTTTCTAAGGCAGGAGTCGACCTGCTGCTGGCTACCTATTGTACCAATTTCTCCTCTGCCTCAGAGCAGTTTCTGTCCTCCTCAGCTAACTGTAAACAACACAGGCTTCTTGCTTTCTCCCCCATCCCTGGAATAAGTATTGGCTGTTTTGAGGCTTTCTAAGGGTTACTACTGCTAGTTACAATGGGGAAACAGAGGATAAACATTACTCACTAAAGGCAAATTTTACCAATTCATACAATAATAATTTGAAATGTACATTAAACAGGGCTCTAGAACTTCTCCAGCTTTCTCACCAGGACCCTCAGATTCTATTTCTCTCAAATGGTTCCACACTAATCCACTCTAGCCTTCTTCTACATTTCCTATTTTCCAGGGAGGCCTGGGTCTGAGAATTATATAATTAGACCTCTGAGGTTGCCTTTTCCTTCCCATTTCAACACACAAAAAAGGTAACTTTTTCATTGCTGTTGTCCCGACTCTGCTTTTTATTACATATGTTCTATGATTTAAGATTATGTTATATAATCTTTTGACACTTCATTTTCTTCTTTAAGAAGTGGGTAATGTGCCCAAACTTAAGAATTGTTAAGCACCAATGAGACACTATGAAACACAGCAGACATTAAACAAAACTATAATCTCCACCAGCCATCCTGCTACCACCATACACCCAACCACCAACTGGCACAGATACAAGGTAAAGGTTGGCAAATAGAGTTGAAGAGTAGAGCTGTAGTTCTCTGACCATGCTTTTTTACTGTTTATCTACTCACATATAACAAGTAAGAGCACAGAAAAAAGAAACAAAAATAAAGCTAGGTTATGAGTTCTAAGGTAGAACCAGGATGTTGGAAAAATCTTCGAAACAAGACAATGATAGGAATGTTTTATTGGCTTTTTATTTAAAAAGAAAACAATATTCAACATAATATGCCAACCTTAAAAAATAGCCTTTCTAAATATTTAAGTGTTGTTCTAATCTTGAATCCAAAAGAAAGAAGGTCATTTAAGTATTAAGAAATTTAAAAACTGCAACAACAACAAATTCCTTCCAGTTTTTTTTGTGTTATTACTAGCTGTGCCTCCTATTTAAAACATTAAGTCTACTAAGTTCAAACTAGCAAATCATGTATATTGAAATGCTCCTTATAAACAGTCATTTATATCCTATAAAAATAAACTTAACAAATCTGGTGCAGCTTCATACCTTGCAGACACAGCAGACATAGCTCTTCTACCTTTCACATGTAGGGCTCATCTCTCCAGGCAAGATCCTTTTGTGTATTACTGTTTCAAACTAAACCTGAAATAATATCAGCTGGATCTATTTCCCTCACCCCCTTCCAGCTTTCCTGAGTAACAGAAGCAATAAACAGTAAATGAAGCTACTACACAATTTTCCCCTTCTTATTGAGCCAAGCTTCCTTCAGTTAGTTGTTTGTAAGTTGTTCATGGCTAATCTCTAGCATGTTTCTATCCCTTAACAATAGGCATGTTGTTTCCCAACTTGAAAAATTAACATGAACATCCACATTGCCCCAGCAGTTGTCAACTGCAGTCATTTTCTAGGTGGCCAACTGAAGGCCATGCATAGAGCTGCCTTTGTTATGAGAAAAACAGTTTCTCTGAAGTTTATGGTGATACTGAAGTTGGTCTGTACTACACATTCCTCCTGGCTCAAATACATGCAAACGACAGCAAACATTCTTTGAGGAGTATAGAGGACAAGGAAAAGGGATTAGTCTAGACAATAAGGTAACAGCCTGATCATTTCTTCTGTGTTCTTAGTTTCTACATATGTGGTTTTTGAATTTTACCTAAAATTCTAAAGGAAAGAAATTAGTTTTCAAACTCACGTTCTTTGTTGTCCTTTCTGAATTACTGTAAGACTAATATATGAAGTAGCTTTTCTTTTGACACTTGTTAATTATATTGTAATAAAGTAAAATTCCAAGGCAAATAAAATTGGTTATAGTTAGAACAATGTTTATATACACTGCTTTGTCAAGTTAAAAAAAAGCAAATAATGGCTATTATTTGATAATTATTCTTGTTTCAAAGAAATAGAGAAACATTGCTTTTTCAGAAGAACAACAGATTGATGTTCTTAATCATCCAATTTCCAAAAATGAAATGGAAGTATTTTAATTAAACTACTGCAGTTTATTGTTTAGGGATATCTTTCCTTTGAAATAAATCTAATTAAGCCAATGAGAAATCATCCAATTCTAGGAACAAGATGCAGAAGTTTACATGTGATCAGCAAGAATAGGTATCAGTGACTAGTCTTCAAACCTTCAATCATGGAAGCTAAAAAGTTATTCCAAAGTACATCTTTCAGAGTACAGATAAATGTCTCTCCTCTAACATAAGAAATTTGACACAGAGTTCAGTAATCTCTCCTATGAGGTATGTGATAGTTTTGATTCCATCCCTTTCTGGCATGCCAACACGGAAAAAACAGGTAGTTGACTAGCAGTGGCTCTCTTAAACATGGAAAGGTTGGTAAGGTGATGGAAAACCAGTCCATTTTTTTTTTTTTGTACATGCATTTGAGATTGCAATGTTTGGGGGAGCACATATCAAGAAAGAAGTTTTCCTTATAAAACATGAGCTCTCTTATACCTTATTCTCACATACCAGATTGCATTAGCAGAATACAGTTTTTTGAAAATGTCTTCATATGTCAAAGTCATGGAAAGAGATTAAGTTCAGGCTCACAAACAGTCTTATTCAAAATGAAAACCTTGGAACTCTACAATAGCAATAAAACAGGCACTAGTCTTCAATGCCTTAAGAGATTTTTTTGTTATTTAAACAATTATATTTCAAGCTTTTGTGGGAAATATAGCCTTGCCAGTGCCTAATGACTGGCTTGAATAGAGGAATTTGTCTGACTTCTAAGACAAATAGGTTAATAATGTTATAAGAAAATCACAAAAGTAGTATTGTATGAAGGATTCAAAAAACGTCACTAGCAACTCTCTAAATTCCTTAACCTCTTTGTAAAAGAGCATCAAGTACTGCAAGTACTGTATTTTTAAGAGTTCAGGATTCAACATGAATCTGTTCACTCTATTTACATTATTTCAGGTGACTAACACATGCTTGGCAACATCTGCTCCAGGAGTGAGTCATCTGCCTCCTATAAACTCAAACTGGATTCTGTTAAATCATGCTGATTTATAATAAATGGAAATACTAGTTTCCATTTCTAGTCCATTTTTCTTTAACAAGTGAACTAAATACTCTTGATATTAATTTTTTAATTTGTTTTTGCAGGTAATATATTATTTATCGACCTAATGAATGGTGAATTGGGAATTATCTTTTTAAAAAATGTTTTCATTGGTGCATTATAATTATACATAATAGTAGGATTCATTGTGACATACTCATACATGCATATAACAATTTGATCTATTTACTTCCCCAGTATCTCCCCTTCCCTCCTGCTCCTGACCCCCTTCCTCGGCTCTATTGGTTTCCCTTCTGTTTTTTTCTATTAATTGGTGCATTATAATTATACATAAAGTGAAATTCATTGTGATACATTTGTACATGTACCTAGCATGATTTGGTCGATTTCATTCCCTAGTACCTCTCCTCTCTTTTTCCTCCTCCTCCCCACACCCCCTTGGTCTCCATCTCCTTCCTCTACTGATCTCCCTTCTATTTTCATCAGATCCTTTTTTTATTCTTTTTTTTTTCTCTCTAGCTTCTGCACACGAGGGCATACATTTGGCCCTTGAGTCTGCCTTATTTATTTCACTTAACATGATGATCTCCAGTTCTAGCCATTTATCAGCAAATAGCATAGTTTTGTTCTTCTTTATAGCTGAGCAAAACTCTTATTTTGTACACATACCACATTTTTTTCATTCATCTTTTTATTTTTTTGGTACTGGGAATTAAATTTGGAAGCACTCGACCACTAAGCCACATCCCCAGCCCCTTTTTGTATTCTATTTAGACAGAGGGACTCACTGAGTTGCTTTGCACCGTGATGTTGCTGAGGTTGGCTTTGGACTCATGATCCTCCTGCCTCGCTTCTCGCTCCAGCTTCACTCATCTTTTGACAGACACTAGTCTGATTCCCTAACTTTATTGCTATAGTAAGCTTACTTTAGTTCTTTTGGATAGATATGAAGGAGTGGAATAGCTGAGTCACATGGTGATTCCATTCCTAGTCTTATTTTAAGGAATCTCAATACTTATTTCCATAGTGGTTATGTTAATTTGCAGTCTCACCAACAGTGTACAAGTATTTCTTTTTCCCTGCATCCTAGTCTGAATTTATTATTATTTGTATTTTTGATGATTGCCATTCTAAGTGGAATGAGAGGAATTCTCAGTGTAGTTTTCATTTGCATTTCCCTTTCTGCTAGGAATGTTGATCATTTTTTATACATAAAAGTATGAAATGCTTTATGAATTTGTATGTCATTCTTGTACAGGGGTCATACTAATCTCTATATTGTACTAATTTTAGAATATATGCTGCTGAAGCAAGCATGGGAATTATCTTTAAGTGAACTTTAAAACTCCCTACTCCCCAAACCCATGCTGGGGATCAAACTTAGGGTCTCAGACATGCCAGGTAAGTGTTATATCACTGATCTTCAACCCAGCAAATTGTAAAATTTTACATTAAGTGAATAATTTGGCAGCATTGCTAATACTTTAGATGAATCACAGACTATGAAATTTTTAAGCTGGAAAAAACTCTAGTGATTAATTATGGAAACTAGATTCATTTCCTGGGATGCTCCTTTAAATTGAAAGGAAACTTATTTGAAGGGGTAGACCTAGGAATATAAAACAGAAAATAGTCCAATTCCGGAAACAACAACAGAGGCCAACACTACTAAAAAGAGAATGTAGCTTAATCTTTTTTGCATTTAACCAAAAGAAAATGAACAATGAGGCATACTGATTTAGGGAAGAGAGGAAAAGAAGAAAACTGGGGAAACGCAGAACTGTCTTTAAGAAAAAAAAAATTCAAGGTATCTAACCTAGTCTTTCCTAGCTTAGTTTTATTTATTTATTTATTTTTAAAATTTATTTATTTTTTTAGTTTCGGCAGACACAATATCTTTGTTTGTACGTGGTGCTGAGGATCGAACCCGGGCCACACGCATGCCAGGCGAGCGCGCTACCGCTTGAGCCACATCCCCAGCCCCCTAGCTTAGTTTTAAATTAAAAAATCAAGGTGATGTATATTAAATGTCAAATGAATAACTAGATCCCCATTGTCCAATACGGTAGCTACTAACCACAAATGACTACAGAGCATTTTAAATGTGGCTAGTTCAATTCAAAGACTTAGTACTAAAAAAGAGAATATAAAAATATTTCATTTAATTTTTATATTGCTTACACATTGAAGTAGTTTTCATATTTTATTTTATTTTTTAAAATATTTATTTATTTATTTTAGTTTTAGGTGGACACAATATCTTTATTATTTTTATGTGGTGTTGAGGATCGAACCCAGCGCCCCGCACATGCCAGGTGAGTGCACTACCACTTGAGCCACATCCCCAGCCCTAGTTTTCATATTTTAGATTAAAAATATCATTTAAATTACTTTCATCTGTTTCTTTTTACCTTCTAAATGTGGCCACTAGAATACTTAAAATTATGTGGCCTGTATTATATTTCTACTGGATAAAATAGACAAGGCAATTAGTTCTATGAAGTTAAAAGAATCATATTGCGCAATATGATATCAAGAAAGTTTCATAAAGGTAAGACTTCACAAAGATATACAGATTTGAATGAAAGGATTCAGAAAAGGAGAGGAAAGTGCATTCCATGCTAGACGAACCAAATTTTATAATCAGAATAGGAGATCTCTCAGACTTACTAGATGAGGGAATGTTCTCAAAGAAAATCTACATGTTATGTCAAAGAGTATTTCGTATTTACAAATCAGAATCAATCCTGAAGACATACTTGGTCCCACTCTGTCTACAGAGTCAGCAAAAATCAGGCCAATACAATATGGCAGCAAAGTGTCAAAATTTACAATATACAAAAAGAAATTTGATTGGTTTTGTTCAATGTTCTATCATCCACAACTTTAAGAGGCCAGGCATGTGACATATATCTAAAGTAAACATTTCATGAGTGAATGACTAGGTGAGCAAATTAACTACAGAAAGTGGTGGTGCTTTCCAGGAAAAAATGTAAAGCAGGAACACAGGGAAGACAAGGCAGTGAAGAGGGAGTGTGTGTTAAGGAAGGAGCAAACACCCATATACATTATATTAGCACCAGCCAAAGCACAGTAAGGCTTATTTTTTATATGGCTCAGGGAAATGAGGTGAAAAGGTTACAGCATGAAACCAACTGTTCTTCCAAACCTGCATAATTTTGGATTGCTTGAAGGCTTGAAGCAAAGAACTAAATAAACTTTCCTCAGCATTCATTCTGTGATTTGGCTCCAAGAAAAAGCAGACAAGGCCATACCCACATGGGTAGGATTAGTTCCTCTATTCTAGGGTCACACACAAGCAGCAGCAGCACCCTCCCTGTGGACTATGGATTAGTTTTTCTTATAGAGGAGGAGAGAGGATACTTTTTTCCTCTCCTGGTCTTCGGCCCTGCCTCTTCCTAAAGTATCTATAAACACAGTATCCATGTATAATCTTAAAAAATGTTACATAATATAATTTTCTAGGGACTTTTAAATTTTTTAAGTGCAAATTACTAGCCAGGTGTAGTGGCACAGGCCTGAAATCCCAACTATCTGGAGGCTGAGGGAGGAGGAGCACAATTTTGAGGCCAGCCAGGGCAACCTAAGACCCTCAAAATAATATAAATAGGGTTAGAGATGCAGCTCAATGGTAGAGAATTTGTGTAGCATATATGAGGTCCTGGGTTCAATCTTCAGTATGAGACGAAGGGTTGGGGGGAAGAGGCAGGGAGAGAAATTTCTGTTTAAAAGTTATCTAACATTAAAGCTACATGACAGTGTAATACTTTAGGTAAACAGAATAGTTACCATTGTTCTGCTATATTTTTAAAACCATGCTGTGTGTTTGTACACAAGACTACTTAAAATTTTCAAGAAGAGCAGACTATTTTAACATTCACAATTACAATTTTAAAATACTTTTGTATCATATAACAATATCATCCAATCTTTTATTAAGTGGGCATGCTTATGCTAATACTGAGTAAGATGTGATATGTCAATTTAAGAAAGAACATTGTAATATTAGAGATAATAATAATAGCAGTTAATACTTTTTGAGTGTCAGATACTTCTAAATGATGTATGTGCATTACTTCTTTTAATATTTAGCTTGTAACAGATCTTTGAAAAAAGTATTTTTATTATCCCCCATCTATAGATGAGAAAAAAGGCTCAAAAAGGTAAGTTACTTGCTCAGGAACACACAGCTAATAAAATAAGAGCTTGGATTTGTACACACACAGGTTGACACCACAGACTTCCCTGTTAACAGTTATGCTGTACTGTGTTTCCAATGCTCAGAGAATGAGAAGCAACATTAAAGAAAAAATAAAGGGTTGAGTATTTATGAGCTCCCAGAACATATGTGTATCTTTGACCTTACCCATACACCTATGGGAAAATTAGTCTTACATTATGTTAAAGAACTGAAAAAATGAGAAAGAATGTTACAGCTACTTAGATGCTTATTAAAGACTTTCAGAGGTTTTAAAGACTGAAATGGTTGTTAAAAATATTTGTGTCCAGGGTTGGGGTGGTGGCTCAGTGGCAGAGCGCTTGCCTAGCATGTGTGAGGGGTTCGATCCTCAGCACCACGTATCGATAAATAAAATAAAGGTCCATTGGCAACTAAAAAAATTAAAAAAAAAAAAAGAATTTGTATCCAAATAAAGATATGATTTCAATATAGTAATATAAAATGGTAATCTGAAAATATATAAAATCCCAAATGTATACCAATGATAGGAAGAAATGTTTCAAAACTATAGATATAACAGGGAGAAAATAGAAGATATTATTTATGATTGATATAAATAATCAGAAAATTTCAGGTAAAAAAATCTTTATAAAGAATTTTAAAGCTTAATATCAAAATGTAAAATAATGGATTCCTTTCAAATCACATAAGAAATATTTAAAATGTAAAATTAGAGGGTTAGGGATATTCCTCAGCATTGGAGTTTGCTTAGCATATGCAAGGTCCTGAGTTAATCCCCAGCACCATGGACGGGGTGGGGGGGGATTTTTTTTCAATTAGAAAAAAATCAAAAAATCAAAAAAAAAATTTTAAAAAAATAGCAAGAAAACCTTTTTAAAAATTACAGATTACCAGCTATATAGTAAATATGCTTTATTAAATTCACCCATTTAAAAATCTTTTGGATATGATTTTAGGTGTCCACAAAAGACATACTTAAATAGATTTAGAAAGCTTAAGAGGAAAGGACAAAAAGAAAATAGGGATTACAGCCAAGTACAATCTAAGAGTTGTAAAAACATCACATGAAAAAGAGGATAAAATTTTTTTACAATCCGTAACACAATTCATACAACTTTATGTACTCAGTGCTAAAATACGTATAAGGTAAAAAACTTTAAAATGCAAAAGGAAATGAACATCAAGTACAGAAGTATAGGAAGACTTCTCTGGACATGACATTATAGATAAAAATGTAAAGTTAAAGGTTGCCTGGTGTAAAATAATATATGCCTTATCTATGATAAGCAACTAAGACTTAAAAGCAAAAGTCAAATGATTTTTAAATATTTTTAAGAATGTTCTTTTGCATAGTGTGCAAAGGGTGAAAGGACTGAACTACAAAGACTTTCTTCCTGACTGAATGGCAATCATAATCCCAAGGCCCAGGGAAGTCTAACAATTAAGTGCATTTCTAGGAAAGACTACCTTCAGAAATGCTGGTTCCTGTTTGTATATGCCCTCTTTATCAAGTGCTTTCAAATTCATATCACTTTCAATACTACAATAAATAGGAAGGGATAGTGACACTGAGGTGAGAATAAAATAGAAACTCTTGGAAGCAAAAAAGGAAGATGACTCGAGGAGGGAAATTCCAGTTGCTCTAATAGGATGGCTGGTGGATAAAATGCTCTTTATATACCAATTAAGAACTACCTTTTAGGTTTAGTGTTTCTAATCCCTCCAAGAGTTCCAAAGGTGAAGCCGAACAGCAGCGGCAACAAAGAAACAGAATGAATGTGAAGGGCATGGCTATCCTCTTGGCTGTGATAGTCTGTGCTACGATTACTGAAGGTATATGATACTTTTTGCTTCAGTCTATAAACTCCTTTTGTAATGTTTCAATGTCTTTTCTTTCACTTTTATCCTAAAATACATGCTAAATTTTTACTAAATCTCATATATTAGAAGTTACTTAATAGCTTTGACAGAAAATGTTGGAAATGTTTAAGGCATTAGAGATGACTCTTAAATCTAGAGATGATAAACTTCATGGGATTTTTTTTTTGGCTACAATATCTGACAAGATGCTTGAAAAATAGCTTTAAATGTTTGTAAAGAAGACTTTAAGTGGTATTATGTTAACTTCTTGGAAAAATTCTTAAGTATAAAAGCAACAGACAAATAAGCTTCTTTTAATAAAAATCTTTCATATTCCTATAATAATTACTACTACTACTACTACTACTACTACTACTACTACTACTTCTTTTTTGGTGCTGGGGATTGAAGGTAGGGCCTTGTGCATGTGAGGCAAGCACTCTACAAACTGAGCTATATCCCCAGCCCTGTCCTATTATTTTTAATGACTTTTTTACAAATTTCAAAAGAAAATCATCAACATCTTACTTAACTCCTTTACCAATAACATTGGTATCAAGGGCTATTTGACAGATCACTACAAACTACAATCTTTATCTTTTATGAAAACTCTTCTCACATTCACCACCAGGATAATAACTATATGTTGCAATCATATTACTAATCAATATTCTGATCTGTCCTAGGCTTTCCTATGTTCAAAGGGGGACGCTGTCTTTGTATAGGCCCCGGAGTAAAAGCAGTGAAATTTACAGATATTGAGAAAGCCTCTGTCATCTACCCAAGTAACAGCTGTAACAAAATTGAAGTGATGTAAGTAATGTACTTTCTGAAGAGGACAATTGTGGAACTTTTTTGTTTTATTTATTTTCCCATGTGAAGTTTAAGACTCACTTTTATCTTCCCTTAACAGTATTACCTTGAAAGCACATAAAGGACAACGATGTCTGAATCCCAGATCAAAGCAAGCAAGCTTTATAATCAAGGTAAATTTCTTGTTACTCCCATGTTAGAATCTATTTTATTCAGGAAAGAGCTTCTGAGAAAAGAAAGCAGAAAGATTCTGCTATAATTTCATGTGAAATATTCTATTAAAGTGGGCCTTGGTTATGATAGCATCCCTTTCCTGATGTTATGTTTTTTATGTATTCCCAAGGAAATGAGAACAGTCTAGTAAATAAAGCTCTCATTTTCTCATTACAGCAAGTTGAAAGAAAGAATTTTTTAAAATATCGAAACAAATGAAGTTCTGGAAAAGAGGATTTGAAAATCTAGAACAAGTTTTATTTTGGCTACTGACATATGAATTCTGCAATAGAAAACTGACTTCCTCTTGCCTAATCACATTGTTGCAATACACATTCATGTATCTCAGGTTAAAGAACATTTGAGAAATTTGATTCTTGTGACTATTTTGCTGTGATTGTAAAAACAATTCTATTTCTAAAAGTCAGCTGTGTGTACTTGAGCTATATTTCATATTACTAACTCTGGTTATAATTGAGACATTAATTACTGGAGACAAACCCTTGAATCAAAAGCATCCATGTGTGTAATAAAACATTCCTGAAATAATTTTTCATACAACTTACACATTCTTTCCCCATGTAACACATAAGTATCTAGGGAAAAACTTCTTATGTATTATGTATTTCAAGAAATGTACCATAAATAAAATTTTGAGCTACAGGAAACTGGCTAGCACACAAATATAATTATTAGCAGCATTGGTCTTTGATTTTTTTTCAACTTTTTTTCAGAGATGTTTTAAAGCAAAGAGAATATGTGGGTTTAGTGTACATTTGGGTTTTAAATTTGTTATAAAGAACAGCAAAATCTTGGGACACATTTTAGATATAAAATGTTTTTGCCCACCAAAGTAAAATGCTGAAAAATAAATAAATATATGCATATCTGGCAATCATATTTACTTTCTGTGACTTTATTTCTTAGAAAAATATACATTCATTTCTTTAATCATGCTTATACTATAAAATTTAGGGATACCTAAAATTGCTTTTCTCTGAAAAGAAACAAAGTCATCTTTCTCTAATAAGCTATCACAACTCTTTTTAAAACTGAAAAAATCATATACTTTCCAGAACACTTGAGATATCTTTAGCAGTTTTACCTTATATTTCAGTAGCACACAGCTATTTATCATCATGAAGAATTGTTTAGAAATACATTCTAATGGGTATCTGTAAAGGGAGGCTATTTGATTTTACTTCGAGTGTGGTTTTTCCTAGACCAAAACCCACTACTCACTTGGGGCAGATTCCTTATTAGGTGAGTATTGGTGAGAGGCTAAAAGGAAGAAGCCAAAGGGAAGAGATCTCCCCTTCAACCAGAACAAAGACTCAACCAAGCTTGTATACTTTAAACTCCAGCTAGCCCCACGAAAAATATTACCAGTAAGAAAATCATTAAAAGCAGCAGCAGTAGCAAAAGTCATATGGTAGTGTCTTCCTTTAGCATGACTTTGACTAGTCCTTCCTGCTACCTAGCTCCCTTACTTAGGTCCTTGGTTCATTTTCCAAGCCTGATTCTCCAATCTTTCTGTGGTTTCTTCAACAACCAATTAAATTCCTTTTCTCCTTAATCTAGCCAAAATCCTTGACTGATAAAGCCTTCTTTATAGTAATCTCCACATCTGAAAAATGAATTGTTTGTTATAGAATCACAATTAGATATATCTCTATATAGTTATGCAATATGTTTATATTAAATAATTTCTACATAGAAATGGAACTTCTATATAAATTCCTTGGAAAGTTTTCAGATCAGAATCTAATCTTTGTCTATGTACAGTGGTTTTTAAAAAAATATGGTTAAAAGTTATGGTTTTAATTTTACTAAGTTAAGGCTGCATGACTCATTCTGTTTTTGTTTCTGAGGTTCTGGGATTGAATCCATATTCTTGCACATTAGGCAAGTGCTCTACCAGTGTTATACCTCATGTCCTTTTTATTTATTTTTTAATACATCATTTCCCTAAGTTGTCCAGGCTGACCTCAAACTCACAATCCTTCTGCCTCAACCTCCCATGTACTGGAATTGCAGGCCTATGCCTCCTTGCTTGCTAAGTGTGCTAGCTTAAAAAAATAAGATTATATATCATAGGCCAGTAAATTATTATTGAGAAGATAGCACATACCTATACTTCTTCATAGAAAAATAAATATATGAATAAATAACAGACCAGGCAAGGTTCCTCTCATCTCAGTACCTTTGAAAACATTATTCTCTCTGCCCACTTTTCACTTAAATCTCAGCCTAAATGACATTTTCTCCAAGAAGCCTAAGAAACCACCTCTTCAATCCCAACTAGATTAGGTGTTCTATTTATTTGTTTTCATAACATTCTTTACTTTTCGTCACATTATTTATTGCAATTGTAACAAAAGAATTATTTCTCTGTTTAGTATCTGTTCTTCCCACAAGGGCAAGTTCAATATGAAAGCCACTGTAGTTCTTCTACTACACAGTACAATGCCTAGCACATATCAGACCCTATTGAATGGTAATGGAAACTAAGGGAAAAGGAACTTACAGCCCAGAATGGTATGAAGGAATACACAGTGGTAAGAAAGTACAAGGTGATTTTCTGGAAGAGTAACTAGATTCATTTGGTTGGAGTGAAGGATAAGGAGTATCATGTCTAGCTAAACAACCTTTCCCTTTTATTCTGCACAAAATGGGGATTCATTAAATATTCACCAATGAGAGAATAACCCTATTCCAAGTTATTCTAAATTATTCTAGGAATGACAAAAAGGGCTGATTGAAGTAGGAACAAATGAGGAAGGGAAAATGAGTTGGGAATATGTTGCAATTGCTCAGGTCTTTATTTCCAAATTTCAAGTCTTTCTCATACCATCTTTAAGATTCTTTACTATGTCTCTGTTCAATCTTCATAATATTTTTTCAAATTGTGTACCTCTTTATTTCATTTACATTTACAGGAAAAGCAAAATTTCACTGCTATCCATGTGAAATCAATATTAATGCTATAGAAATAAAATAACACAAAGTATAGAAAAAAATACCAAATTCTAATTAGATAGCTTTGTATGTCAAAGGTTCTGAACTTAAGCCTGTATTTATTAAAAAGGAGATGAAAACAGTTAGCAAAGTGTTTGAAAACCATGCTAATACCATACTGATTTACTCAAAGGGACTGAAGTTAAAGAAAGTAATTAATTGCTATCAAATGTCATTATCAATGAGCCACCTGGTATTGTCCCATATGTTGGGAGAAACACATGAAAAGTAATAAGGACATTATGCAGTGAATTAGACTGAACTGCTACATGAACCAGCAATTCCACTCCTTTGCATATATCTAAAGGTTTAAAAAAAAAAAACAAAAACACTTGTACACTAATGTTCATAGCAGCACTAAGCAACAGCCAAAAGATAGAATCAACCCAAATAGCCATCAACAGATGAATGGAAAACCAAAATGTGAAATATACACACAATGGAATATTTTTCAGTGATAAAAAGAAATGAAGTTCTAATAAGTCCTACAACATGGATGAATCTTAAAAGCATTATGCTGAGTGAAAGAAACCAGACACGAAAAACCATAGTTTGTTTTTGCAGTTCTGGGGATCAAACAGGGCCTCACACAAGTCAGCAAGCGTTCTATCTACCACTGAGCTAAGCTCCTAACAAGATCATATATTATATGATACCATTTTATATTAAATATCTAGAATAGGAAAATCTTTAAAAATTAGGCAGTAGATCAGGGGCTGGCAGGGGCTCTGGGGAGGGTTTAATGGGTAATGACTGCTAAATAGACACAGGTTTCTGTTTGAGGTGATAAAACAGATTATCACTAAATTATGGCACTAGATTATGGTGATAGTTACACAACACTGACAATGTACTTAATTCCACTAGTAGTATACTTTTAAAGGGCTAAAAAGGAAATTTTATGTTAGGAGTATATTACCACAGTAAAAAATAGGGCTAACCTAAGGTAGTAATGGTGAAAAAATAAATGAAAATACACTGTATTTGCAAAACTAAAACAAAGTGACTTTTCAAACTTTTTTGTTGAAAAATATAGCTATTTTTCATAAAAGTATGCTATCTGTGTTAATATGCAATGGGCTTCTCTACTTTGCCTTTGAGATACAAAAACAGCTTTCTATTGAACATTTTTGACATCCCCTTATTAATTCCTTTAATCTTGCCTAGGCCTCTAAGTAAAATCTTTAAAATCATTTCAAAATCACAAGTACAAGTATCCTCTGTTTCCTTTCAAATCTGATACATACTCCTGTTGATACTGGTCAGGCCGACTGAGCAAGAAAAAGGGCATCATCCAAAAAGAATGCTTTTCATTGCCAGAGAGATGGCTATATTTCTGAAATTCTGGCCAGTGAAAAATTCGTTAAACTTTTTTTAAAAAAAACCTTCTTAATCTACTATCACCTTTAAAATAACCTGAAAGGTAGATGGATTCGTATTAAAATGTTCACTTGAAGATTCAAAACAAAATATAAATACCCTGAAACGCATACAGATCTAATTTGTCCAAGATCAGAGAACAAGTGAAAGATAGAACTACATACTACATTCCTAGACCATCTCCTTCATCCCATCAAGTGTGATGAAGGTTAAAACTTTGCATGGTCTAAAACGTATCTGAACAGAAACTATTCTCAGCCCTTCCAAGTATGATGATTATAAAGATCTAGCTATTCACTTTCACACATACTCACTGTGTCTGTGCTCTCTGCTCAAGTTGTGCAGGTTGAGACACATGATAATTCAAAATATAAACCAACATTACTAGATACTGAGCAGCTAAGGGAATGTTTTGAGAGCTCAAAGTCAAAACTATCAAGTTCTCCTTTGCCCTCTTCTCCCATATTTACCAGAGTACCCTATCCCAGCTGAGGGAATTTCCAGCCTAATAAAGTTCTTCTTTCTGCTCACTTTTTAGGAAATTTCTTCTAAGCATAGTAGTTTCTCAGAAAGCTCTCCCCACCAACCCCATCTATCCTAACAAGCCTGTCAGGGCAGACTATTTTTTGTTTTGCTTTGTTTGGGGCCTGATGTCATAATCAGAGGCTTAAGATAAACGACAGTTGAAACTGAAACTGAAATGAGGTATTTCCTTAACTCTCATTTTCTTTCAAAACTAGACTAGGATCAGTGAATACTAGGAAAGTGAATCTGCCAAAAGCCTTGCAAGAATTGATAGAAAAATAAATTTTAAAAGATCTATCATTAAGATTTTTATTCAAATGATCCATGCAAGGGCTGGTTGTAGGTAGAATAAGTAATAGTAGCTAATGTCTATGATCATATTTATAGGATTTCTCTCCCAAGCAGACCCCCCATTCAAAACAAGAAGAAAAGGATCTTTTGTTTTGATTCTATTCTCACCAGGCAATGTATTGATTGCTAGTTCAACTTCCAGGGACTTTGATCCTAGAAAAGGATAATCTAGATACTAGAATCAACTATGAGTAGGAACATACTCATTACAAACTAGTGAAGTGCCTTTAATTTGCATTTAGTCTCTTATAGTTTTAATTTACATAAGTAACTCTCTGAAAACATACTTAACTCTGGATTAGGAAAAACAGGCATTTCTGAACCTGTAAAAATGAAGACCGAATCCTGACAAGGTAATGCCATACCAATTAAACTCTATTAACCTTCCTGACTGCTTGGCTGACTTTGTTCTACACTATTTTTTGTGCCATTTCTGTTATTGTGTATGCTTTTCTCTCCTGGCCACTTGTCTTAAGTTTGAGGCTCATCTCACGCTTTTTTGTTTGCTTTTTCTGAATACTAGATCTTCTAAGCACTTTTGGCATAAATCAGTACACTTTCCTCTGTGCCAGGTATGGTGGCACATGCCTATAATCCTAGCTATTTGGAAGACTGAAGCAAGAGGATGGAAGGTTCAAGGCCAGCCTGGGCAACCTTGTCTCAAAATAAAATAAAAAGGTCTGGGAATGTAGTTCTGTAGTATAATGTCCCTGGGTTAGGGACCTAATAAAAATCTCTTTTCTCCAAATTTTTGCCAGCATTTGTTATTTCCTGAATTTTTGATAATGACATTCTAACTGAGATGAGATGATATTTCATTGTGATTTTGGATTTGCATTTCTCCGGAGATGAATGAAATTGAGCTTTTTTTCATGTATTTTTTGGCCATTGTATGCCTTATTTTGAAGAGTATTTGCTTAATGCTTTAGCCCATTTTTAAACTGGATTGTTTGATTTATTTTGGTGTTCAGCTTTTTTGAGTTCCTTATATATTTTGGATTTTAATTATTTGTTGGATGTACCATTTGCTAATATTTTCTTCCATTCTGTAGGCTCTTAATTCTATTGACTTCTTTGCTGTATAGAAGGTTCTTAGTTTGATATAATCCCATTTGTCTATTTTTACTTTTGTTGTCTGTACTTTTGAGGTCCTATCCAAAAAAAATCATTGTCTAACCAACTGTCTTAAAGTGTTTCTCCTATTTTCTTATAGTAATTTCATGTTTAAGATTTAGGTCTTTGGTCCATTTTAATTTGATTTTTTTTTTTTTGTAGTTGGACACAACACCTTTATTTCACTTGTTTATTTTTGGATGTGGTGCTGAGGATCGAACTTAGGGTCTCCAGGTGTGATGCGAGTGCTCTACCGCTGAGCCACAACCCCAGCCCTTGAGTTGATTTTTGTGTATGGTAAGAGGAAGGGATCTAGTTTCATTCTTTTCCATATGCATATCCAGTTTTGCCAGTACTGCTTATTAAAGACACTGTTTTTTTCTCCACTGTATAATAGGTGTTTAATTCCTGAAGCACCAAAATAATCTCAAAAATTATTCCAGCTAATTAAACTGAAGCAATTGAAATCAGAAATCCAAATTAAAAACAATATTTTCTCTCCAGAAGATACATTAAAAAGTGGCTGAGAACATGGAGCCAGAGTTACTTATTACAAAGATTAAATGAGTCAATATTCATAAAGCTTTTCAAAAAATGCCTAATTCCATTTATGCTATATTTAAAAATAAATTCAATGGAATGAAATCAACCAACAATTAACCTTATAATTATAATGTCCCAATAAAAAATAAGATAGCAAATAAAATTTCAATAAGAAATATCTGCTCCTTAAGAAAATATTTTTAGTTCACTTATCAACTTTCTGCCTCAAATATCCTTTTACTTTGTTATTAGACAGCATCTAGGCTGAGAACTTAGATGCTATCAAAAGTGAAAATATTTCCATATATCTTTTTAATTGTTTAATGTCTAAATGTTCAGAACCTCTTCCATTCGTGCTATCAGGGATATCTCTGAAATGACATTCTTACTCACAGTCCAATTTTTATTCTGCACACAGGTACAGGAAGACCCTGCCATGTCTCTATCTTTCCTAAGCTTTTCTCTCATCAGAAGCAAATCCATTTTGCTAGATGAAAATCTAGGTTCTGTGGACCCCTGCCTCATTGCTCTTCCTTTTGCCCTTCCAGTTTATCACAGCAAAACCCACTGACTTAACTATTTATAAGTTTAGTTCTGTTCTAGTCCCTGAATTAACCTAGTATTTAGCGCTCTAGCATTTCCACCTGCTTCAAATGGCAGCCCACTCCCTATTCTGATGATGTACTTCCTACATTTGAGGTTCCAAGTGTCATGTGTGCCCAGTTTGTAGATATGGGCTTCCTTCTCAGCATCTGATGCCAAGTTTTGTACCAGTTTCTGTCAGGTACACTGACCTGATCTAGAATGGAATCAATGCTATTTCATAGCCTATCCCTAAAATGTTGTATCCTACTTGACTATGAAAGACTACCCATATATTTTTCTAGATTTTCAGTATCAACTGCCTCACTACTGCAGGGTGATGCCTGCATTTGACAGATACCTGGTTGCCACTTGCAAAAAAACCCACACCCACGATATCCTTCAGATACTATTAAATTTCAACTGTCAGGTCTATCATGTGTTCCACTATATGGCTATCACATGCTTTGTATTATTGTCATTTACTGTAATAACCATCAGGTACTACTGAATGCTAAGAAACCCGAATTTTATCTCTATTTTTATCCAGCTGAAACTGTGCTAATTTCAGTTATCATTGTTATCAGCTCAATGGCTGACATGTTTTTTTCCGTTTTCTTTGAAGTTGTCTCCTGGAGCTGAATCCTGTATTAAATTGATTTATTTCCCTCCTGTCTCAAGCTGTTTTCCCAAGGTCTGTTTCTAATCATACTCCATTTTCAATTTATTTCCTCATAGCTATAATAACACTATTATAGCTATGAATCCTTTCCTCACACCATTCTAGATACCATCTTATGATATTTTCATTCAGGGACTGACTCTGAAAAAATGAAACTTGTTTTAACACACCAGAAATCAGATATCCAAATGACTAGAGTTTCTCTCAAAATATTTACATTGGAGGTTATTCATTTATTCTGATGATATTATAAATGGCCAAAGTATTTATGGAATTCTTTGAAATTTACCAATTCCATATCTTTTACCTTGTCCAAGACCAACTTTTTAGTACTTGATCAAAGGGCACAGCTCAGCTAAATCACCTGTCATCAGATACAACTTGCTATTACCCAAAATTAACTCACCTACAAAAGATGAAAAACTGCTATTAATGAGAAGTAAGAGACTATTAAAATATACTTCACAAAAATTTAAAATAAATACTGGAAAAATGTACCAGTTACAATACAATAAATGGACAGCAACCAGTTTGTAACCTAATACAAACATCAAACCTCTCAAGAGTCTTCTTCCATTTGTGAAATGAAAATAACTTTACTACCTTCTTTACAGGGTAACTATAAGAGAAAATGGCAACGTATAATGCTTCTGAAACCTGTAACAGTAAATAACGGAAAATATTCCCATTCATGCCTATGGAGTCAAATTAAGATGGACACAGTGTTGGAGAATGCAGACAATCCTCTCTCCCTCTTTCCCTAACTCCCTCCTCCCTCCCTTCCTCCTCATGGAATCTCTGCCCTGCTCAGTCCCTAAAGGAACTGTGGTTTCCTGCCCTCAGCATTAATGGTTTCTTTTACTACTGCCCGGAGGATTTCCTGACTTAGATGCCTCTGTCAACGTAACATATAGGAAAAATATTAAAAAAGAATGATGCAAAACACATTAAGGCCTACTTACTTAAAAATTGTACTTAGGACTTTGACTTAAAGATTAATTTGATATTTTACAGGAGGCAAATGTGAGAATTAAATGTCCATTAAAAAAAACTATTTCTGTATGCAATAAAGATCTGATTTTCAAGAAACAGTTATATTTTGGAAAGTGAAACCTAACTCACTGAAAAGAAAGGACAGGGGGAAATTCCATAACTCAGAGGCTATAATAAATACAAATAATTCCTTTGATTTTGCAACAGGGGACTTCCCCAAAGACTAGCCAGCAGATTTTGCTGAGTCAATTGTTATCCAATCAGAGTTAGGGAGGAAAAATGCCTTTGCATATAAATACTGCACACCAGCTCCACATTTTAAGAGACACTCCTCAACTGCTTAAACTTTCTGAGCCTACTACAGAGGAACCTCTGGTCTCTGCACCATGAACCAAAGTGCTGTTTTTATTTTCTGCCTCATCTTTCTTACTCTCAGTGGAACTCAAGGTAAGAAATATTAAGGAATATTTCATTTATGAAATCAAAAAGCAGGACTGGGTATAAATTCTATATACAATATAGAAATAGTATATTTTCAAGATTCAGTGTGTCTATAAAAATGAGAGGGCAATAAGCAGAGATTACTACCTCTGGTCACAGTTTATATGACTGAAGTAAAAGAAACAAGTAGAATTTAAAAAAAGAGGGATAGAGGAAGTGAAGGAAAAGATAAAAAAAAAAGGGAGAAGCTGGTGGAGGTAGCGCATGCCTGTAATTCCAGCCACTCAGGAGGCTGAGGCAAGAGGATCTCAAATTCAAATACAGCCTTAGCAACTCAGCGAGACCCTGTCTCATAATAAAATATATAAAAAGGGCTGGGAATGTGGCTTGATGGTTAAGCATCCCTGGATTCAATCCCTGGTACAAAAAAAAGGAGGATTAAAAAAAATGTGAGGAAATGAGGAGAGGATAAGACCCAGATACTCCTTACCTAGCTAAGCTTGCTCCATTACATGAACTGTGCCCAAGGGTGACTTTATAATCAACAAGTTACAATTCCCCTCTTCAAGATAATCAGCTATTATATCATTTAGAGCTGTGTTACAATAGGAAACGTTCCCCCTCAGATTAAGTGACTATATAACAATATAGGGATAGGATTCCACTAAATACTACCAATCCACATGTCTTATGAGACCTGTACTAATTTTCCCTGCCATCTTGTCGCTCTTCCTGCAGGAATGCCGCTCTCAAGAACAACACGCTGCAAGTGCATCCAGATTAGTAATCGACCTGTTAATCCAAAATCATTAGAAAAACTTGAACTTATTCCTGCAAGTGAATCTTGTCCACGTGTTGAGATCATGTGAGTAAAATTCCATCTGAGGGTCACCTCCCTGGTTGTAAAGTATTTTAAACATGTGATGATTATCACAAAAGATCAGTAAAGGGTTTGTGATGAACACTATTGTATAGAAGAGGAAAATATCTACAGTGAAACTTAGATGTCTGACTTTGGAACTGTGTATTCCATCTACTTTGTAGCCTCAACATTGTTTTAAATATTTTTACTCCTACTTACTTCTACAGTGCCACAATGAAAAAGAGCGGGGAGAAGAGATGTCTGAATCCAGAATCTAAAGCCATCAAGAATTTACTGAAAGCACTTAGGATAGAAAGGTAGGTTTGTTGTTGCTTGCAGAACAACTGCTCTTTAGGGAATGGAAATCCTAGGAAGTTAGCCACATTTGCATTGGGCTTTACTGTGCGACCCTTGGATTAAACATATGTTACTATCATGCCTTTTTCTACCTGCATTTACTCAGACGTGAAGCTCATGCTTTACCTGAGGATCTTTGGGTTATGTATATACTCAGTGTATTTTAAGCAGAACCCAGACTAATTCCAGAGTCTATACAACTTTCATATTCCTTTTCTCTTCTTACAGGTCTAAAAGATCATCTTGAAATCAGAGATAAGCAAAATCACTGCAGTGCTGAGAAAGATGGACCACAAAGAAGATATTTCTATTACTTCCTCACAGAGAGTATATGTTGAATTCTAACTGTTCCTAGTTTGTAGTTCTCCTGAAAAGTGAACCAACGACAGTCATCAAATTAGCTGCTATACCTCCTGTGGTTTATTATCCTGAGCTGTAATTTCTCTAGTAGTAAGAATTACTAGCTATATTGCTAATAGCTAGTAATAGCTCTAATAACTAATAATGACTCTGTCCTGGCACTACACTATAAGCTATGTTGAGGTGCTACCTTCCTAGCAAATGTGCCAAGTCCTAGCCTGCTACTGACACTTTCCTCACCTATCCTATCTGCTAAGGGTTATTAAGGGATCCTTTTTACTTCTGGATTTATCAAAATATTAAATAACTAAAGGTATGCAACCAAAGGTATAAAATCTGCTTATTAATGAATAATCTTTACTTCGTGGGTTTTTATTGCCATCCCCCCCAGGAATTCATATTTTTTCAGTGGTTACATACACATAATTCCAAATACCTACAGGAAGTTGGATATGTCTGGAAATTATGTGTAAATATTGTTATTTAATGAAAGACTGTAAAAGGAGTTCTTAGAGATATATTTTTATATTGTTTTCAATGTATATGAAATAATATAATTTGTATAATAAAATATTACAGACCAATGAGTTAGTAGGGAAATTTTAAAATCTAGGTATATGCTTTGCATGTTATATAAGACAAATGTATTGAATGGTTTTCAAAACAAAAACGATGTGCTGTCCTGGAAATATTAAAAAAGACTGCATAACTGTTGTAAGACCATAAAGGTAATAAAGTAATTATCACTAAGATGAAGTGTCTTGTGGGTCTCTGACTGGAACATTTATTTCATAAGGAGCTTATATTGGAAAATCCATGGCTTGGAGAAGCTGGGATGAGTAGAAGACAAACGTGTTAGAGAATTACCACACTCTCTCCAACTTTAGTCTCCTGAAAGGCCCACTATATAAGATTCCTATATAAGCAATGTAGTATGAGAGAACTTGGACTGTTTCAGACCACTATAACCAAGTTTCTATGCGACAACTCCCTCTGAACATTCTATAGGGACTTCAAAGTACTAAATATTGCAAATTTATTCTCTCTTAGATCTGTTTCTTCTACTCTATTCTAATGTCCTAGTTGAAAACTGCACATCATCCACACAGTTCCCAAACCAGAAACAGAAATACTTCTATACTACTACTACTACTCCCTCACTTCCCACATCCAATTAGTTACTAAAAAGATATCTGCAACAGATTCAGTTGAGAAATTATTAGTGTCTAAGCTATATAAAGATTCCTATGGATAAAAAGGGAAAAACAAGTTGAGAAGTGAAAAACAAAAGTGAATTGGAATTTCACAAAAAGAAAAAAAAAAGAGGCACAATCCCCTAACATGAAAAGATATTCGGCCTCCCTCTCCCCCACCCCCTCTCTCTCTCTCTTTTTTTTTTTGTACTGGGGATTGAACCCAATTATACTCAACTACTGAGCCACATCCCCAACCCTTTTATCTTTTAATTTTTTTGTAAGTTGTCAATGGGCCTTTACTTTATTTTCTTTTTTTTTATTGGTTGTTCAAAACATTACAAAGCTCTTGACATATCATATTTCATACATTAGATTCAAGTGGGTTATGAACTCCCATTTTTACCCCAAATACAGATTGCAGAATCACATCGGTTACACATCCACATTTTTACATAATGCCATATTAGTAACTGTTGTATTCTGCTACCTTTCCTATCCCCTACTATCCCCCCTCCCTTCCCCTCCCCTCCCATCTTCCCTCTCTACCTCCTCTGCTGTTGTTCAATTCTCTCCTTGTTTTTTTTCCCATTCCCCTCACAACCTCTTATATGTAATTTTGTATAACAATGAGGGTCTCCCTCCATTTCCATGCAATTTCCCTTTTCTCTCCCTTTCCCTCCCACCTCATGTCTCTGTTTAACGTTAATCTTTTCCTCCTGCTCTTCCTCCCTGCTCTGTTCTTAATTGCTCTCATTATATCAAAGAAGACATTTGGCATTTGTTATTTAGGGATTGGCTAGCTTCACTTAGCATAATCTGCTCTAATGCCATACATTTCCCTGCAAATTCTATGATTTTGTCATTTTTTAGTGCAGAGTAATACTCCATGGTGTATAAATGCCACATTTTTTTTTTATCCATTCATCTATTGAAGGGCATCTGGGTTGGTTCCACAGTCTAGCTATTGTGAATTATGCTGCTATGAACATCGATGTGGCAGTATCCCTGTAGTATGCTCTTTTAAGGTCTTCAGGGAATAGTCCGAGAAGGGCAATAGCTGGGTCAAATGGTGGTTCCATTCCCAGCTTTCCCAGGAATCTCCATACTGCTTTCCAAATTGGCCACACCAATTTGCAGTCCCACCAGCAATGTACAAGTGTACCCTTTTCCCCACATCCTTGCCAGCACTTGTTGTTGTTTGACTTCATAATGGCTGCCAATCTTACTGAAGTGAGATGGTATCTTAGGGTGGTTTTGATTTGCATTTCTCTGACTGCTAGAGATAGTGAGCATTTTTTCATGTACTTGTTGATTGATTGTATGTCCTCCTCTGAGAAGTGTCTGTTCAGGTCCTTGGCCCATTTGTTGATTAGGTTATTTGTTATCTTATTGTTTAATTTTTGTGTGTTGATTTTATATCCTGCCACTTTGCTGAATTCATTTATTAGCTCTAATAGTTTCTTTGTAGACCCTTTTGAGTCTGCTAGGTATAGAATCATGTCGTTCGCAAATAGTGATAATTTAAGTTCTTCTTTTCCTATTTTTATGCCTTTAATTTTTTTTTGTCTAATTGCTCTGGCCAGTGTTTCGAGAACTATATTGAATAGAAGTGGTGATAGAGGGCATCCCTGTCTTGTTCCAGATTTTAGAGGGAATGCCTTCAATTTTTCTCCATTCAGAATGATGTTATCCTGAGGCTTAGCATAGATAGCTTTTACAATGTCGAGGTAAGTTCCTGTTATCCCTAGTTTTTCTAATGTTTTGAACATAAAGGGATGCTGTACTTTGTCAAATGCTTTTTCTGCGTCTATCGAGATGATCATATGGTCCTTATCTTTAAGTCTAATGATGTGGTGAATAACATTTATTGATTTTTGTATATTGAACCATCCTTGCATCCCAGGGATGAATCCTACTTGATCATGGTGCACAATTTTTTTGATGTGTTTTTGTATCCAATTCGCCAAAATTTTATTGAGAATTTTTGCATCTAGGTTCATTAGAGATATTGGTCTGTAGTTTTCTTTCTTTGAGGTGTCTTTGTCTGGTTTCGGAATCAGGGTGATGTTGGCCTCATAGAATGAATTTGGAAGAGTTCCCTCTTTTTTTATTTCCTGAAATAACTTGAAAAGTATTGGTATTAGTTCTTCTTTAAAGGTTTTGTAAAACTCTGCTGTATACCCATCTGGTCCTGGGCTTTTCTTGGTTGGTAGTCTTTTGATTGCTTCTTCTATTTCATCCATTGATATTGGTCTCTTCAAATTGTGTGTATCTTCCTGACTCAGTCTGGGCAAATCGTATGACTTAAGAAATTTATCGATGTCTTCACTATCTTCTATTTTATTGGAATATAGGTTTTCAAAATAATTCCTAATTATCTTCTGTATTTCTATAGTATCTGTTGTGATATTGCCTTTTTCATCCTGTATGTTAGTAATTTGAATTCTCTGTCTTCTTCTCTTCATTAGCATGGCTAAGGGTCTGTCGATCTTATTTATTTTTTCGAAGAACCAACTTTTAGTTTTGTCAATTTTTTCAATAATTTCTTTTGTTTCAATTTTGTTGATTTCCGCTCTGATTTTAATTATTTCTTGCCTTCTGCTACATTTGCTGTTGTTTTGCTCTTCCTTTTCTAGGGCTTTGAGATGAAGTGTGAGCTCATTTATTTGTTGGTTTTTCTTTTTTTGAGGAATGACCTCCAGGCGATGAATTTCCCTCTTAAAAACTGCTTTCATTGTGTCCCATATATTCCGATATGGTGTGTCTGTATTTTCATTTATCTCTAAAAATTTTTTTGATTTCCTCCTTTATGTCTTCTGTAACCCATTGATCATTCAGTAACACATTGTTCATTTTCCATGTAATGCAGGATTTTTCCTTCCTTCTTTATTGATTTCCAGTTTCATTCCATTATGATCAGATAAAATGCATGGTATTATCTCCACCCCTTTATATTTACTGAGGGTTGCCCTATGGCATAATATATGGTCTATTTTTGAGAAGGATCCATGTGCTGCTGAGAAAAAAGTATATCCACTTGATGATGGTTGATATGTCAGTTAAGTCTGAGTTATTGATTGTGATATTGAGTTCTATAGTTTCTTTATTCAACTTTTGTTTGGAGGATCTGTCCAATGGTGAGAGAGATGTGTTGAAGTCACCCATAATTATTGTGTTGTGGTCTATTTGATTCTTGAACTTGAGGAGAGTTTGTTTTATGAACGTCGCAGTACCATTATTTGGTGCATAAATATTGATAATTGTTATGTCTTGTTGGCGAATGGTTCCTTTTAACAGAATATAATGTCCTTCCTTATCCCTTTTGATTAACTTAGTCTTGAAGTCGATTTTATTCGATATGAGGATGGCCACTCCTGCTTGCTTACGAGGACCGTGTTCGTGGTATATTTTTTCCCAACCTTTCACCTTCAGCCTGTGTATGTCTTTTCCAATCAGATGTGTCTCCTGGAGGCAGCATATTGTTCGATTTGTTTTTTTAATCCATGTTGCCAGCCTATGTCGCTTTATTGGAGAGCTTAAGCCATTAACGTTTAGAGTTACTATTGATATATGATTTGTACTTCCAGCCATGTTTGATTATTTATCTTTTTTTTAAAATTTAGTTTGTTTCTCCAAGATTAGCTTTTCCCCTGCCCTCTGTCTTTACTGAGGCACTTCCCACTGTTGGTTTTGGTTATTGTTTTTCATTTCTTCCTCGTGTAGTGTTTTGCTCAAGATGCTTTGCAATGCTGGTTTTCTGGCTGCAAATTCTTTTAACTTTTGTTTATCATGAAAGATTTTTATTTTGTTGTCATCATGAAAGATTTTTATTTTGTTGTCATACCTGAAGCTTAATTTTGCTGGATACAAAATTCTTGGTTGGCATCCATTGTCTTTCAGTGTTTGAAATACAGTGTTCCAGGATCGTCTCGATTTCAGCATCTGTGATGAAAAATCCATTGTTAACCTTATTGGTTTACCCCTGAATGTAATCTGCCTCCTTTCTCTTGTAGCTTTTAATATTTTCTCTTTGTTCTGTATGTTGGATATCTTCATAACAATGTGTCTTGGCGTTGGTCTACTGTGATTTTGTATGTTCAGTGTCCTGTATGCATCTACAACTTGTATATCTGTTTCCTTTTTTATATCTGGAAAGTTTTCTATAATTATTTCATTCAGCAGGTTGCTCATTCCCTTGGTTTGAACCTCTATACTTTCCTCTATCCCGATGACTCTTAAGTTTGGTTTTTTTATGTTATCCCATATCTCTTGGATGTTTTTCTCGTGATTTTTTACCAGCCTTTCTGAGTTGGCTAGACTCTTTTCAAGATGATATATTTTGTCTTCATTATCTGACGTTCTGGCCTCTACTTGCTCCACTCTGTTAGTGATACTCTCATTTGAGTTTTTAATTTGGTTTATAGTTTCCTTCATTTCTAGAATTATTGTTTGATTTTTTTTATAATCTCTATCTCCTGATAAAGATGCTTATTTGCTTCTTTTATCTGTTTATGTAATTCATTTTCAATGTTTTCTTTCACTGTTTGAATTTGCTGTCTCATATCCTCTTTAAGGTTCCATTCCATCTGTCTAAGTTCTTTGAGTTCTTTATTTGACCATTTTTCTGATGCCTCTAGGTCCTCCTGAATAGTTAGGCTGTCCTGCATTGTTTGTCCTCCTTTTCTTCCTTGCTTTTTCATGCTGCTCATGTTACTTCTTATTCTGTTTGACTGCTGAGTTACTGTTTACTCCTATAAATTTATTTGATGCTGTCGCCGCCAGTTTCAATGAAGTTATCTCCTCCGCCGCATTCTGGTGATGTCAGTTCTCTGCCACAGTGGTATCCCATGCAAATGGTGACAGTTTGTTCCCTTTGCCGGGTGACCAGTGCAACGGGTGGATCCTGACTGGCTCTCCCAAGCCCCGTCTCAATCCTGTGGTCACTGCCTATGAAGGCTCGGTTGCTTCTAACCTCCACAGGTTCAGAAGGGCCGACCAGTTGTTTCAGCGGGATCGTTTAGTGCTGAGTTACAGCAGTTTGTCTGCGAGACGCAGGCGAACAGGAGCTTGAATTCAGCCAATCCAGGCTCGGTGTGTGTTCTGAGAGACCCAGACTGTTCGCCCCAGATCCACGTCAGCTCAGCATTGCCTAGTGGTCCTGAGCAAACTGCATTTAGATGGTTTATGACTCCCTATGCCCGCACAGCTGAAGAGGTCAGAGACTTGATCTCTCCGCGCCCGCCGCCATGTTGGGTCCCTCTCGGGCCTTTACTTTATATGCAGTGCTGAGAATCCAACCCAGTGTCTCTTACCTGCTAGGCAAGCCCTCTACCAGAGCTACAACCCCAGCCCCACAATCTTTTAATATTTTATTTAGCGTCAGGTCTCACTAAGTTGCTGAGGGCCTCACTAAGTTGCTTGAGGCTAGCTGTGAACTCACCATCCTCTTGACTCAGCATCCCCAGATACTGCTATTACAAGTATGTGCCAACAAGCCAGCTTCGTTTTTTAATCAAGGAAAGGTACTTTCAAATCATTATGGGATACAATTTCACACCAACAGACTGGCAAAAAAAAATTTACTTTGGGTAATACCACCTGTCAGCAAGAATGCAGAGCAATGAGAATGCCTCTTCATTGCTGGTAAAAGAAAATGTTGACTACTTTGGAAAATAGTTTGGCACTAGCTTATAGAGTTGAATACGGATATATCCTATATCCCAGTATTTCTACTATATGTATACCATAGATAAATTCTTTTATCTATGGCATAGGACATGTTTAAGAACATTTTAGCAGCACTGGTCATATATGAGCAAAACTCTGAACACAATCTAAATGTTGATAAGTGGATAATTAAGGTATATTTATTCAATGAAAATAAATAAAGTACAACTACACACATCAATATGGATGAATCTCAATGCCGCACAAAAGCAACACATTACAGAAGAATACATGCATCATGACTCAATTTACTATTAAGTTTAAGCCAGAAAAACTGAACATTTTATTTAGGATTAAAGACAGGGTGAAAACAAAGAATTAGCATGAAAATCAGGATGGCAATGGTTTTCACAAAGAGAAAAGAATGCAGTCAGAGAGGAGTATATAAGGGATTTCTGGACTATGGTAACTAGGTGGTGGGTGGATGAGAGTTTGTTACTTTATCTGGACAATATACAATTTCTTTCAAATACAAACACTCTATATTAAACTTAAGGTAAAGCAAATTATCAAAAGAGCCTTGGAATGTTACCAATATGAGACATCTTCATGAATATCAAGGAATTTCATATAACAAAGTGGAAAAAATTTATGTATTCTGATATATAAAAAACAAATACAGAATGTGACAATTACTATGGGAGTTGTAGGCAAATCTCAGAAATACTTGGATATTGAAGAATCCTCCTTCCTACCATCTTATTTTCCTAACTTTCTAAATCTATAACAAAGGGGGTACCTATTGTTTTAAATCCATTTTGTGCTTCTACATCAAAACATCTGAGACTGAGTTAGTCCATCACTGTTTCATATCAAGAACTTAAGAACTGGCTAACACTACTGTTTCTTCATTCAGGGGCCAGCTTAAAATATCAATAGAGCAGTAAGAAAAATCACAATGGCTACTCTGCTAATTCTGAGTAAGTCATCAAAGCCTGACTCATCTATAAAAAGGCATGTTGTACCTAAAATGTACCTAACAAGGTCCTGGGTTTGATCCCCTGTAGCAAATGTGTGCACAGAAATAGCATCATCCTGAAGTGTTACAAAGAGAAATAACTATCAAGAGTTCTTTAAAATACTATTCCTATGTGATAGTATTACAGATGATTGCTTTTTGTTTCCTTTTCCAAATTTTCTATAAAGAACTTTTTTTTACTGTTTTTAATCAGAAAGAAGAGTTCAAATGAAAACCATTTTTAAAAACTATTAATCTTAAAGTTCTAGGATTTCAGTGACTTTCACTAAACTACTCATCTCTAAGAAAGTATGAAGTGAGAGCTGAGTCATATACATATCAGAACTTCTTTCTCCATGCTAGGATAAAATTTAACAATTTGTGTTAAAATTCATTGCACTGGTACTACATACATTTCAGGTCACAAAGTAATGGTATGTTTGCTGTTACTGTTTTCTTTGCTCATCATCTTCCCTGCCACCATCTCTAAACAGCCAGGGGGATACTTTTAAATACATAAATTAGATTACAGCTCTCTTGCCCACACTTTTCCAATAGCACCCCATCACACCTGTAATGAAATCCAGACTTTCATCATAGTCTGTAAAGCTCTATATAACTCCTCTCTGTCAGTCCTATCATTCTGCTCTTCCACCTTTCTACTTTAGCCACCTATGCCTGCTAAAGCAACACAAGTACAGCAAATATATTTCCAGAATTTTCACAACTCCTCATTTTCTCACTTTTGTTTAGGCCTCCACACATACGTCACCATCTCAGAGAGGGCTTTCCTCGCCAATCTATTAAAACAGCACCATTTCCATCACTCTCCCCCTTTGTATCCTCCCTTAATTTTGTTTATTGCCCTTATTACTATTGGTAAATGCATATTTCCAATCCTTTGGATATCCGTGTTACCTCCAAGGACAGGCCAAATTTCCAAAGACTTTAAATAGTTCTTAAACCTCAGCTGAAAGTAAACTTAGAACCACGCTTCATGGCAAAAACCTGTAGCCCTAACTACTGAGGCAGGATGATTGCCAGTTCAAGGCCTACTTTGACAACACAGCAAGACTCTGCAACAAAAATAAATAAAATAAACTTGGAAATGAAGAGAAACTTACCAGTTTAAGTCACTGGACAGGCACAGAATGAATGATGACCTTCTCCCATTACAGTATCCAATATGTCTATTGGCAAACTGTTTACTAAACTATGAGAAGCCTCAACGTGGGAAAAGAATTAAAGTTTAAATAGAGGCTTATAAGCCTTTCAAAAATAAAATACTTTGGGCTGGGTATATAGCTCAGTGGTTAAGCACTTGCCTAGCATGTGCAAAGACCAGGTTGAATTCCCAGAAATGAAAAACAAAAACCAACAAAAAACAAAAGTAAAAATGTTGCAAAACTAATGCTTTAACAGCAATAGTAATAGCTGTTCAGAGAAACAGAAATCCATACCATTCCAAGGTTTCATTTTAAGGGGAAGTTCTTTCAAAATGATAAACAACTCTTCTTATTTTCACTTGTGACAGAGACAAGCATTTTAAGTGATGTTTTTCCAGGACACTCAAATCTAATTAGAGTCAAAATAGCACTCTATCTAATTTCCCAGGTTCAGATGTAAGAGAAAAACCCCCGTACTTAACTTTAGAAAGGGAAAGAGAGAGAAAAGAGAAGTTGAAAAAGTTCAACATCAATCTAAACTTAAAGAGAGTTAAAGTGCCTGCAGCACCAATGCTCCAAGAGCAGATTTTTATCTTGGGATTTATGGATTTTAGAGCTCAATAATTTCCCTAAAACTATATGTAAAATGTTGTATAACCATGCATACATCCACAGCTTTTGCAAAATTCTGAGCTCTATAACCTCAGAAATGTTTTTTAAAAAAACATATGTCTGTTCTAATTTTATCACAGATTTTAAACAGATCCTATCAGTTGTGCACTTCAGACAATAGAGACAACAGTTAAAAAAATGTAGTATTGGAAATCTTATACACTAGAACACTCGGCCACTATGAAAATTTGTTTAATAAAACAGGTGACCTCAAAGATCTGGGCCCAATGAGAGACATTTTTTAAAAATATTTATCTTTTAGTTGTAGTTGGACACAATACCTTTATTTCACTTATTTATTTTTATGTGGTGCTAAGGATAAAACCCAGGGTCTCACACGTGCGAGGTGATCTCTCTACTGAGCCACAACCCCACTGAGCCACAACCCCAGCTCCTAGGAGAGATATTTAATGGTTCTTATTTCCAAGGTATTCCCAGAATTTCTAAGACTGTACTATTTTATATCTCTTGATGACTGGATGTGAAACTCAAAGTGAAACTCTTCAAGGACCAAGAAGAAATTCAGCTTGGCCACAAAGCCAGAATCAAAATTAGCACTGTGGGAATACACCATCTAGACATATATACTGACTTCTGTAAATACCTTTATTTACCTCTGGGACTAAGGAAAATTATTACTTAGCTTGGAGAGAAAGAATGATTTGAAATAGAAAATATTAGAATCCTAGGCTAGCCGGGGCAGTGGCACATGCCTATAATCCCAGTGGCTTGGGAGGCTGAGGCAGGAGGATCGCAAGGTGCTAAGCAACTCAGTGAGACTCTGTCTCTAATAAAATACAAAATAGGGTTGGGGATGTGGCTCAGCAATCAAGTGCCCCTGAATTAAAAAAAAAATCCCAGGCCAAAGATCCTCTGATATGGAAGTTCCCCACAGATGTTTTGCAATATAAACACTAATTATAGGGATAAGGTTATGGCTCAGTGGTAGAGTGCTTGCCTAGAATGTGTAAGATATTAGGTTTGATCCTCAGCACCACATAATAAATAAATAAATAATGAAGTTATAAGTCCATCTACAACTATTTGTAAAAAGTAATTATAATTATACATTTCTTGGAAAACATGAGTAAAAAATGAAGTCTGACATCACATCGAATTGCTCAAAATATAAATTTACAACTGATAACAAATGACATTTCAGTTTGTTTAATTAACAAATACTACAAAACTAGAGGAGAAAAGATGAAAAGAACATATCCATATATTCATATCATGATGAGTTAGAGCACAATTCTCATCTGGGAGCACAACCATCCTTCCCACCATTTGGAAATAAATATTTAATTCTATAATTATAAGCAAACAGTAACAACTATTATTTTTGTAATATTAACCACAGAAAATAAGCTTATACAAATCCTATTGGCTGGTAGAGATTCTCCGAAGGTGAATATAAAAGATTTTAGAGTAAGCCTTATCATTAATGCTATGTATTAACCTCTATGAGCTATGCACATAATAGGAATTTTCAGTTAAAGCATTTGTTTTATTTTAAAATTGTTTGCTTTGGGGGCTGGGATTGTAGCTCCATGTGGAGAGCTTGCTTAGCACATGTGAGGCACTGCGTTCCACCTTCAGCACAGCTTAAAAATAAATAAATAAAATAAAAGTATTGTGTCTGTCTATAACTAAAATTTTTTTTAAAAACTGCTAAAAAAATTGTTGGCTTTCTGTGCTTATTATAATACAAAAAAGATTCTAATCCCCAAAAGTTAACTTTAAAAGTTAACTTTTGTTCATCTACTGTTCCATTTTACTACTTGCAGATCCTCTTGATTATGCAAAATAAGAGTATTTTAAGAATACTACCATGTAGATCTCCTGGAAGTTATCATTAAGAGGTGGGATTGCACAGGCTGAAATATGAAACATGAAATAATATATTTACTTATTTCAAGTATGAATTCAAGAATATTAGAAAGAATGTTACATAACTACATTATTTTGACATAATCAAAATCAATTTTTAGAATTCAAATTTGATTCAGATCTCAATGATAACTTTCTGAAATTTACTTTGGATAAACTTAACCATACACATAAATAGGTTTTGTGTGTAATTCCATTTCTATGACCTATATTTATATTTAGAAAGACATGTTGTCCACATATCTGACAGTATTACAAGCTTGAGATGGAAGTGCACTGAACTTTCCTCTTTTACTTATGGAAGAGAAAATTATGTATGAAGACAAGGCTCACACTGCTGTCAAATCAAGCTGAACACCATGTACTAGTATCCTTTAAGATGAAAACTGTTTTCGTCTGACTTCTAAAGATGAAAGGGTCTTTATAAGCATAAATGATTTTAACTATCATCAAAAAGTAAGGTAGAGGGCTGGGATTGTGGTTCAATGGTAGAACATAGAACACTCACCTAGCATGTGTGAGGCACTGGGTTCGATCATCAGCGCCACATAAAAATAAAATAAAGGTATTGTGTCCATCTATGACTAAAAAATAAATATTAAAAAAAAAGTAAGGCTGAGGGCTGGTAGAGTGCTTGCCTCACATGCACAAGGCCCTGGGTTTAATCCCCAGCACCACAAAAGAAAAAAAAAAAGATACGGTTGTTTTTAAAGGCAATCCAAAAGTAACAAAACAATAATTAACTATTTTCTACTATAATAACTATATTTTAAAGTTACAAAAATATCCATGAAATCAATTACATTCCTCATATTTGTAACACACAACAAGAAAACAAAATGGGAATAGAAAAAAATTCTATTCATAAGAGCTACCAATAGACTTAACAAAATACTTGGTAGTCAAGAGCTATATAAAAGAATATTACAAAACTTAATGAGTATATATTAAATTTAAGAACTTCCATTCATCAAAAAGTATTATTAAGAAAATGAAAAAACAAGTTAAATTTTAAGTTTTACAACTCATATAACTGGCAAAGAGGCTTATTATCTAGAACATATAAAGACTTTTTACACATTAACTTACAAAACAGGACAAATAACAGGATAGAAAATAATGAGCAAAAAATGACAAGCATAGTCAAGAATATTAAAAGACTTCAGCCTCATTAGTAATTTAAAAAATGCAAATTTAAGGCCATAATATTTTATACCTATTATACTGGCAAAAATTCTCATAATCTAAGCATTAAAATGTATATCAAAAAGAAACCTTATCCTTTTGTAGAATATACATTGGTATAAATAGTTTGAAAAACCAATTTTTCATTGTTTTTTAATTTCCCATTCTGATAACTTATGATCAGCAATTTCAATTATACTCCTAGTTATATATCCCAGAAAAACCTCCTCAAGTCACCAGGAATATGCTTAAGAATGTTAATATACAGAGAAACTTACTTACTAAAAAGAAATAACTGGATACAAAATTCAAAACAGTGGTTATATGAGGTAGAGAAAAAGTAGATTAGACCAAATGGATGGGTTATGGAAGGATGCTATGGTTTGAGTGTTTGTGTCCCTCTAAAGCTCACATGTTGAAATCCTAAAACCAATAACTAAATGGCTTCCTTATCAATAATGATTTTAACTATAAATGCATTAATATTCTAAATGTATGTACAAAAGAAAGTGTAAGTTATAAAAGATGATATACTATCCTCCTGCCCCCCACAGTGACAGAATTAGGAGGTAGCATCTTTTGGGAGGTCTTTTGACTCTGTCTTATTGAAGGGATTAGTACTTTATCAAAGAGACCTAAGGGAGCCTATCTTTCACATGTGACGATGCAAGATGGTACCATCTATTAGGACCAGGCTCTCACCACACCCATATCTGCCAGCACCTTGATCTTGAACTTCCCAGCCTCCAAACTATGAGAAATAGTTGTTGTTTATAATCTGCATGGTTCATGGCTTTTTTTTTTTTTTGTACCAGGGATTGAACTCAATGGCACTCAACCACTGGGCCACATCCCCATCCCTATTTTGTATTTATTTTATTTAGAGATCAAGTCTCACTGAGTTGCTTAGCACCTCACTTTTTGCTGAGGCTGGATTTGAACTCATGATTCTCCTGCCTCAGCCTCCTGTGGTTTGTGGCATTTTTGTTGTAGTAGCCCAAAAAGACTAAGACAAAGCTATATAGAGACAGATGCTAATAACTGGTAAGGTTCTGGACCTTGGGTTGGTACTGTCTATGCAAGAAGTTCATTTATTATACCATCTTTCATAATTTACATGTTCTTTTGTACACACATTTAGAAAACTGAATGCATTTATAGTTAAAATCATTACCGATAAGAAAGTCATTTAATTAATGGTTTTTAAAAAATACCTTTCTGTTATTGCAGTTCCTCAATCATTTCATGACAACTTTTTTGTTACTTAGTTGAATTTTTTTAAAGTAGCATTTTCCTTTTCTGTTTAATTTTAATAAATTTTTTAGTGGCTACCTTAGGGATTACAATTAACATCACAAACTCATAACATCCTAAACTAAACATTACCACCTTAGTTTCAATAGTATACAAACACTCTGCTCCTATACACTTCCATCCCCCATCCTTGACAAATGTTATTATCACAGACTTCAGTTTTGTGTGCTCATTCACACAGATTTATAAGTATTGATTTATGCATCAGTCTTTTAAATTCACATGGAAAAAAAGAGAAACCACAAAACAAATGTACAATTAAACTGGCTTTTACATTTACCTATGTAGTTACATCTTTGTCAGTGTTATTTATTTCTTTATATGGCTTTGAGTTACTGCCAGTATCCTTTCATTTTAGCCAGAAAAACTGCTTTTAACATCTCTTGTGGGATAGGTCTACTGATGATAAACTCCACTAACTTCTTTTATCTGTACATGTCTCAATTTTTCCGTCATTCTTGAAGAACAGTTTTGCTGGATATAGAATTCTTGGTTGACATATTTCTCTCTTTCAGCACTTTAGATACAGTCATGTGCCACATTATTGTTAACAACAGACCACATATATTATGTTGGTCCCATAAGAGAACAATGGTGCTGAAAAATTCCTATCATTGTAATTACTCAAGTTTGTGATAATCAAGCCCGTTGTGCTGCATACACAAAAGTGTGTGTGTGTGTGTGTGTGTGTGTATATATATATATATATATATATATAAAACTATCTTACTTGTTTATGTGTTTATTGTATTTCTTTAATTATTTTAGTGTGTATTCCCTTTAGTTATTAATAAAAAATATTTACCATAAGATCATATGTCATGATATATTTACCACATCTCTTCATTTTCTTGTTATTTGATTTAATCTCATTTTGTTCATCATGGCCCTAAGAGCAATAGGCTATACCGTACAAACACAGAGACCATATATCTTAGTGTGTGTCAGTACACTATACCATCTCCATTTGTATAAGTACATTCTTAACATCTCTCAGAATAGATCATTAAATGATGCAGTAAGAGTATGTTGTTCCACTGCCTTCTTGTCTGCATGGTTTCTGATAAGAAATCAGTCATTAATCTTAATTAGGATCCCTTGCATGTGATAAATCACTTCCCTTTTGCTACTTTCAAGACTCTTTCTTTGGGGAACGAAAGGAGGATATACTGGGAAATGATACTGGTCAAATTATACTGTTATAATGTGTGCATGTGGGGCTGGGGTTGTGGCTCAGTGGTAGAGCACTCACCTAACATGTGCAAGGCACTGGGTTCGATCCTTAGCACCACATAAAAATAAATAAATAAATAAAGGTACTATATCCAACTACAACTAATTTTTTTTTTAAAGAAAAGAATGTCTGCAAAAAAAAAAAAGAATGTGTGCATGTACAAATATGTTACAACAAATACCATCATTGTGTACAATTATAATGCACCAATAAAAACCATGGAAAGAAAAAGATTCCTTCGTTGTGTTTTGGTAATTTGACTACTATTTATTTCTGTGTTGATCTCTTTGGATTTATCTAGCTTGATGGTCATTGAGCTTTCTGGACATACAGATTCATCAGATTTGGGAAGTTTGGGGTCACTATTTCTGAGAATATTCTTTCCATCCCATTTGTTTCCCTTTCTGAAATTCAAATTATATATATGTTTATCCACTTGGTGGTTTTTTACGCTCATTTTACTTTTCTCCATTCTTTGTAAGTTGTTCCTCTAACTCAATAATTTTAATTGTCCTGTCTTCAAATTGCGTATTCATTCTTCTACCAGATCAAAACTGTTCTTGAATCCCTCCAGTAATTTTTCACTTCAGTATTTGTAATTTTCAATGACAGAATTTTAATTTTTCTTTGGCTCTTCTTCTTTTTATGTTTTTATATATTCATGACAGTACAGTGTACTTTGACATATTATACATACATGCAGTACAACTTAATACTAGTTAGGATCCCATTCTTGTGGCTGTATATGATGAAGAGTTTCACTGGTCCTTTAGCTCTTTTTTTTTTTTTTTAAAGAGACAGTGAGAGTGAGAGAGAGAGAGAGAGAATTTTTTTAATATTTATTTTTTTAGTTTTTGGCAGACACAACATCTTTGTTTGTATGTGGTGCTGAGGATCAAACCCGGGCCGCACGCATGCCAGGCGAACATGCTACCGCTTGAGCCACATCCCCAGCCCCAAGCTCTTTAAGCATATTTAAGACAATTGAATTTACAAATTTGTTTAGTAAGTCCAAAGACTAGACTAACTCAGGGACTTTATGGACCTCATTTTAATTATCTCTTTAAAGACCCTATATCTAAATACAGTGACATTCTGAGGTACTCGCAGTTAGGTCTTCAACATGAATAGTTTGAGGGGATACAATTCAGCCCTTAGCATATATTATATTCAATAATAAATTATGAAAAAATGGAAGCAACAATATGAATAGCAGATGTTTTACCTTAAAAAAAAAAGGATTAACGAGTCAACAAGAAGAATGAGTACAGTATAAGAAAATACTTTGAGACCATATTTACATACTTTTTACTATAATATATTGTTATAATTGTATCACTGCATTATGGATGTTAATGCCTATGCCTAATTTATAAATTAAACTTTATTATAGATATGTATTTATAGGCAAAAATTGCATATAAAAAGATAGTTTTTATCCAGGTATTATCCATGGTTTCAGGCATCCACTGGTGTTCTTAGAATGTACCCCCCCCCCACGCACAATGATGGACTACAATACTCTGTACTTGAAACTGATCTTGAAAAGGTAGAAAATGCAGATGTTAAGCCAACACAAACTAAAATGTCAATATTAAAAAGTGGAAATAAACACTAACCTCTGGTACCAATTTCCGCATATTAAATAACAAAAACAAATACAAATGGTAAGAGAATTGGGAATCAGGTACATCTACAGTTTGGAAGGGTAGTTACAAATTTAGTCTACTCTTTATGGCAAACAATCTGCCAAAATGTTAACAAGACAGTTAAATCCTTTTCTAGTTTTGTTTTCTTTTCTGTTAAAATTCATGGGTCTTGCTATGTTGCCCAACTAGCCCCAAACTCCTAGGACCAAATAATTCTCCTTCCTCAGCCCCTCAAGTAGCTGGGAATACAAGCACATGCTTCCTTGCCTTGCACCAAGAAAGTAAAACCTTTTAAGAAATAAAAAGAGCACTGTTGTATTACTGAAATATGGGGGTGGGTGGGGCGGATTCAAGTGGCCAACAATGCAAATAAACAAACTAGATATATGAAGAACCATTAAAGTAAGATTAGTTAAAAGGTATTGTTCAGTAACAAAGGCTAGATGTGTGTAAATCTCTTCCTGTCACTCCCTTGATTAAAAATCCTTCAATGTCTCCTCACCTAGAGTATTTATAAGGCTTTTTATCAAACTCTGGTTCCTGCTTTCTTTCCAGCCCCATTTCTTACTCATTCCCTCATTATCACTTGCTTAAATGTAGGACTATAATTTCCCCTCTATACACTACTTTGGTACAATTAATCTACATTCAAAATCCACACTAGGATCACTAAACTTTTAAATCACTAATTATTACCCTCCCCCTTGCCAAAATACTTGGTACTTCTGATATTTGTCATGTCTCATGTCTCATGTCTCCTGCTCAGAATACCTTGCCACACCTTATTATAATAATGAACTCCAAACAAGTCTTCCTTCCAGATACAATTGAAACAGCTGTGTTTGAACCCTTTCAGCAAAGGTTTGGACTTCCCTGAACTTCCAATTATTTTGAACAATCTAATGTAGCACTTCTCCTACAGTAATTATTAGTTTATATGCTGCTTTCCCCCACTCACTGTACCCTCTCTAAAGGCAGAAATTATTGTAAATAACTTGTGTCTTCAGAGTCTAGAATAATAAAAGCTCGATGAATGAAGTGAAATGAATGATAAATAGTAAATAAGAGTTTCAAGAAAGTGGATGTTTTCTTATAGAGTTAGGTAAACAATTTTAAAGTAAATCGTTTAAAATGAAAATGAATGTTTTAAATACAGTAATATTTTCTTTCTTTTCATGATGCTTTTTCTTCAGATTAGGGAGGAGTTTCTTCCCAACTATAATCACAACTAACTTGCCAAAGTCACAGAACAAAAATGCTGTGTTAGCGCCAATGTTTAGCCACAGCTGTTCTTGAAATGAAGTCCTGACTTTCCCTTTCAAGACTGCTTATTCACCAACTTAACCCAGTTCTCAAGCTTTGCATGAGACATATAAACAAAAAGGCCAGCTAGTAAGATTAGCTAAGGAAGAACCTGATCCATTCTCTTAATGAGGTGAGATGCAGACACCATTAAGAAACACTACAAAGCTATGACTTGTACACAGACAGTTCACCACATAATAATTTTATAGAAGGAAAGACTAACTTCCTGCATGGGAGTAGAAGAGGAAAAAGAAAACTCAGAGTGCTGTAAATCAGGGCTTCTGAGACTTTAACAAAGTACACTTTTTCCGAGTCAGCATCCTTTTAATTCTAGCAGTAGCTGCTGAAAGGAGGGGAAATCCACCCCGTGAGAAATTAAAACAGGCCTGGAGGTTTCAATATGAAACTTCCTCTCCCGTGGTAAAAATGAAGCCTCTCATCTTCACTGTGACACAGTGAGTCACACTATATATAAAATAAAACAGATGACACTGATTCCGTAACCAAAAAGATGGAAGTGGGAGGCCAGACAACATGTGAAAACCAAGGCTCTTGGGGGTTACATCAGCATTCAGGTGCTCGGGGACCCAGAACTGGAATTTTTCAAGGCAAAAGAAATTAAAACTCTGGTCCAAAGGGGGAATTAAGAACTATCTGTTGATTTCAACAGTCCTGACAAACTTTGGCTCCTTTCCCAGGACTGTGGGAAACTCCTGCAATATCCTCTCACCAGGTTTCTATTTCTCCTAAAAGCCCTGTTTAGTCATAAGTGTGCTGTCAGTGGGTTTTCTCTTTCCCTCTGCCCAATCAGAAGCGCACTTTGAGCTTGCATTATGATTCCCCCCCCCCAAAAAAAAAACGAGGCCTGGGAAGCAAGTGTCCGAATAGATCTAAGTAGTGGGCAATGGCCCAGTCTTCATTTCCATCCCAGTCGTTCCGCCACTCACCTGGGAAGCCCTCTCCTCCCGCTAGAGCATCCACCCTCCTGGGTAACAAGGAGCGGCCTGGCCTCGAACGACTCTTCACTGACCCCAACTCCCACTTTCTAAGGTCCAACAGGTCCGGTTCCAGCCCCGGAGTCTGGGAGCCTCGCCTGGAGGCCTCCGCCCGGTGGGCGACCCAACCTTTCTGGGGCCTTCATTCCCGAAGGCCTCACCCAAGCCTACTGTGGAAGCTCCCAAAGGGCCTCTGTGAGCCCCCTGCCTCCTTCCCCCTCCCCAGGAAACGCGGCCTCCCCTTGGGGAGGCTACAGGACAGTGGCCAGGGGACAGAGGAGAGATCCCGAGGGCACACACACTACCTCTCCTCCTCAAAGCGATTTTCTTCCCCCTGTGAAGATACGAGCGGCAGCGGATAGCCAGCAGCGACACCAGCGGTGGGCGAGAAAAGAGTGAGCGTTGGGAGCTCCAGCTGTAACCTCCTCGCGGAAGAAGGTTCTGGAATCACAGCTGGTTGGGCATGCGCAGTGCGCACGCCAAGGGCCTCTAGGAGGTCACGGGGCCAGAGATGCCGAGACCTGGATGCCGCCGCAGAGCCCCTTCACTCACTAATAGAGCATTTGCTGTATACTTACTGTGCCAGACTTCCAGAACTTTCTTCTGGGACGAATGCTCTTTTTCTGCAGAGAGATTAACAAAAATCAATATTTGTGCTTAAGCAAACTTATCTGTCTCCATCTTATAGTTCAGCTTCTTGGGTTTTGTCTTTGTGCCTCTTTGGGGATGGGAATGACAGTCTTTGCTTTCAAATGCTACCTTTGGGGCTTGGAGAAGTGGCTGCTGCGGCACTAAAGATCAGGAGAGAGTAAGGACAGCCAGAGTCAGAGGAAGCCTCGGGCCAAATCAGGGGCCTGGGCTTGTGCGCCAAATGAGCCGCCCTACCTGAGAAACACTGTTTTGTGGTAATGGAACCTCTGATGTTTAGCGGGTCAACCAGAATGAAGATGACATTTCTTAACTTCCCCTGCAGCTAGGTGTGGCCATGTGAATAAGCTCTTTTGCCAGGGCTGTGATGGAAAATGATAGCTGCAACTTTGAGGATGAGTTTCAAAAGGAATAAGATGCCCTTTTTCAGCCTTTCTGCTATTTTGTACTTGGAAATCAGACATGGTAGCAGGTCATCTTTGCCTTGTAGATGAGGCCAGTGACCTAGAAATGGTGGCAAAGCAATAAGATAGAGGGAGCTTGGACAACCTCAGGGAAAAGAGCCTCCATACAAGTGTTGGTCCACCTATCTGTGTCAAGGAGAAATAAGCCTCTATCTTGGCCACTGTTAATTTGGGTCTCTTACATGTATCTGAACCATAATGTTAACTGATCTATCAATTTTAAAAATAATAGGCTATAGCAGCAATGACACAAAATGAAATTACCACCAGTAGAAAATAACGTGGCCCCTGAAGAAATTAAGGTGCTTAAAGTTGCTGGATGGACAATATGAGAAAGATAATGTAGCCATGCATTTATACAGAAGGCTAGGCCATAAGTAATAAGGAAATCACTTAAGTGAACTGTAATATTTCCCATCTGGAAACCACATCTCCAACTCTTACTGTATGACATTATTATTTTCATTGCATAACCTGTTCTTCTCCCAGGTGAACAGCTGTGAGTTTGCTAAAGGCTGCAAGTGCTGTTGGTTTCACATCACTTTCTAAAAACTACCCATTTATGTGAAATGGAAATAAAACAAACAGAAATTCCCTTGGATCGGAGATTAGGATTTCCCCCAGCACAATCAATTTGTGGTTGGTTTAGCTTGATCTAAGGACAACATCCAATCAGAGTTTAGGAGGAAAATTGATCTCCTAAATAAATATGGTTCCACAGAGCATGTTCTCAAAAGAATTCCTTAGGTTCAAAATATATAGCAGTGACTTGGTAGAACTCCATTCCCTGACTATGAAGAAAACCGGTATTCCTTTCCTCTTGGGCCTCATCTTCCTGGTTCTGTTTGGAGTTCAAGGTAAGGTATTATGAGTTTTATTACATTAGTAGAATCAGAGGTATGACTCACTATTAAGCCCTATGGGTTCATCAGATAAAGTTGAATATTCTGCATGTCCCCAAAGTAATGTTGGTCACTCATAAAAACATCTTGGTGATGTGGTTGATTATCTGAAGATCATAACTTGGACCTGCCAAGTCAAACACAAGTCTTCTCAATTTAGGTGTGTACGTTCCTAGTTAAGTCTTAATAAATGTTTGAACATTTAATAACAAGAAGCCCTATCTCAGCGCCAAGAAATTTCTGCATATTTTATTTCCATTTCACATAAATGGGTGGTTTATATTAAGGGATGTGAAACAGCAGCACTGGCAGCTGATAATGAGATGAGAGATTCTGTTTCCTATACTGTTTTCATGTTTTTTCCTAGTATGGATTCTTGATAAATATGTCTGTGTTTTACCAATTAAGAATCGAGAAATCAGAAGATCACCCCTAATCCATTTACTATTTTTGTTATGTTGGTTAATAGCCTTACTGGAACTCAGTTTCCATATTTGTAAAATGGTATTTTGAAGTTAATGTGTGACACAGTAAGCACTGCATAGACATATGCTGAATGAGTGTCAAAACTTTCCCAAAATTTAAAGCACTATTGAAAATCAATCAGTGGGGAACAGAGAGGATGAGGATGGAAGTGGTAATTATAGTTAAGTAAAGCTCTCTGTTCAAACCTACATCAACTCCATTTCACCAAGATCAGGGAATAATTGTATTTGGGAGTTCCTTAGGAAGTTGGAACCACATAATGCTAATGAATTATATGTCTGTGTGTCTTACCTATAATAGGCATTTATTAAATGTTGTGGAGGGCTGAATTTGTGGCTCAGCAGTAGAGTACTTGCCTAGTATGAGCAGGACCCTGGGTTCGATCTTCAGCACCACTTTTATATTTATAAAAATAAACATAAAAAATAAATTTATTTGAAAAAAAAATGTTGTGAAAGTGTCTACTCCTCTTAAAGTTGTAAGGTGATGTATTTAAAAGAAGCACCTTGGGACACAGTAAAACCTGAGCTGAAATCCTACTCGTACTCTTGCCCCCTGAAAGCTATTGTGTTTGGTCTTTATTTAATCTAACTGAACCTTAACCTCCTTATCTACAAAGGGGAGAAATACCTGCTTCAAAAGTTTGTGGTTATGATCTACCGACAGCAAGTGATAGAAATAATTATGATCAAATGCATGTATCATTTTGATGGATTGCCTCAATGGGAGAATTGACCTAACACGTGCATGTATTCCACTCTTTCTCTTTCTGATAGGAGCCCCAATAATGAGGAATGACCGTTGTTCCTGCATCAGTACTAGGCAGGGGAAAATCCACCCTAAAGCCTTAAAAGACATTAAACAATTTGCCCCAAGCCCTTCCTGTGGGAAAACTGAAATCATGTAAGTAAAAACTCATTCAATACACAGATGCTACATTGGCAAGGACATTAAATTTAGTGTGACTATTATTACTTCACAAAATGAGGGCAGTGATCTAGAAATGATGGCAAATAGAGTGCTTGCCCATGCAGACAATTAAAAGTTCAGATAGTTACCCTTTCTGTAAGTCTGTCTGCTGCTTTCTTTTTTTTCTAAAAAAAATTAAATTTCTGGTAGAGAGTGAGAACCAAGTATGATAGACTTCTGAAGTAGCACATGTTCAATGAAGAGAAGTTTGTTTTTCAAGAACAAAAATAAAATTTCATTTATTTGAGACTAATTAGGATTGCAACCTGGAAAACATAGATTCAAGCAGTCTAGAAAATGGGCTCCTAGAAAATGCTTAAAGAAGACACTGACAATCTTCTTAAAGAAGACACTGACAATCACCTATAATCCTACCAGCCAGTGATAAATAGTATCATATACCTTCTGGGTACATGGTATTCCAAAGCTTCCTCATTTGCTTTGGGTATATGAGTTTATACACACACACACACACACACACACACACACACTATATGTATATATATATATATATATACTAATATTTTATGCATATAGATACACAAATAAAAATCAATAAAATCATGTACAACATACCATAGTTGCCCCTTATCTGCTGATTCACTTTACTCACAGTCAATTATGGTCTGAAAATACTAAGTGAAAATTTCCAGAAATAAATAGTTCATAAGTTTTAAATAATTTTTATTATAGTATATAATTAAAATTATTAAATCATAGTATTATTTATTGTTAATCTCCTACTGTGCTTAATTTATGAATTAAACTTTATCATAGATAATAATGTACAGAAAAAAACAGCATACATAGGATTCACTGCTATCTGAAGTTTCAGGCATTGGCAGAATATCTTGAAATATATCTTGAAATGAGATACATTTTAGTCTAAAAATCCTTTGAACAGCTTTTTGGTCCAAACCTCCACCAACTCCATTCCATTAAAGTCCACTTAAGTTCCTAAGAAATTGGTCCACATCTCTTGAGAACCCTCAAATAGGAGTGTTTCAAGCCCATTTTATTTTTTTAATTATTGTATTAGGTATGTTTGTGTACATTTGCTTTTATGATGCTTGTAACTTATTTTAATGCTCCTGCAAAGTCAGTGTGATATTTACTCATCCTACAGATCCCTCATCTTTGGCTAATAGCATTTCAAGACACAGCAGTGGACCAAATAAAAATTATTGCCTTTGTAGAGGTTGTTCTCCCATTGCTGTTCTTTTAAAAACCTAATTGTTATTAAACATAAATCTAATTGTTATTTTAATCCAATTATGTTATTGATCTAGGGTGCTCAGCAGGCATCTAATCAGAAAGGCCACACACCCAAAGCAGCTGCTCTGTGCACTTTGGGAGCTCTTCAGGTAGCCCTTAAAGCTTTATACTGTGGATTCCAGAAACTGACTGGTCCTTGAAATTAGTGGTATTCTATGTACATAAAGTGTTCCCTTCCCTTATGATCAAAGCATATGATCCAGGGAACTCTACATCCTCTGCCTTTCATAAGGGTGCTTAGGGTTAAGGTCAGGCCTGGAGTTGCCTTTGGATGATTTCAGTTGGCCTGGTGACTCTTAGTTATGCCTTCAGGGTGTTCTTGCTCTGCATAAAGAGAAAATTCTGAGGAAGATGTGATTGAAGCATCAAGAGGAACAAAAATGGAATTTCACACAGTTTCCCAAATGATTATGTCCTGCTTTTCTGCTGCTAAGAATTTTGTCTAATAGACATTTACTTACATAAAAAGAAGTTGGTGCACATAGCACCCATGAGTATATGTATGTGTCTAATCTGTAACAGACATTTATTAAATATTGTGACACTGTTTTCCATCCTTTTGAATTGTCTTAAACTGATGGGAGACACTTAGGATAATATAATAAGATAGGGTCCCTACCTGTACAGTTCCTTTACTGAAAAGTTTTGCAATGTGATTTTCATTAACACTATAATTATGAACATTTTCTCATGTTTATGTCTGTAAATCTTCTATAATAATTTCATTTTTTCTTAATAATTCCTCTCCCTTTTATTTTATTCTTTGGTGCTGAGGATTGAACCCAGGGAGCATGCTTCTGTCACTGAACTATATGCCCCAGCCATAATAATGTCATTTTAATGGTCAAATTATATTATATAGAGGTGCCGTAATTTATATAAGCAATGCCTGCTGTTAGAAATATAGATTATTTCCAAATTTTGACTATTGCCAAATTCTTACTGTGGCAGTATTGTCTTTAATTCTTCCTATCATTGCTAGGATAAATGATATGCATATTTTAAGTTCTTTCATACCTACATTAAGAATTATATATGAAATTTCTACTATTATTTTCAGATTATACAGAGAGATGAATGAAATATCATGAAGTTATTCCTGGATGGACTGCTATAATTTTTAAAATGCAACCAAATAATCTTGTCTTTAAATTTTTAAGTAATTTAAAGTAATTTCACTAGAAAATTCAGCAAAATTCATACCTATTTTTATTATTTCTACAAAAAAAATCAAATTATTTACAGAGAAAAAAGAAATCTCATTGCTGTTTCTTTGGCAGTGCTACAATGAAGAATGGGAATGAAGAATGTCTAAACCCAGATTCAGGTTATGTGAAAAAAGTGGTGAAGATGTGGAAAGAAAAGGTTGGTGAAAAGAAGAACAGTTTTCTATCTTTTAGAAATTGTGGAAAACAAAGAATTCTGTGTAGCTCAATGAAGGGTACAGTTTTCAACCTTTCATCCTTTTGAATTGTACTGAATTGATGGTAGACAGAAAGGATGCCAAGGTAATAAGATTCTATAGCAAGAATTAATTAGTTGTGATGCAACGCATACATATAATATCAAGGTATATATAAGAATCTTGAAGGTTGTAGAGAAAGTAGTAATTGATTTTACCAGGAGAGTGATAGGGAGAAATTATTAAGGAAGATTTCATATATCAGGTGACAATGATTTGGAGCTTGAAGGGTAGGTAGCTCCCCAGGCAGCTAAGGGCGGTGTGAACAAGAGTAAAATCAAGACAGAGCTTGCTGTGTTCAGGCAACCTCATGTAATGAGACTGAAGTTTATGTGGACAGAGAAAGGTGTTGAGGTGGAAGAGTCAGTGAGGACAAAGTGGGAAGAATTCTGCATGACATGCTCAGGAGTTGGGTTTGATGAAGGACACAGAATATGTGGTGGGGAGCATTAGTTCTGTGGTCTGACAGACTATTGACTGGCCACGTACTAGCTGTCCAACTGTTGTAGGGACAAACGAGGCAAGGCACCGAAGATAGCAGGAAACAGTTTTATTTGGCTGCAGCCAGGTTCAGAGGGTACAGCCTTTGCTGTAATCAATCAATCCCTTGAACCCTGAGTTCAGGGAGTTTCAGAGTTTTATACCCAGCATGTGAGGGAGGGGCTTAGAAGTTCACAGTCTGCAGAAGTTTACATAAAAGCAGCTTTTTATTTCACTGATCTGGGCAAGTTAACTCTTCACGGACAACACCTGAGAAGGGAAGAGCTTCTTCTCTCCTTTCTTTCCTCCCCCTGCCAGCTGTTACCATGGAGCCCGGTTGTAACTTATCTTAAAAATGTAGACTTCTCTGTGAAGCTCAGCTCAAGGCCAGAGGCCTTGTTTGCACATTTCTTCAAAGTACTATACTGGACACATTTGTGAAAAACTAGTAAGAGGGTGTCCAGCACCTAGAGTGCTGGTATCTTCTCGGCCAGTGGCCAAGTAAACAGGGTGACGTGAAAATAGTAAGTTTATCTACAATGGACTCTTTTGCTGACAGTCCTAAAATCAGCCATGGTGAAGAGGGCTTTTCTGTGGAGAAAGGGGGTGCCACTTCACAACTTTGGACAAGTCATCCTTTCTTAACCTCAACCCCCTCATGTATAAAAAGTGGATGATGATATTACCAACCTCAGAGGGTTTCAGCCAGGGCAGGTGGCTGGTAAGCAAAGTTGGTGTGAGGACATCAATAAGCCAGGAGAACAAACAAAAGAAGTGAGCAAATCAGAGAATCAAAAGAGGCCCCTTGGAGAGAAGACAACTTTAAGACAGTTCTGAGAATAAAGAAAAACCACAGTCAGGAGTTTGAATATAAGGAAGGGTAATTTGTAAAATTAAAAAATATTATCCTTTCCCCGCCTCTCTCTGCAGGTCAGCCAAAAGAAAAAGCAAAAGAAAGGGGGAAAACAAAAAATGAAGACATTTTTAAAAGCTAAAAGACCCCAACGTCCTCATCAAAAGAAGACTACATAAGAGACCACTTTACCATCAAGTACTTTATGTTAAATTTTTTTAATTATACTGAAATAATTCCAAGAATGGATGACCTCTAATAAATCAGCTTGTTAGTTTGAATAGAAAATCTAAAGTACTCTTTTGAAAATGTAACTAAAGTTAGAAAGTTGATTTTAAAACCAAAATGTTAAGACTTGTTAGAGGCAATAGTTGTCTTTGTTCCTCTACCCTCAACCAACTGAATTTCATCATGTGTAAGACTATGATCTCAGTAACACCCACATTTGGACAAATATCCACACAAATACATCCCACACACAACAGCTGCCTGGGCTTCCGAGGCCACAAACTACAGCCTCTAGAGAGTATTCTGAGGTATGTGTCAACAAGCCCCAGACCTGTCCATGAGCCAGTGAGTCATGCAGTTTGGAATTGAGCTGGACTCGCCAAGCTGCCATGGCTGTTGGCATCTGCATTTGAACCAACCTGTAGGCCTTTCACACATGTGTCTGCTGCTTCCTTCTGAGGATCCATCACTGGCGATCACCAGAGCTTAGCTTTCAGAAACTTCTCTCTGGCTTTTGAGGTCATGTGATTCTTGCCTGCCCAAATTGACCACACTATTTCTTATCATTACCCTTCACTTTACTCAAGCCAATTCTTCACCATCTTGCCATAATTTAGTGCCTGCCTTCTCTCCACTACACAAGTCATGCACTCATTCATGAAATTCATTCACCTGGGTGTACTCCTTTCTCACTTTTCCTTCTATACTCCACAGGAATGCCTTCTTCTCCCTGCTTATCTCTACTTGATCCCAGTCTTCAAGGTTCAGTTCAAGTCCTGCCTCTTAAATAAAACCTTTCTGGAGAGTTGAGTGTATAGCTCAATGGTAGAGCAGTTGCCTAGCATATGTAACATCCTGGATTTGATCCCTAGCATTACAAAAATAAGTAAGTGAATCTTTCAAAATTTTTTCTGGATGCTCAAATCATCATAAAACTCCTATTTCATGAGTGTTTAGTACAATATGGAAGATCACTTAATTGTCATCTAATTAATTTCTGAATGTCTGTTTTCTCTCTCTAACCAGATTGTCAGCTCCTTGAGGGCAGAGTCACAGTTTACTTCCTTGAGTCTGCCACCACATCTAAAAGACTGTGGAGCTGGGTTTTGAATAGTTTACTAATTGTATCTGTTATAGGTAGAAAGGCCATCCTCTCAGAGAAAGCAGGATGTTTCCTGGCTACTCTACTGTGTCTAACCCTGGGTAACCTCTTTTAATCATTATCTTCTGGCCATTATAACTGCAGGAAAGAAGGATGAAGTAACATCCTTGTTTATTATATAACAGGATATTAACTTGGCTTCTCTAAAAATAAGAAGCACATGTTTCAAACATTTGTGACTATTCTGGACTGTTATTCCAGAACATTCCAGATATATATATGGCATCTAGAATCATGTAATCTTATAATGAAAAGCAGCTTTAGAGATCATGCATTGTGACTGAGGATGTAGCTCAGTGGTTAAGTGCTTGCCTAGTATGTACAAGGACTGGGGTTTTATCCCTAGCACTGAAAAACCAGAGAAAAGAAACACACACACAGAGATGTTAGCCAGTGCCCAACCTTTTGCCACCAATATGAAAATTCCTTCAATGACAAGTTCCAACTTTCTGTAGTTTAAAAAGACAGCTTCCAAGATACTTCTAAAAACTAATTGAAGGCAAAACGAATTTCATTGCCAGATGACCTTGTTTTAGAATTTGCAAAGTTTTGTGATTATCAATTATCACACCATCTTTCACAAAGAAAAGGAATGATAAGACACTAAGAGCCAACGGGAAGAGTAAATTCTGCTAGTGGAGGCATGTTTGGTATCTAGTTAGCCTCTTCGAGGCTGGGAAATTTCTTCTGAGAGCATGTTCAGGAATTGAATAGGAGAGAATGTCTTTGGCCAGAATGTAAGCCTATACTCACCTTCCCAAATACTGTCACTCCTCATGCTGCTCGTGATTTTGAGTGCTGCCCAGTGGTGATCCCATCTAAACATCTTTACCTAATCATGAAACTCTGTAGGTCCTTTCATATAATTTCTCTAAAAAAATATAAAAATGTTCCATATTTTGAGTCTGTGGCCCGGTTACCTTGCACCTTACAGATAAAGTGGACAGTGTATAACTAAAAACCAAAGACTACCTATTTTCAATAAATATTTGTGATAAACATATAGTCCCATATTCTAATCATTCATCATTTATACATGCATATATACTAAGTAAATAATGTTTAAATTCAAAGTAGTATGACATTAAATACTTTGTACTTTGAAATATTTTATTTCTTAAAAGACAGTAGGATCAATAAATAGATCATTGATTGGAAAATAAATCTTGGTTTTCTTTTTCATGTCTCAAACATGCCCTTTAACAAGTTCATGCTTAACAGTAATTCTGATGTGTCCTTATTCATTTACTTTTTATTTTTTATCTAATGACATGCAATATTAATTAAAATAGACATGAACCCAGGTGTTGTGGCACACTCCTGTAACCCCCATGATTCAGGAGGCCGAGGCAGGAAGATTGCAAGTTCAAGAACAACCTGGACAATTTAGTGAGGCTGTCTCAAAACAAACAATAAGGGGCTGGGATTGTAGCTCAGTTGTAGAGTGTTTGCCTTGCATATGTGGGGCACTGGGTTTGATCCTCAGCACCACATAAATAAATAAAAGAAAGATATTGTGTCCATCTACAACTAATAAATAAATAAATAAAAGGACTGAGAATGGAGCTCAGTGGTAGAGCACCCTGGGTTCAATCTCCAATAACAACAACAACAAAAAGATAAAGACACAAAAGCTCTCTAAAAGGAGCTCTTTGGGGCTAGGGGAAAAAAAACTTCCATGGAAAACATGACAACATGGCCTTATGACATTGTTGACTTGTAATTTTATATGGAATTCAATTTATTTCCTAATCCTCAGGGGTAACACTATTCCAATGAGATTTAAACCCAGGAAACCAAAAATGTCTTCACCATTTTCTATCTCCTGAAATGATACAAGTTCAAATATTATAAGGCCTCAAGTAGGTATGGAGGAAATCTAAACACCAGGTAAGTTATTTAAGAAGTTAGTGCTATAGTTAAGTGTTCCCCAAAGGCCCATGTGTTAAAAGTTGCTCACCAGTTAGGTGAGGCCTACTAGGAGGAAGTTAGGACCTTAGTCCCTTCCTCCTCCTCCTCCTCCTCCTCCTCCTCCTCCTCCTCCTCCTCCTCCTCCTCCTCCTCTTCCTCCTCCTTCTCCAACGCTCACTTCCCAGCTTCCATGAGAATCGGCCTCTACTACTACATGTCCCTGCCATGATGAATCATGACACCAAGGCCCAAAGTAATGGAATGAAAATTCTGAAACCATAAGCCAAAATAAACCTTTCCTTTTTTAAGTTGATTGTCTCAGATATTTTGTCACAGTAACAAAAGGCTGGCTAACAGCTAGGAAACGCAGGCTGGAGATATTATGCAGTACAGAGTCTCTTAGACAGACCTGTATATTTGAGGTACTTTTGAGGAGCCAGGTATCACATAACTAATGGTGAACATGAATTCTCATAATTAACGTGAGAGGCAGCAGGATGCTATGGAAAGAGCAAAGATTCTAAGGTATTGGGGTTAGGATCACAGGCCCATTACTGTGTAACTGTGTTATCTTGATTAGGTACATTCCAACTTCCTGTGCATTGGTTTCCTCATTCAGGACTACTGTGAGGAGAAGGCTCAGCATAGATCTTGGTGCATAGAAAGTAGTGGACCCTCTCTGACCACTTACTTTTGCCACACATAACTTTCAAAGTGTATCACATCTCATATTACAGAGAAATGTTTCTAGGTCTAAAAAAGTATGTTGGAAAATGAAAACAAAGACCTTCCTGACCAATTCTCTGTATCTACACTTTTTTTTCTCTCCCTTTTTTAGAAATATGGGAGTTGAACCCAGGTCTCACATATTAGGCAAGTGCTATACCTCTGAGCTACATCCCCAGCACTTTTTAAAATTTTATTTTGAGAGAGTCATGTAAAGCTGCTAAAGCTGGCCTCCAACGTGAGTTTTTAATGCCTCATTCTCAGAAGTAGCCACGGTGCCTGGTTTGTATTTTCATTTTCATAATCCTAGTCCAGATCATGATTATCTTTTTCCTATTATCCCTGATGCCCCTTTTTCTCAAATTTTCTCTTGCTTCCCCATCATCCATGACAGAAAGGATGATCCTTTTAAAGAATACTTCAGAATCCCACCACCTTGCTTAAAATTCTACAAGTTAGAATTAAATCAAAACTGGTAGCCTGGCTGCCAGGTGCCCTATTACATCAGCGGGGCTCTGCCTTCTCCACTTTATCCCTCACTTATGGAGCTTCAGTGTCACCTCCCTTCTATCTGTCAGATACTCTGAATTCGTTTCCTTCTTGAGCCCTTTGTATATGCTGTTCCTGTTGTGCTGGGTTGTTCCCTGCTATGTAAACTTGGTTGGGCTGGGAACTACATTTCCTAGATCCTTTTCTCCATGTGGTTCTAAGTTAAGAGTTAGGCAATGAGGAACTTATGTGAAATTTGGGAAGCAGAAATGAAGGAGTGACCGTTAATCTTGATAAGACTTATTGACCCACACAGTGGTATCCAGTAGGTCTCAGCTTATCTTCTTCCCTTCTTTTGTGTTTGGCTCACCTTCACAATTGCTGACTAGTGATCAATAATGCTTCCAGGCCCTCCACCAGTTATTGGCAATAGACCCACAGAGGTAGATAGTAGCTAGAAGTAGCAGTTTCTCTTAGATCATAGCATTCCCCATGTGGCAGCTGGGCAGAATCTGCTTTTTTTGGATTTTCTCACAAACTTATTATCCAATTGTACAAGAGATTCTTATGGACCAGTCAGTGACCAGCCAGTCTTTCTCCAGTCCCCTGGTTCTCCCTTTTAGACTTTCAATTCCTAACACCCTCCCTCATCTGTGTAAGATCTTATTCCTATAGAATATCCTTTGTTCCTGTAACATCCATAGTGACTCTATTCCCTAAACCATACAAGTGCCTGAAGCATTCTTCTCTGCATGGCTGTCCCCACCTCATCATTTAATTTTCACTTTAAATGGCACTTCAGAGAGTCTCCCTTAATCTTAACATCCTCAGTAAATCAGCCATCCTCTCCCCAGACCCTTTCTGTCGTACTGGTTTATGAAGTGGGGTATGTGTTCCTGGGGAGAGGATAAAATGAAAATATGTAAAACTTACATTTTTGCTTAAAAAAATAAGAACTGAATATTATAAACCTGAGCCCAGCTTCACTCAGTGCACTTAGGTGGTCGTGTGTCACGTGCTAGATTCCTGAGACAAAAGTGAGACCTCCACAACTGGGAGAACACATGCCCGTCTCTCCTCTCTTCACTTTTGCATAATGTCCACTTATGTGTATACAATTAAGTGGACATAAGGGTTATAAGAGTGCTAACTACGCTATCTTCATGTATTATAAGATAGAATGCTATCTGATGATATACGTGATTTCCTTCTCGAAATGGGCACATAGTTTAAAAAAAAAAATTCCTGATGGGTGCAATGGCACAAACCTGTACTTTCAGCAAATCAGAGGTTGAGGCAGGAGGACTGCAAGTTTGAGATCAGGCTGGGTAACTTAGTGAGACCATGTCTCAAAATAAAAAATAAAAAGGGCTGGAGATGTCACTCAGTGAAAGTGTCCCTGGGTTCAATCCCAGCAATAAATAAGTAAATAAAGCCTGCCAAGAGATTCATATGAAAAATAACAGTAACAATGCAAAATAAACTAACACAAGAATAAAATGTGCATACAGGGGATACTCATTTTAATTTTACCTGTAAGGGTACATAATTTCAAAAATCTGATGGCTATAATCTGTCTCATTTTCTTTTATCACAATTAATACATTTTTAATCACAATTAGACGTAGTAATCAAATATCATCAAAAGTGGAAATTATCTTTAAAAAAATTGCATGGTCAGTTCTTATACCCCACACTACTGTACAGGCAAGTTTAAATTCCCTGACTACAAAAATTATTCTCTTCACTGCTTTGTTTTTAGTACTTATATCAGTCCCTAGCACTTAGGAAGCACTCAATATGTTCTTTTTGCTTGATTGGCATATCTTTCACCCTAAACTTTCTTCTGGGACTTTTCCAAATCAGTTTCAACTACTCTCATTACAGTCATCTGAGCTTATGTTCATTTCTACCTTCAGCTTTTCTCATTTTCTTTTATTCACCTGCCCTACTTCCCACCTCATCTATGTGACGCCTGCTCATACAAGATTAAAGTCCCACTTTTCCAAGTCTGTCCTAGAATGCTCCTAAGTCACGCTGAAATCTATGTCTGCCTTGTCCTAAAGACTTAAGAATAGCTCTTTGATTAAAACATTTAAATTGTTTTTCTATACCAAGAAGTGATTTAAATCATAAAAGAGTTTAAACATTAGAAGAATTGTTAAAGAATTCAGATTTAATCTGTACACTATAGTGTTGAATTACATACTAGCAATCTCCCCAACAAATGGAGACAGGCTTAGGAGATGACAAGGATTGAAAAAGCATATGGAACTTGAATTGAAATCATCATGATCATCATCATCATCATAACTAGGTTTATATTTTAAAACAGACCGACTCATGAACTAATTTAGAATTGCCAAAATTTGAAAAGGCTACCTTTCTGGCTTTAGTTTATTTTGATAACAGAATTTGGAGAAAATTATTTGTCCCCATGATGGAGATTGAACTCAGGGCCCAAATTGTGCCAAACAGTTCTCTACCATTGAGCTACACTCTCAACCCAGCAAGAGGGCTTTTGACCTTATATTTTAAGGACCTGAGTAAATCACAAAAGAACTGTCTCATCTAATTCTAAACAAAGATTATAGACAGGGGCAATTGATAAAAGATTAAAGAGTAAAGTTTCAAGTTATACATAACCATTTGCTTTTTTATAAAGTTTTCTACATATAAGCCAGGCATAGTGGTGCACTCCTGTAATCCCAGTGACTCAGGAGGCTGAGGCAGGAGAATCACAAGTTTGAGGGCAGCCTCAGCAACTTAATGTGGCCCTAAGCAACTTACAGAGATCCTGTCTCAAAATAAAAAATAAACAGGGCTGGGGATGTGGCTCAGTGGTACTGTGTCCCAGGGTTCAATCACTGGTACAAAAAAAAAAAACAGTTTTCTATGTACACATAAAGAAATCATGTCCCTTAAATAGAATACACTGTTTCAAGTTGACTGTTTTAATAAAAAAATTTTTGCTTAAAAAGGCAATGGGGGGTAGGATGGGGACAATTGCTGGAATCACCATCTCTCGGTACCAGGTCTCCACCTTGGCCTTCTGTAAACAGCCTAGGACCAGTAGGGTCAGCCAATTACCATAAGCGTTGTTTAACCTTCAGAGTAGACAAACTGAACCTCTTTGGGAAGGAGAAACTGTTAAGGGAGAAGAGGTGTATCCAAAGAAAGTTCTGAAGAGTTCTAGGAGAGAAGGGGGAACTCCATTCAGGGGTTTTTGGCATACACAATATGAAAAAGATTTCGGCATATGCCAGTCAAAGACATAGACAGAGATTTATTTAGGAAAGTAGATACATATTCAAGGGAGAATGAGGACAATCTCTACAGAGATGCTTTTGGGGGTAAAGCAAGGAATACACATTCAAGAGAGAATACAGGCTATCTCGAAAATGAGAGGTGTACTTTAGGGGTTCTCAGCTCTTGTTTTAAAGAAAACTTGATGAGGAATGAGTATGGAAAGGTATGTAAGAATATCAATCTGATGATCTCAAGAGGGGTTCTGGCAGTCTGGTCAATCTTAGGATCCTCAGGCTGACGTGGTCTTCATTATCTGATCAGTAGACAGTGCTGGCAAGTCCCGTAAATTATATGTTTCTCAAAATATCATATTTCTATTTATTGTGGAGTTAATCAACAATGCACAGGTTAAATTTATAGATTTCCCAGGAATCTGGGAATAACAGGACTGGAATGGAGACAGGCTTAAGGGATGACGAGGCTTGCAAAAGTATGTGAAACTTGTAAATTAAAGTAATAATAATAATAAAATGTTTATATTTTAAAACAGTCTGTAGTATGACCTAATTTAGAATTGCCAAAATAAAAAAAAACCTGAAAACGCTACTTCTCTGGTTTTAGTTTATTCTGATAATAGTGAGGTGGAAATTAAAAGACTCCAAAAAGGTTTCATTCACTCTATCTCTATTCCCTATCAAATGCAAGATCAAATAAAGTCCAGTTACTTCCCACATTACTCATTCCTCTGCATAATGGTGGGATTCCCCAACTGTCCAGTTACCTCTGTAAGTCCCTCAGGTTGGGGGTATACAACAGAGAAAATGCTGTTCCTTTTGTAACTCAATACCTGAGGGCATAACCAGAATATTCCAGGGTAAGGAGAAGAGAGAAGTTCTAACCCCTTTGATTCATTTCTTAAAAGAAATTAAGGGTCTTTAAGCCCACTCACCACAACTCATATCATTTGGGTTATAGAAGAATAGATTTCTTCCTGATACTGTGTGTATATGTGCACATATACATGGAGGCCAATATAGCTTATAAACAAAGAAATAAAGAGGCAAATTATTGACATATGTTCTCTCCCTTTGTTGTGACTTGTTTTCTGAAAAGGGACCCACAGATCCTTATATATCTTGCCTAAAATTTAAAAAAATAACAGTCACAGCATACTATGTTCCTCATGAGATGAAAATATTATATAGTTGTGTGGGAGGATCTTGGGCCCCTTGGTGGTAATTTTATTAATAGTTTCCTATAACAACAAAGATCAGCAGTATCCAAATGCAACCACATCTATAGTCCTTCCATAGTCTAATTTAATCTAGCAGTAACAGCAGAGCTTATAGAATAAGATGGTTAATATTGTAAGGTTCATCTGGTACCCCCAAGAAATCTGATAGAAGGATAGGTCAAGACTTGGCTTCTGTTATCCATATGGGATTAAACGTTAGCAAAATGTGCAGCCGTCTATCTACAAAGGGGCCAGTTATTGACTCCCTATTCATGAAATCATTACTTATTTTAAGAAATTAAGTAAAAAAGAGAAAACCAAAATGTTTTTACCCTTTGAGGTGTTAAGATAGACACAGACTTAAATTAAAAAATTAGTGGTTTTGAGAAACATTTTGATTTAAGAACTCGGATGTGGTATATAAGACCAGAAACAAAACAAATTGAAAATCAAACAAACAAACAAACACCCCACCTAAAAACCAAAACAAAACAAAAAAAAACAGAGTGATAGAGGAACTAGACCCAGACTCCATTAAGCCTGGGGTTGATAGAGTTGTACAAAAGCAGTTCCAATAGTTTACACTGCCCACAGGAAAGAAAGAAATAGATGGTCTGTGCAAAAATTCACAATAAATATGAGGGAGGAGAGGGAGAAAAAAGAAAAAAACAATGAAAAATGAAATTAGCTTTGGAAAGGATTCAAGATTCTTCTGTCAGTTTCCTGTTTGCCTGTGGTCATTTTGTCCAATGGTGTGATTTTCTTGTTAAAAAGAAGAGCTCGAGCTCCCTCTAATGGATGGTCTAACAATTTTTAGAACAATATATTTTTAAACAAGAGGGAATTGACACATGCCTGGATTGTCTCCTTTTCTTTCTTTCTTTCTCTCTCTTTTTTTTTTTTCTTTTTGGGTGCTGTGGATTGAACTCAGGGGGCCCTCGACTACTGAGTCACACCTCCAGCCCTATTTTATATTTTAATTAGAGACTGAGTTTTACTGAGTTGCTTAGCACCTCCCTTTGCTGAGGCTGGCTTTGAACTTGCGATCCTCCTGCCTCAGCTTCCAGAGCTGCTGGGATTATAGGAGTGTGCCACTGTGGACGGCCGGGCCTGGCTTTTCTCAACATACTCAACATAATTGGTTTCTAAATAGAGACAATAACTAGAATTCACATGTTAGTCTGTGGTTCTGAAATAAATTTTGTTTTCTATCACACAATTGAAGCATTAGAATAGGCTTTAGAGATTATCCATTATTCATTCATTCCACAAATATTAGCTGATTGATTACCTACTATGTGCCATGAATTGCTCCAAGTGTTCAGGATAAAGCAGTGAACGAAACAGAAAGTCTTCATTAAACCCCTATTCTAGTGCATAAAGATAGAAATCAGCTAAATTAGTAAATATATGATATGCAGAGATTGGTAAGGGCTATGAAGAAGAAAGAAAAGAAGGAAGGGAGCGTTGGGTGGAGGAGGGGTGGGAGGTCAGGTGTACCATCATTGAGGAGAGACCTGAAGAACAAGACCTGTGGTGTTTCAGTCAGAGCAAACAGCAAGGACAAAGGCCCTGAGGCTTGAGAAATTCAAGGCTGCTAGGAGGTCATCTTTCTGAGTAAAGTGGGCAAAAGGGAGAGGATGGAAAAGAAGCCCAGAGAGGTCATTTGAGATCAGATCATATAAGCCCATTGTCTTACTTTGCAGTTGGTATAACAAAGCACTGCAGACTAAGGGACTTCAACAACAAACATTTTCTGACAGTTCTCTAAGCTGGGAACTGACTATCTGTAAATCAAGAAGAGGACCTGCAGATAATCAGCTTCTGGTAGCAGAGACCAGAGAGGGGAAGCGAGCACTGTCTCTTTCTGTGAGGGCATTAATCCTACTCTGAGGATTCTTGACTTAATTACCCTGTTGACCTAATTACTTCTCAAAGGCCACACCTCTTAATACCATTCCATTGGATCTAGGGTTTCAACATATGAATTTGGGTGTGTGGTAGGACATGTAGTCCATAATAGCCTCTATGTCCCTGAAGAACTTTAGCCTTTTCTGAGTTAGGAAACTGGAGGAGTTCCCTGATACATATGAAGATCCCTAAGTCTTCTACACATAAATACTCTGTAGGTGGCCAAGGGGAGTAGGGATCAGTTAACCAAACATATTTCTAACAGAAGGAAGAGACCAAACGTGTCCAATGCTACTAGTAAGATAAGTAATGAAAAAAATATTTAGCAACATGAAGGTAATCAGTGATTTTGATTTAAAAAAAAAAACAGTTTTAGGGGCTGGAAGTGTAGGACGGTGGTAGAGTGCTTGCTTATCATGCACTAGGCTCTGGATTTGATTCCCAGCACTGTGAAAAACAAAACAATAAAATTTTAATGGAATGGTAGAAGCAAACGACTTGTAGTTTCTACCATATGATCCAGCCATCCCATTCCTAGGCATTTACCAAAGAGAGTGAAATCATGTCCACAAACTTGAATATGAATGTTCATAGCTCCAAACTGGAAACCCCCCAGTATCCCACAAAAAGAAGATGTACAAATAAATTGTTGTTTATCTATCTGATGGAATATTGCTCAGGAATAAAAGGAGTGAACTATTGCCAGGTGCAGTGGTACATGCTTATAATCCCAGCTACTTGGGAGTCTGAGGCAGGATTCCAAGTACCAAACTATCATGGGCAACTTAGCAGGAATCTTTCTCAAAATAAAAATAAGAAGGGTTGCGCATATAGCTCAATAGCAGAGTGCCTGAGTTCAATCCCAAATACTGTGGGAAAAAAAGAAGAAATGATGTAATGAAGCATTGATATACATAACATGGATGAATTTCAAAATAATATGCTAAGTGAAAGAAGACTGGCTCAAAAGAAAATGATGATAGAGTGTATGTTTTATATGATTCCACTTGTATAAAATTCTAGCAAATATGAACTTGCCTCTGGTGACAGAAAGCAGATACCTATTTGTCTAGAAAACCTTTGACAATGATCAATATAATCATTATCTTGACTGTGATAATGTTCTCATGGGTGCATACATATAAAACTCATCAAATTGTACACTTTATGGGCAGTTTCTTATACATCAATTATTCCTTATTTTAAAAAAAAAGAGAGAGAATTTTTAATATTTATTTTTTAGTTTTCGGTGGACACAACATCTTTATGTTATTTTTATGTGGTGCTGAGGATCGAACCCAGTGCCCATGCCTGCCAGGTGAGCACGCTACCGCTTGAGCCACATCCCCAGCCCATCAACTATTTCTTTTTAGAGCTGTAAAATACACAGTTAATCATAAAACAGAAAGGGAGATGGAGATGATGGTTAATGGGGTACAGGTGTACAGTTGGATAGAAGGAATAACTTCTGATGTTCAGTAGCACAATAGGATAACTATAGTTGATAATAATTGATTGTATATTCCTAGTAGATAGTAGAGAGGAAATTTTGGGGGGAAGATACAGGGATTGAAACAAGGGCGTTATGCATGCTAAGTGAGCATTCTACCACTGATATACATCCTCAGCCCCAAGTAGAGAGAATTTTGAATAGTTACAACATAAAGAAATGATAATTTTCTGAGGTGATAGATATGCCAATTACCCTGATCTAGTCATTACCCATTGGCTACATGTTTAAAATGTCACACTATACCCCATAAATCTGTAGGATTATTATGTCAATTAAAAATAAATAAAAAGAAATTAAGGCTGATATCTCATATGAAAACAGATGTTGGCTTTAGATAGTCTCAGGAATATTTCATTCTATTGTGATGTGGATTGGAAAAAAATCCATCATTCCTGATATTATTGCTTTGAATAAAGTTAAATGAATAAAGGTATATTTAACATCAATTTTAAAATAGTTTAATTATCATAAGGTCATATGGCAAGTATAATAAAATCATGAGGTTAGCATGCAAATTGACTTTGTTCAACACTCTCATGGAAGTATTTCCTAAGGAATGACCTTAAGTTCCTACATTATACTAATAAACTTATATAGACATCATTACCTGTTCCAATTGAATTTCTTTTTCCTCTATGTATCCCTTCATATAAAATCTCTATATATTCTTCCAGACATATGTTAAATACAACAATCTTCATGAAATTCTTTTTTTTTCTTAAAACAAGACCTCTCCTTCAAGACTTTATGGTGTCCAGCCAAAAGACTATTTTTCAAACTCTCTGATAGAATTGGCCATATCACTAAGTTCTGACCAATGAGATATACGCAGAAGCATTATGTTACTGAAACTTAAATTATACTAATACCATCTAGCCTAGTACCTGGCATATAAATTGTGCTAAATAAAAGTGTGTGATGTGGTTTGAATGTTTTATTAACAAGTCACATTTTGCTAACTCTAGGTAAAAATTTATAGTACATAAACTTGTGATTTTGACAATTTTATTAAATAATTTCAAATATTTTGTGTTGAGAATGCTTCTTTTTTCCTAATACAACTTAACCCAAAACAGTTGAATCTATGATTTGTGTGTGTGTGTATGTGTGTGTGTGTGTGTGTGTGTGTTAGTCAGGATTGAACCCAAGGCCTGCACACAAGCTAGGCAATCGCTCCACCACTGAGTTATATCCCTAGCCCGCCATTTTTAAAAAAGTTTTGAAATAGGGTCCACTAAGTTGCCAGGCCTGCCTTTAACTTACTTACCATTCTTCTGCCTCAGTCTCCTTCGTAGCTGGGATTAAAGTCATATGCCACCATGCCTGGCCATGGATGGGGTTTTAAGAAAAGACTTATTGCTTATATTTACTTCATAAAAACTTCTCAGGTATTAGATTCAACAATCGATACATTATCTATTCTCCAAAGCCAATTAAATAACAAATTGTGCCTTGTGCAGTGTTTTTTATTTTGTCTTTACTCAGATGTGATTAGAGAGTTGTCTTGTTTTAGACTCATTCTATTATAGTTCTGGTGACCTTGACTGAAGTTGGTGTTCTGTGAACCTGCTTAGGTTAAACTGGAGAACACCATAGTCTTTCTGTTATGGCAGATCAGTTACCACTCAATAGGTTGTTTTTGCCTTTCCTCCTCTAGTTATAGAAATCCAGGCTTCCTCAACAGCTCTGAACTTGGGCAGTCAACTTCCCTGAGCCTGTTTCCTCAATGCAAAGTGGTTAATATTAAAGGGGTTAATATGAGAAAAGCCTTTGAACAGTGTCCAGCACAGGGTAGGTAATAGTATGTTTTTTTATTAACAACACCCTGTCTCATTAATTCATTTAACCAACTCATATTTTCTTACATATATCTTGGGACTGTAGAAATTTATTTATTTCCTCATTTTGCCAGAATATGAATTTAATACTCTGGTTGAAGAATGTTTGCAAAAGTTATAATAATGGTTGAAATTTAAATACAGGCTAATTTGCATTTTTTAACCAATCAGCACGATCAATGGTTCATTCGTTACGTATCCTTTTCCTTTTCTAGATCATGATGAGTTGAAACACCCAAAACCAAAATAAAAACAAATATTTAAAACCATACAAAAACTAATTTACTTCCCTCTTTGCTCATTTTTCCCTTTCCAAATTTAGCTAGTGCTATGTGTACCAGCCCTTATGGTCTTCGGGTTTTTGTTTTCTTCTAGTTTCTAACGTTGGGCTGTGGGATTAAAAACAAATTATTAACCCTCATTTGTCTGGTTCATAAAAGTGTTGTGATGATGCTCATGTATATGGGGTGGGGGGAAGCAAAAGAAAAACCTTTACAATTCAGATCGTTTCAGAAACGCTTGCCCAAGGGAAGTGAGAAATCACCTGTCAAAACCCTGCAAGCATTTCCACGGTGAGAGGAAGTTTGGCACTCTGAGGCTCCCATAGCTCGCTTTCCAAGTCAATGTGGTGCCTCCCACAGAGCTTCCCCCGGCCGTTTCCGGTTGTACTTGGAAGCACGAGTTCAGGCCGCCGCTGCGATTGACTGGCTGCTGGCGGCTGCGTGAGCCTTCTTAGAACGGCGGCGGGGGAAGCCAGTCTACAGCCAACATGTCCAGCAGAAATAACAACAAGCTGCCCAACAATCTGCCGCAGTTACAGAATCTGATCAAGCGGGACCCGCCAGCCTACATCGAGGAGGTGGGAGTGGGGCAGGGTTAAACACGTTCCCACCCTGTCGTTTATCCGCCAGACCCGCCTCCTGGAGTGCAGCCGCGGCGGACACTAGAGGCCTGGGCACGCTCGGTGGACAGACCAGCGCTGGGGGCGTGGAGGAGCCGGGGTCCCGGCTCCGCGGGTGCCTTTAGGATCAGGGGTCCCTGCGGAGGAGAGAAGGGTTTGGGGAAGGAACTTGCATAGAGCTCGTTTTCCACCTGTTGGCCTCTTTGGATCTTCTACCTGATCTGTAGACCCCGCTACCACGAAAACATTCTTTAAGACTTCATCTTGTCTCCATTTATCTGGCTACCTCACTGAGGTGCAGAGACAAAGGACCTGCCCCTATCCTCCACCTTTCATCAGGTTTCTTAGCTGCTGCTTTTCAGAAACTCTTAACATGAATTAGTGGGTAACCCTTTAAATCGTGTATTGAAATGCTTTCGAGGGACGTCAGCTCTGCGCCCTGAGCTGTGCCTGAAGAAGGCGGGGTGTTCTCGAATACTAGGGACAGAATCAGGAGCTTAGTATACCTTGGTAAGCCAGGATTCAAACCCATTGGAAGCAAGTGTGACCTGGATGAATTGTGAATATTAAAGGTGTTTGAACTGAGGAATAACAAAATGAAAGTGGTGATTATAATGTAATATTAACTAACATAATTAATACATAAGCTCTAGATTATGATTTACAACCTATTAATGCATCTGTTGATTTCATTGCAATATATGCAGAATTGAAAGCTTAGGACTTAATGGGGGAAAACACTGTACAACAATTGACAAGAGTATTAAGCTGAAAGCCCATATATTTCTGTATTTAAGAGCATTGATTTTGGTTCTATTGATGATCAATTGTGTAACCAGGGAAGGTTAATCAATGAACCTATGTGTATATTTTAATGTGTGAGAAGGCTCTTTTAGTCACTTAAATACACATACAAATCCACACATGTTGCCCCTGGTGTGTATCAATGTAATTCTAAACCTTAGGGATACAGTGATAAACAAGGCAGATGAGAGCTTTCTTCTCCTGGTCTTACATTCTAGTGAAGGTAGATTTATAGGGTAAGGACTGTGAAGAAAATAAGACTGCATAGGAATATGTTAGAGGCTGTTAATTTTGATTCTGTAACTAGAGAAGGCTTTTCTGCAATAGTGATATTGAGCCAGACAGGTCAAAAGCATAACAGAAAAATGAGGAAGGGCAGAAGCTCTTGGTGAAAAAAAAGTGGAGAGGAAGAAAGTATGGTTAAAATGTAGTTAACACAGAAGAGAGCAGTGGAAAATGATGTAGGAAATACAGGGCTGTTGTGGATTTTACACTTTGTGCTTTGGGAAGCCATTGAAGAGTTTTAAACAGGAAAGTGACATGATCTGATTTATATTTATATTTTTATTTTATTTTGGTACCAGGGATTGAACTCAGGGACACTCAACCACTAAGCCACATCCCCAGCCCTATTTTGTATTTTACTTAGAGACAGGCTCTCATCGAGTTGCTTAGGGTTTCACCGTTGCTGAGACTAACTTTCAACTCACGATCCTCCTTTATATTTTTAAAAATGTACACTGAAGTTATGTGTGGAATGAATTGTAGAGGAGTAAGACTGGAACTAGGTAACATAATGGCTATTGGAATAGTGCCAATGAAATTATCGATAGAATTAGGACAAATTTGAACTAGTCATGGAGGTAGAGCAAGTAGGACTTCCTTGCTCCCTTGTGGAGGGAATATAGGGAGAGGGGAAAAGAAAGAACAACAAATGATTTTTGTTTTGTTTTGATTTTTTGCACACGGGTAGGTGATAGTGCCGCTTATGAAGTTCATTCATTTGACAAATATTATTAATTGCCTGTGGTGTGCTAGGCAAGGTGCTGGACCCTGGGACTGTAGTAGTGAACTATACAGAAAAAAATCCCATCCTCATTAGATTGCATTATTATAGGAGGAAACAAAATGGCAAGGAAAGTATAGTTTGGTAAATAATGGTAAGTACTATAAAAAAAAAGGTAAAATGGAAAAGTCCTCAAGTAACTGCTTAAAGTGGATGAGGCAGAGTTGCGTATATATTTAAAGGAGAAGCATTCTAGGCAGAAGGAACAGCAAATATAAAAACCCTGGGATAGGAATGTGCTTGGTAGGTTTGAAGAACCTAAAGTAGGCTATTATAGCTCAAATGGGTAATGAGGAAAGGGAGAGTAATCAGAGGCGAGATGGAGCTTAATCTTATAGAGCCTGGCTGTTTTTAAGAACTTTAGATTTTGCTTTGAGTGAGATGGAAGCCTTTTGGGCAGAGGAATTCATGAATAATCTTATGAGATTTGGATCAGTGTGGCTAGTTTTGAGGATAGATTGTATTGCAGGAAGGCAAAGGTGGAAGCAGACATAGTTAAGAACCCATTAAAATTATCTACAGAAGAAAAATGGTGCTAACTTTGACCAGGATGGTAATAGCAGACTAAGTGAGAAATGATCTCATAAGTGGACAATGCCCCAGGGATTCCCAACATTTAGAGGCTAATAAATTGCTGAGTAACTATCAAAAAGGACTGAAAAAATTTGCCCATGAAGTAGGAAAGCCAGGTAGTATGCTAGAAGCCAAGTACCAAAGGTATTCCCACGATGAGGGGGAGACCAAGAATTTGAGGTGCTGATGAATCAAATAAGATAAAGACTTTCAGTAAATCTAGCAATATTAATGTCATTAGCTACCCTGATATGAGCAGTTTGGGTGGAATAATGAGTCCAGAAATCTGATTACAGTAGGCTTAAAGGCAAATGAAGTATGATCCCATCTACGAAATGTCCAGAATAAGTGAATCCATACAGACAAAAGTAGATTAGTGGTTGCCAGGGTCTGAGGGGAAGGGGAATAGGAAGTAACTTCTGACACATAGGAGTTTCTTTTATGGTGAAACGTTTTCTAGAATTAGATAGTGGTAATTAGATAGTTATTTGACCTTTTGAATATATTAAAAACCACTGAATGGTGTACTCCTAAAGGCTAAACCTTATGTATATGAATTATATCAATTTTTTTAAAAAAGGAAAGAAATTAGATTAAGTATGCACAATTCAGTTTTGCACACTTTATTTTTTATTTTGAGAGAGAGTCTTGCTGATTTGCTTAAGGCCTCACTAAGTTGCTGGGGCTGGTTTTGAAATTGTGATCCTCCCACCTTAGTCTCCCAAGCCCCTGGGATTACAGGTGTGTGCCACTATGCCCAGCCTGGGCAATATAGGTGTTTTTCTGAAAAGGAGGGAGTAGCCAGATATGTGGTGGCATTTACCTGTAATCCCAGCTACTGGGGAGGATGAGGCAGGAGGATTTCAAGTTCAAGACCAGCTTGGGCAACTTAGCAAGACTTTGTCTTGAAATAAAAGAAAAAGGGTTGGGGCTGTAACTCAGTGGTAAAGCACCCCTGGGTTCAATTCCCAGAAGTTGAAAAAAAAAGAGGGAGGGAAAAAAAAAGAGAGGGTGGAGAGAGAAATGGAGTGAAAGCTAGAGAGTGAAGTGGAACCCAAAAAGTTTCTCATTAGATGGTAGAAATAAAAGCATGTCTATATTCTGCTGATGGGGTAAAACTTGATTGAAAGCTGGGAGTGGAGACAGTGAAGAAAAAAAGAATCAATCTGGATGGATGCCAGTGCTCTTAAAATAGGATTGAGGAGCAAAGAGGACACATTCTGACTCAGCTATTTTAGAAGAAAATAATGTGCTCTCCACGAAGTATCAGGATAACTTGGCTCTTTAAAAGATATAAATGCCCGATGCCACCCCAAAGAGTTTTGGGATACTACTAATATGAACATGCCCTCTTTTGAGTAGTGGGTTGAGGGATGGCCTGGGAGACCTGTGTTTTTGTAGGACATATTAAAGACAGCCGTTTGACTCCTACACTTGGTAAAAGCTGGTGAGTGGACACCTAGATTTTTTTTTTTTTTTTTTTTTAGGGAAACAAAAGTTATGTTGTTTCCCTAAAAAAACTTAAGTTTAAGACATCTTTTAGACATCTAAACAGATGACAGATAGGCAAATGAATATGAGAATTTGGAGTTCACCGCACCATTTAGGGCTGAGCTGATGATAAATAAATATGCATTTTCTGTATATATGTGTCTATTCTCACACATATACACAATTTAAAAACACCAACTATGGGAAGCTGGGAGTGTAGTTCAGTGGTAGAACACTTGGCTAACATGTGTGAGCCCCTTAGTTCAAACTGTTACTCCACAAAGAAACAAAACAAAATTAAAAAACAAAAGAGAAAGAAATTGGACTATGGAAGGAGAGTATTTATAGAACATGGAATTGAAGCCTGGCTCACCAGTTCTAACATTAGACTATTGGGTTGTTAGGACTAATTGCAATGAAATAAATAATGTACATAATGAAGTTGGCACGTAGTAAGTGCTGAATAAGTGGAAGCTATGTAATTTTTATGTGTCTCTTGCCCTTGACTCTTAAAAACATGTTTTCTGTCGTGGTATTTTTCTGCTGGTTTGAGTGTTCTCCAAACAGACAATTTATAGGGGTCATCTAGCTAGTAAATGACAGTACAGGGCCAGAATCTGAGTCTTTGACTCTTGCTTATTGTTTTTTATACTACACTACCTAACTTTCTAATGATAATTCTAAGGAAAGAGTTTTTAGATTATCTTTGATGGCTTTAGGTTTTTCAAAACTTATTTAGAAGAATGCAGATAAGGAAAAAGAAAAAATTTTTATATATGAGATGCATCTTTTTCTCCATGCCACTGTCAAAGACTTTACTAAATAGTTTTTCATTCTATACTGGGATACTCATATAATTGAACATAACAAACTTAAATTTTATTTTTCAACAGTTTCTTCAGCAGTATAATCACTACAAATCCAATGTGGAGATTTTCAAGTTACAACCAAATAAACCCAGCAAAGAATTGGCAGAGCTGGTGATGTTTATGGCACAGGTAAGAAGATAATTTCTGAATAAAACAAAGGTCAATGTTACTCACTTTTACAGAATATTTTTTTAATAATAATACTCAACCTCATTCCATTCTGGAGTGGAAGCTTAAGTTTTTCTAAAACTTGCCCTTTCTTACAGATTTTATTTTCTTCCTACGATGAGTGGAGAATTTGTTAGGTCTTTTCATAGAAACAATCAGAACCAAACTGTCAAACTATTTTTTTCAAATTCATTGAGCAGGTTCTCAATGATATCATTAATATTTTACAAAGACTATAGGAACTATGAGAATAGCAGGAGAAATAGCACATAGGAAAAAAATAATTTGGGACCATCTGCCTTTGTGAAATACTTTCCTTTTGCAGAACATCTTAAATCTGTGCATCTCAATTTTAGAAAGAGGAACTTCAGAAAAGCCTTTGCTTTGTTATAGATTGGTCACTGCTACCCAGAACATCTAAGTAACTTTCCTCAAGAACTGAAAGATCTTCTTTCCTACAATCATAGTGTATTGGATCCGGATCTTCGAATGGTAGGACAAGTTTTTTGATCAATAAACTATACTGTGTTTAGGTGTGCATATGATAATGTATTTAAATGACAATAGGCTGTCAGCTAAACATCTTTTTAAAATGTCAATCAGAAGGGTCACCTTTTCCTTAAAATTTCTGTGGGTTCTCATTTATATCTATAATATAATTCACACTTATCATCGTGGCCTGTTAAGTTCCTACCTATACTCTGCTTCCTGCCTGTTTTTGTTCCCTCATCTCCTTTTCTGCTACTCTCCTCTCTGATTGTTCTGTTCTTCCACCATGCCCTGTTTTGAGTAGGTGATTACTTCAAATCTCATATGCATGAAGAACCTTAATTGTTATAATATGTAGTTTTTATATAATACTTAATTCAGTAAAGTTATCCATTAAATGGCCAGTTTGAGCATTTAAACATTGTCACTCTAGTGGTTGATCTTGGGTCCTGGTTAAGATCCCGTATACCAACTGTTGTACCCATTTCCCCTATCTGCTGAGAATGTCAACTGCTGATCCCCTCTAACCCCCCAACTTCTGCCGCCACCTTACTCTGAAGCATAGTCCCCAGCTAAATGAAAGTCCTAGATCTGGGAGGTTACACTCCCAGCTGATTATCATGACCTGCAAAACCCAACTCAGTTGGGTCTAACTGTATTGTAAATTGTACTCCAGGGCTTCCCTGTGATTGCACCAAAGCTAGTCTCCAGCCAAGTACGTGTCTTTGCTTGGTTTTTCTTTTCTCTGTACTTATTCTGCATTCTTCACTTCTCTTTTGAGAGCATGTATTCACAAGTGACTTAGAATGAATCAGACTCTGCTTTTAGGGAACCCAACATAGGCATATCTGCCTTTCAAATACCTTTACAGCAGGTACTTACAAAAAATAATTATGATCACAAAGCATACTAATATCCTATGCCAAAACTTGTAAAAATATTTAACTAAGTTTATAGATTTAACATACTACTTATTCTTTTTACTTTTTATTTGTTCTTTTTAAATATTTATGACAATAGAGTATATTCTGACATAGTATACATACATGGAGTATAACTTATTCTAATTAGATCCCATTCTTGTGGTTGTAGATGATGTGGACTTTTAACTTTTTTCTTATTCTTAATGTTTTTCCCAGACTTTGTGTAATTCTACCATTTTTACGCTGTTTTGGGGTTTTCTTTTTTGTTTGTATGTTCCCTCCTTGCTATGTTGCTCAGGCCTTGAATTACTAGGCGCAAGTAATCCTGCCTCAGCTTCCTGAGAAGCTGGCACTATAGGCAAGCACCACCACACCCAGCAGTATGTTTCTTTATGTTTTATAAAGATTAGTAAGATTCTTTTGTTTTTGTTTTTTAAACAGAGATTTCCTTTGCTAGAACATGAAGGATTGAGTCTGAATAGTTAGCATTGCTCTTTAGAGGAATAATTTAGTATATACAGAAGAACTTTTTGTGTTCTAATATGTATGTGTGTGTGTGTGTGTGTGTGTGTGCGTGTGTGTGTGCGTGTGTGTGCGCGCTCACACATGTGCATGCATTTGTTACGGGGAGTGAGCCCCAGGACCTTGCACATGCGAGGCAAATGCTCTTGCCCTGAGCTGTATCTATAGCCCGTCTTCAAAAAACTGGCAACACAGGTGTTTGATACTATGCCTGGCCTATTTTATTGGTTATTGTGATAACCACCAATTCTGATTAACCATTGGACTTTCCATCTAGTTTATTTTGCTGTTATTTTTGTACTTTGGAATCCCCAAGTATTTGTTTACTCTTTCCTGCTTACATAGATGGAAACAGATTGTATTTCTTTGTAGAAGAAACTAAATATTCACAACTTACTTATGTAATGAAAAGCAAGAAAAATTAAGCAGATTTTTTTCTTTGACCTTTTAAAATACTTTTATTAAGTTCTTTTGGGGTCTTATTATTTTGTGTTCACATTGTCACCACTTGGCCAAGGGGGAGCTTCTTAGTTGTTTTAGAAGTATCCCTGATTTTTTTTTTTTTAAGACCTTTCTTCTATTTATTTTTATGTGGTGCTAAGGATTGAACCCAGTGCCTCATATATTCTAGGCTAGTGCTCTACCACTGAGCCACAGCGTAGCTCTACTGCGCTGAGCCCAGTCCTGCCCCTGATATTTTTAAAGCATCCTTATTATATTCTAGAAGAAATAGTCCCAAGCCCATTCTTATTGTTTCCCCTGCACAAACAGTAAGCAACCAACTATTCTCCAAATATTTCTTATTAGATCTTATGGAAAGTAGTATTAGAGGTCATAATTTGGATAAGACTGCATATGAAAATTGGTGGTAAGCAAGAATGCTACAAGTCTTGTAAGGTAACAGACTTATTTTGATTATTCCATTTCATGTATCATTTCATTGTTGCCTGACCTATGTTATCCTCGTGGAGTCATTGATCACTAGGGTTTTCTCAAATGAAGACAGTCTTCCAGGGAGGCCTTCCTTGACCTCTCTTTGTAAAGTTGCCTTCTTCAGTCAGAATTTATCAATCCTATTACCCTGTTTTACTTCTTCTGTGACATTTATTATCTCACATACTCTTCTTTATGCCTATATCTTCTTCTGCTCCACCCCTAGTGGAAGCTCCATGAGGGCAGAGACTGTCTGTTCCAATGCCTAGAATAGTGCCTTGTTAGGAAAAGACCTAAACCTCTTTGGGATATATATAAATGCTCCATTTTCTTATTTGATTTTTCCCTTTGTCCATAAGACATATACTATAACTGTGTTTTCTTTTCCTTTCAAAGACATTTTGCAAAGCTCTGATCTTGCTGAGAAATAAGAATCTCATCAATCCATCAAATTTACTAGAGCTCTTCTTCGAACTTCTGCGTTGCCATGATAAGCTTCTGCGAAAGGTAAAGAACAAAAGTTTTTCCCTACATCTCATTCTTCCTTCAAGTTATATAAAATGTGGAGAGTTTGGAATCCCTTGAATTCTTTATGCTTTATGTCCTTGGATATGGCAAAGAATAATATTTTTATATTATTTTAGTTGTTGATGGACCTTTATTTTATTTATATTCAGTGCTGAGAATTGAATCCAGTGCCTCACACATGTTAAGCAAGTGCTCTACCACTGAACTGCAATCCCAGCCCAAGAATAATTTTAACAGAAAAAAAAATAAACCTTTGTGTACATGCAATATGGTATTAATATCAAACATTTAATAGCTAACATTTACTTTGTGCATACTTTGTGCCAGGCACATTCTGTGAGCTTTTGTGTATTTGTTTACTCACAAAGCTCAATGAGATAGGAATTTTCATTATAATTTTTATTAGCACTTTACAGATAAAAAGACTGTGGCACAGAGAAAAAGAGTAACTTGCCTAGGATCACACAGTTTCTGAGTGGTGAGACTGGAATATAAAACCAGGTAATCTGGCTCCAAAATCCAATTCCTTTACCACTGCTCTGTTGTAACAGAATCAGGGCATGGACATTCATAACTGTAATCATCCTAAAAAAACTAACTTTTATTGTTGTTTTTGACATTTTCACGTGACCTTGTCTTTGCTACATAAAACTAGAAGCTGAAGGTTTATGAAACAAATTTAAGAAAGAAAAATCAAAAGTTTATATTCATTAACCTAAACATTTTTTTTTCAGAGTATTGAAAGACTACTACATTTGATTTTGAATAATCAGCCCCCATCTTTTCCTGCCCTAGACAGTTACTATTCTTCTTTTTGTCCTCTATAGATTAGCCTATTCTGGATATTTCACATAAGTGCAGGCATATAATATATGTCTTTTCTGGCTGTCTTCTTTTATTGAGCATAATGTTTTTAAGGTTTATCCATGGACACTGCATTCTTTTTGTTTCCAAATAATATTCTGTTATATGGCTATACTCCATTGTGTTTATCCATTCATCAGTCAATGGGGATATTTGGATTGTTTCTGCTTTTTGGTTATTATGAATAATACTGCTATGAATATTTGTGTGAACACTGATATGGAAATGGGTTTTTCATTTCTTTTGGGTATATACCAAGGAGTGGAATTGTTGGGTCCTATAGTAACTTGATGTTTAGCTTTTTAGGATAACTTTACTTTGGTTTTTAGCTGCTTTTTAAATTATTATTATAAATTTGCTTGCTTTTATTTTTTGTATCTTTTATGATATAATGAAAATAGGTAAAATTAAGTTATTCTTATTTGTATTTTTATCCAAATTTAATAGGTTAGAAATGTTGGTTAGGTTTAATGTATGTTTTTGTTTCTTTTCCTCAGACTTTATACACGCATATTGTAACTGATATCAAGAATATAAATGCAAAACACAAGAACAATAAAGTGAATGTAGTAAGTACCTTTTTATTGTCCATGTTTGTAGCATTGTACCATCAATGTATTAAGACTTCTTTCTCTTTCTCTTCAGGTTTTGCAGAATTTTATGTATACCATGTTAAGAGATAGCAATGCAACTGCAGCCAAGATATCTTTGGATGTGATGATAGAACTCTACAGAAGGAATATCTGGTAATAGATATATGACTTTGTCTTTTAAGAAGTAGATTCTTTTTTTCACTCATAATTAATACAGAGCACATAAACAAATACTTTTCATCATGTGCTCTTCGATATACATCTATCATAAACTAAGTTAGAAGTAAGAATATGGAGGCAATCCAAATGACTAGATAACATTGACTACTGTTTCTTGATTACCTCATTTACTCTTAAGAACATCCTAAGAACAAAGGCAGCCTGTATGGAACTAGCTCCATTTTATAGGTAATGAAATGGAAGGTAATAGAGTAAGAGTTTAGGTATTAAGAAGAAGAGTTGAAATTGAAACCCAGGTCTTCTGACCTCAAAATCTGCCCTACTTCCTTTGCCATTCTAAAGATTTCCAAGTCAGTTACTACTGCACATGTGAAATACTGTATTTCATATACTTTGTTTTGTTGATATAATGCCCCAACTCATGTCTTCTGCTCTTTGTTATTGATGAACTTTATTTTTTTTTTCTTCCTTTTTTGGAACATTTGGAGAAACTAGAAAAGTTTTTTTTTTTTTTTTTTTTAAGTTGTAGTTGGATACAACTTTATTTCACTTGTTTATTTTTGTATGTGGTACTGAGGATCGAACCCAGGGTCTCGCACGTGCGAGGCGAGCGCTCTACTGCTGAGCCACAACCCCAGCCCTGTTGTTGTTTTTTATTTTTTTTTATAAAAATCCCACCACCCAAACATGATTAACTGTTAGTATTTTATATTTCTTTTGGGTATTTATATAACATGCATATTTAACTATGGTTGGATTTTTGCTGTATTACAGGTTTTTTCTTCTGGGTTGTTGGGGTGTTTTCTCCACTTACTTTAAGTAGATTCTGTGTCATTAAAATACTTCAAATACTTCACCTTACTTGTTGCAAATTTTCTGTCTTAAGAGTGGGCAAAATTAAATGTTTTACTTGTGGTTGACTAATTTAGGAATCCATGACATTTTTTGGCACTGGGGATTGAAGCCAGGGCCTTGCACATGCTCAGTAAATTCTCCACCACTGAACTATACCCCCAGCCTATTTAAAAATTTTGTTTTGAGACATGGTGTCCTTTGAGTTGCCCAGGCTATCCTTGAACTTTTTTTTTTTTTTAAATATATTTAGTTGAAGATGGATACAATACCTTTATTTATTTATTTAAGTGGTGCTGAGAATGGAACCCAGTGCCTCACACATGCTAGGCAAGTACTCTACCACTGAGCCACAACCCCAGCCCCTATCCATGAATTTTTGATCCTCTTGCCTCATTCTCCCAAGTACCTGAGATTTATGGGTGTGCACCACCACCTGGATGCAAACCATGATTTAAAAATTTTAGAGTTGAAAATTCGAATGTCAGAAGTATTTTTTATGTTGTTTCTTTTGTGCCATTGTCTGTACTGTGAAATACAATACAATGAAAGTCTACTTCAAAACATTCATTGTCTCCCCCCAGGAATGATGCCAAAACTGTTAATGTTATCACAACTGCATGTTTCTCTAAGGTCACCAAGGTGAGCACTTGTAGGGCTGTGTGGAAACACTGTCTTTGTGGTCTGTTTCTATGGATAGAAGGTAAAGGAACTGGATATGTAAAGAAGTGGTGGGTGGAACGTGGGATTTATGTTTAATGAGGCTTTCTTTGTACTTAGACTACTTCCTTAGATTGTCTGTGCTATAGAAGAGTCAAGCAATTATGAGATTATAAAGCATTGTAATGAGTGATAGCTGTTTACATTGTTTTCCCCTCTAATTCTTCTCTTCTGTTAGGCTCTGATACAATTGAAAGAATTTTAAGAACTATATTTGACTTTCTGTTAGAAGGGCCATGACATTACTTTCCTTATGTGGAATGTAGAAATTCTTGGTAGTCTACCTGAAAGACAAAGATAACAGAGCCTGACAGTTTTATCCTAAGTTTATTTAATTTTTGTGATGCTAGAGATTGAACCCAGGAACTCATGCATGCTAAACATGTGCTCTACCACTGTACTACACCCCCACCTGTAGTTAAGGATTTTTAAAATTACATATTTATGGTACAGATGACATGTTGAAAACATTTTTAAATTAAACAAAAGGAGCAAAAATCCCACTACACTTTGCATATTTTTCTTTAGATCCTAGTTCATATGTATATGTAAAATGTAAAAAAAAAAAATTTGTTGTTGTTGTAAGCTGGGTTAGATAACTGACTTTTTTCTGATTGGTCTTTAGATACTAGTTGCTGCTTTGACATTCTTCCTTGGGAAAGATGAAAATGAGAAACAGGACAGTGACTCAGAATCTGAGGTTAGTTTAATGATAGATGCTTCTGAATTTTATAATTTCTCAGATTTCATTTTTTTCTCTGAGAACAACTTGTAAAATTTTGGACTACTAGAGTTAGAAAAACTGTTGTATTTCACCTTTGTCCTTCATTGAGTTCTATATTAAGATTTTATTTCACTTTGAATTTATCACTTGTATTCAGTAAGATTGATGAAGTAAAAAGCAGATTTATTCCATCTTATTCTTAACCCTAAAGCTATATCTTTATCTTACTGTACAAATTTAGAATAAAAATTGCTGCCAGTATATTTTGAGATAATGTCAACATCATAGAAATTTACAATGGGAGGAGGGGAGAAGATTATGGCATCTTTAAAAGGAAAAATAATCAAGATTTATGACATCATAAAATTTTCTTAGAAATATTAAAAAGAAATTCTAAAAAGTCTCCCTTTTCCATTTAAAGCATTTTGATAGCTAGATCTAAAATATGTGATAGCCATCTTTTAAACAATGTGCGATTGATACATTTTTGCTATAAAACTTTTTAGATACTATGGATAAAATTTGTTTTACTTTAATGTTATTTCTACATTGCTGTTCCTTCTTCAGAGATGGTGCATTTTTTTTTAAGAGAGAGAAGAGAGAGAGAATTTTTTAATATTTATTTTTTTAGTTTTCAGTGGACACACATCTTTATTTTATTTTTATGTGGTGCTGAGGATCGAACCCAGCACCCCGTGCATGCCAGGCTAGCGTGTTACCGCTTGAGCCACATCCCCTGCCCAGGGTGCATATTTTTTAACTTAATTTTTAAAATTTATTCATTTTTAATAGGTGTGTGCAGAGCAGATAAGAACCAAAAAGTTGTTGAAAGGATTATATATTGCTTCTATGCAGATCTATTCCTAGATTCCAATTTTTTTTTAACTTTTATTTTTTAGTTGTGGATGGACACAATACCTTTATTTTATTTTTATGTGGTGCTGAGGATTGAACCCAGTGCTTCATGCATTAATTAGGCAAGCGCTCTACCTCTGAGCCACAACCCTAGCCCCTTGTTTCCAATTTTACAAAGTAGTATCTCTTTCAGGATGAGGGCCCCACAGCAAGAGACCTGCTAGTGCAGTATGCCACAGGGAAGAAGAGCTCCAAAAACAAGAAAAAGTTGGAAAAGGCAATGAAAGTACTCAAGGTGAGATTGATACCTGGGAAATGAGGTAGGAATCATTAAAATACTGAATATATGGTTTTTAGCTAGAGCTTTATAAGATTTAGAAATCCAGAAATAGCATTTTTTCAAAATTTAGAAATTTGTGATGAATTTTTCAACACTAATTTTTAATAAGATATTCAGCTCTAGCAAAATCTGTGGCTTAAATAAATTAATTTGATTAAATTCACTTTCTTTTTTTTTTATTGGTTGTTCACAACATTACACAGCTCTTGACATATCATATTTCATACATTAGATTCAAGTGGGTTATGAACTCCAAATTTTTACCCCAAATGCAGATTTCAGAATCACGTCGGTTACACATCCACAATTTTACATGATGCCCTGTTAGTAACTGTTGTATTCTGCTACCTTTCCTATCCTCTACTATCCCCTCTCCCCTCCCCTCCCATCTTCTCTCTCTACCTCATCTACTGTAATTTATTACTCTCATTGTTTATTTTCCCATTCCCCCACAACCTCTTATATGTAATTTTGTATAGCAATGAGGGTCTCCCTTCATTTCCATGCAATTTCCCTTTTCTCTCCCTTTCCCTCCCATCTCATGTCTCTGTTTAATGTAAATTCACTTTCAATTGTTCTGATAGAATGTGCCTGTATTAGGATATCTTTGCTAGACATGTTTTTTTTAGAAAAGTATAGAAATCAATTGCATTTATTATTTTATAATGATTATTCTGAGAATCATTAGTTTGGTCCCTCTGAGTATTTTGTGTGTGTGTGTATGTGTGTGTGTGTGTGTGTGTGTGTGTGTGTATGTATGTCCTGGGTAGTACTGGAGATTGAACATAGGACCTTGTAAATGCCAGACAAGCCAGCTACCCCTGAGCTATATCTCAGCACCTCCTCACCTCTTTTTTTTTTTTAATATTTATTTTTTAGTTGTAGTTGGACAGAATACCTTTAGTTTATTTTGAGGATCGAACCCAGGGCCTCACACTTGCTAGGCGAGAGCTCTACCATTGAGCCACAACTCCAGGCCCCTCTTCACCCCCCCTTTTTTTTTTTTTGCTTTCTATCAAGGTAGAGTCTTGCTAAGTTGCTGAGGCTAGCCTTAAATCTTTGGTTTCCCTGCCTTACTCTCCCATGTAGCTGGGATTATAAGCGTGTACCACTGTGCCCAGCTCTTCTATTTTTAATTGTTTGTATTTCCAGATTCCTTTAAGTTTCACAGATTCTAATGCCTAGAAGATTCCTAGGGTTTAATCTTAAATGGCAAAAACCATCTTTAGTTCTTTCAGTTGAAAGAAAGGTTTTTAGATCAAGGATTTTTTTTTTTTTCTTTTTACACAGTCTACAGCCTTTAGCACCGTAGCACATTGAATTCCAAGGACAATATCATTATAATTCAGATTGAAAAGTTGTTTCGTTCTGTCTCTTTTAGAAACAAAGGAAGAAAAAAAAGCCAGAGGTGTTTAACTTTTCAGCCATTCACTTGATTCATGATCCCCAAGGTACTGTAGTTATAATTTCCTAAGTTCCTTATTGGCTTTATCTCTGCCTGTTTTGTTTCTTGCTTTCAGGATTGTCAGGAAATATATGATCCTTGGCACTTAATAGACATAAGTGCTTAATTTTTTCTACTTGGTTGTAGCCTAGAGAATTGTATTGTTAAGGAATGATTTCCAGTCTGGCAAGATAACAAAACTGGATGGACAAGTTTTTCAGAGATTCATATTTTTAACAACACAAAAGTAGTAGAATATTGTACTTAAACGAAAACTGATTGTCTGTTTCCTTTTTTTCTAAATTGATCTTCAGAAACCAAAAGTCTGGGAAACTGTATTCTAAAACACTAGTTCTCAAACTAGGTCACACATTATAATCACCTGGAGAATTTATTATAGATGTATTCTGATGCCCAGAGATTGTGACTTAGTTTGTATGGAGTGTGGCTCTCTGTACTCTACTGTATAGCAATATTTGCTAACCCCTGTTCTAGGTCAGTACTTTTCAAATTTTATGTGCATACAAATCACCTAGAGAATTGGTTGAAGTGCAGATTCTGATTCAGCAGGATACAAGTAGGACCCGAGATTCTACATTTCTAAGAAGGTTCCAGTTCTGACTGCTGCTGGTCTGTAGACTATATTTTGATAAACAAAGCTATTAAGTGAAGCCCCTATTAAACAGTTACTCTAGATACGGATGCTTAAAACTTTGAGGCTCTTAAAGATGTGACTTTGAGCACCATAAAGTATATTCATCTATGTTTGATCTTTTCACTGATCTAATTATGTACAGACCATAGACCCACACTGTACTTCTTTGATCCTCTCCTTTCCAGATTTTGCAGAAAAATTACTAAAGCAGCTGGAGAGCTCTAAGGAAAGGTTTGAAGTGAAGATGATGCTCATGAATCTCATCTCCAGATTGGTGGGAATTCACGAGGTTTGAAATACCTTATGTTTCTCTTCTAAAATCTAGAAATCTAGAAATATTCTCAGTAAAAGGAAAGCCATTAGGTTAAAGCAGTGTCTTAATTTTTTAAAAATTTTTTTATGTGTTCTTTTTAGTTATACATGACAGTAGAATATATTTTGACATACATACATGGAGTATAACTTACCATTTTTGTGGGTGTACATGATGTGGAGTTACACTGCTTATGTATTCATATAAGAACATAGGAAAGTTATGTCTGATTCTTTCTACTATCTTTCTATTTCCATCCCCCATCCCTTCCCTTCATCCACTTTGTCTAATCTAGTAAACATCTATTCCCCCCCATCCCCGCTAGCTTATTGTGAGTTAATATTTGCATATCAGAGAGAATATTCAGCCTTTGTTTTTTTTTGGATTGGCTTATTAATATTAGCATGGCAGTCTCCAGTTGCTCCATTAACTGGCAAATGCCATCATTTCATTCTTTATGGCTGAGTAATATTCCATTGTGTATATGTACCACATTTTCTTTATCCATTCATCTGTTGAAGGTTGGTTCCATCCCTTAACAATGTGAATTGAGCTTCTATAAACATCGATGTGACTGTGTCACTATAATATGTTGATTTTAAGTCCTTTGGGGATATGCCGATGAGTGGGATAACTGGGTCAAATGGAGGAATCTTCATACTACTTCCAGAGTGGTTGAACCAATTTGCAGGCTCACCAGCAATGTATGAGTGTACCTCTTTCCTCATATCCTTACCATTGTTATTGTTCCTTGTATTCTTGATAGTAGCCATTCTGACTGCAGTGAGATGGAATCCCAATGTAGTTTTAATTTGCATTTCTCTAATTGCTAGTGATATTGAACAAAATTTTTTCATATATTTGTTGATTGATTGTATTTCTTCTTCTGTGAGGTGTCTGTTCACTTCCTTTGTCCATTTATTGATTAGATTATTTGATGATTTTTTTTTTTGGAGGGGGGTGTCAAATTTTTTGAGTTCTTTATATATCCTGGAGATTAATCCTCTATCTAAGGTGCCATGTAGCAAAGATTTTCTCCTATTCTGTGGACTCTCTGTTTATATTCTTGATTGTTTCTTTTGCTCAGAAGAAGCTTTTTGACTTGATATTACCTCATTTATTCATTCTTGATTTTACTTCTTGCACTATAGGAGTCTTGTTGAGGAATTCTGTTCCTAACCCAGTTTCCAACAATGATGGAAATTTGGCCCTGCTTCTTCTTTTAGTAGGTACAGGATCTCTGGTAGAATGCCTAGGTCCTTGATCCTTTGAGTTTTGTGCAAAGTGAGAGATTGGGTTAAATTTCATTTTGCTACATGTAGATTTCCAGGTTTCCCACACCGTTTGTTGAAAAGGCTGTCTTTTCTTTAAAGTATGTTTATGGAATCTTTATGAGTATGAGATAACTCCATTTATATAGGTTTGTCTCTGCATCTTCCATTCTGTTCCATTGGTCTTCATGTCTGTTTTGGTGACAATATCTTGCTGTTTTTGTTGCTGTACTCTGTAGTATAATTTAAGGTCTGGTATTATGATGCCTCCTGCTTCACTTTTCTTGCTAAGGATTGCTTTGACTATTCTGGGCCTCTTATTATTCCACTGATTTCATGATTGCTTTTTCTATTTCTATGAAGAACATCACTGGAATTTTAGTAGGAATTGCCTTAAATCTACATAGCACTTTTGGTAGTATGGCTATTTTGTCAATATTTATTTTGCTTATCCAAGAGCATGGGAGATCTTTCCATCTTCTAAGGTCTTCAGTTTCTTTCTTCAGTGTTCTGAAGTTTTCATTGAAGAGGTCTTTCACCTCTTTTGTTAGATTGAGTCCCAAATATTTTCTTTTCTTTGAGGCTATTGTGAATGGGATAGTTTACCTAATTTCTCTTTCAGTTGATTCATAAATGATGTCTAGGAATGTAGTTGACTTATGGGTGTTAATTTTATATCCTGCTGCTTTGCTGAATTTATGAATTTTAGAAGTTTTCTAGTGGAGTTTTTTGGGTCTTCTATATGTAGAATCATTCATTTACAAATAGGGATAGTTTGAGTTCTTCTTTTCCTATTGATATCCTTTTATTTATTTATTTATTTATTTTTCTCTGTCTCATTGCTTTGGCTAGAGTTTACAGAACTAGGTTGAATAGAAGTTGTGTAGGAAGGCATCCTGTTTTGTTCCAGTTTTTAGAGGGAATGCTTTCAATTTTTCTCCATTTATAATGATGTTGGCCTGGGGTTTAGCATATATAGCTTTTTTGATCTTGAGATATGTTCCTGTTATCCCTAGTTTTTCTAGTGTTTTGAACCTGAATGGATGCTATATTTTGTCACATGCTTTTTCTGCATCTACTGAGATAATCCTGGGATTCTTGTCTTTAAGTCCATTGATGTGATGAATTACATTTATGGATTTCTGTATGTTGAACCAACCTTGTAGCCCTGGGATGAACCCTACTTGATTATAGTGCACTATCTTTTTAATATGTTTTTGTATGCAATTTGCCAGGATTTCATTAAGAATTTTTGCATCTATGTCATTCAGGAATATTGATCTGAAGTTTTTCTTTCCTACATGTGTCTTTGTCTGGTTTTGGTATCAGGTTGATACAAATCTCATAGAATGATTTTGTAAGCATTCCCTCCTTTTCTATTTCATGGAATAATTTGAGGATTGGTGTTAATTCTTTGAAGATTTGCTAGAAGAACTCAGCTGAAAATCTGACTGGTCCTGGGCTTTTTTCCTTGTTGGTAGGCTTTTATGCTGCCTTCAATTTCATTGCTTGAAATTGATCTGTTTAAATTTTCAATGTCCTTGATTTAATAGAAGTTTGTCAATGTCTTCAAGATTTTATATTTTATTAGAGTATAAATTTTCAAAATAGTTTCTGGTTGTTGTCTGTATTTCAGTTTTTTGTTGTTGTTTAATTTCATTGATTTCTGCTCTGATTTTAATTATTTCCTATGTTCTGCTGCTTTGGGCATTGATTTGTTCTTCTTTATAGGGCTTTGAGATGTAATGTTATGTTATTTTTTGGGTAACTTTCTCTTCTTTTAATGGATAAGCCCATTGCAATAAACTTTCCTCTTAGCACTGCCTTCCTACTGTTCCAGAGATTTTGATATGTTGTATTGCTATTCTCATTTACCTGTTAGTATTTTTTTATTTCATCCTGATTTCTTCTGTTATGCATTGGTCATTTGCAGGGTATAGTATTCTTGGCTAGCATCCATTTTCTTTCAGAGCTTGGTATGTATCATTCTTTCATTTTGTATTTTATTGGTGACTTTTAATTTCAGTCAGTTATGATTGATAGAATGCAAGGTATTATCTATTTTTTTGTATTTGCTAAAAGTTGCTTTGTGGCCTAAGATGTGGTCTATTTTAGAGAAGGATCCATGTGCTGCTGAGAAGAAAGTGTATTTAGTCATTGATGGATGAAGTATTCTATATATGTTCATTAAGTCTAAATTGTTAATCTTATTTTTCAGTTCTATAGCTTCTTTGTTTAATTTTTGTTTGGAGGATCTATCCAGAGTGGTGAGAGATGTGTTAAAAGTCATCAAATATTATTGTGTTGTAGTCTATTTGTTGAAATCGAGAAGGGTTTGTTTGACATACATAGATGCTCCATTGTTTAGGGCATAAATATTTATGATAATTATGTATTGTTGATGTAATAAGCAGTATGAAATAGCATTCTTTGTCCCTTCTGATTAACTTTGGCTTGAATTCCACTTTATTTGATATGAATATAGCAATCCCTGGTACTTTTTTTTTTTTTTAATTTTTTATTTTTTTATTGGTTGTTCACAACATTACAAAGCTCTTGACATATCATATTTCATACATTAGATTGAAGTGGGTTATGAACTCCCAATTTTACCCCAAATGCAGATTGCAGAATCACGTCGGTTACACATCCACAATTTTACATAATGCCCAATTAATCCCTGGTACTTTACATGATACATGTGAATACGTTTTTCCCATCCTTTTACATTCAGTCTGTGCATGTCTTTGCCTATGAGGTGAGCTTGTTGGAGACAGCATATTGTTGACTCTTGTTTTTTAATCTAATCTGCCAGTCAATGTCTTTTGATTGATGAGTTGAGGCCATTTACATTTAATATTATTACTGAGAAATGATTTTTATTCACAATCATTTTGATATATTTTTGGTTTTTAATTTGAATTAATTTCTCCTCTGATTGACTATTCTAGTATTTTCCTCCCTTTGCTGGTTTTCACTGTTTTGTGGGGGGGGGGGGGGAAGGCAGGGATTGAATTTAGAGGCACTCAACCATTGAACCACATCCCCAACCCATTTTTGTATTTTATTTAGAGACAGTGTCTTACTAAGTCGCTTAGTGCCTCAGCCTCCTGATCTGCTCAGATTGGTTTTCACTTTTATTTTTCATGAAGTATTTTATTGAGTATAATTCATAGTGCAGGCTTTCTGGTTGTGAATTCTTTTAAATTTTGTTTATCATGGAAGGTTTTTATTTCATGATCAATTCTGAAGCTTAATTTGCAGGGTATAGTATTTTTGGCTAGCATCCATTTTCTTTCAGAGCTTGGTATGTATCATTTCAAGACCTGCTCTCTTTGAGGGTCTGGGTTGAGAAATCAGATGAGATCCGGATTATTTTCCTTATAAATGTTACCCATTGTTTTTCTCTGGCAGCTTTTAAAATTCTATCCTTATTCTGTATGTTAGGCATTTACATAATAGTGTACCTTGGTATAGGTCTATTGTAATTTTGTATATTTGGGATCCTGTAAGCCTCCTGTATTTTATTTTTTTTTCTTTTTTTATTGTTGGTCGTTCAAAACATTACATAGTTCTTGATATATCATATTTCATAGTTTGATTCAAGTGGGTTATGAACTCCCATTTTTACCCTGTATACAGGTTGCTGTATCACATCAGTTACACTTCCATTGATTTACATATTGCCATTCTAGTGTCTGATGTATTCTGCTGTCTATCCTATTCTCTACTATCCCCCCTCCCTCCCCTCCCCGCTTCTCTCTCTACCCCCTCTACCGTAAATCATTTCTTCCACTTGTATTATTCTTCCCTTAACCCTCATTTCCTCTTGTATGTAATTTTGTATAACCCTGAGGATCACCTTCCATTTCTATGCAATTTCCCTTCTCTCTCCCTTTCCCTCCCACCTCTCATCCGTGTTTAATGTTAATCTTCTTCTCAAGCTCTTTGTCCCTACTCTGTCCTTAGTTACTCCCCTTATATCAAAGAAGACATTTGGCATTTGTTTTTTAGGGATTGGCTAGCTTCACTTAGCATAATCTGCTCTAATGCCATCCATTTCCCTCCAAATTCTATGATTTTGACATTTTTTAATGCAGAGTAATACTCCATTGTGTATAAATGCCACACTTTTTTTTATCCATTCATCTATTGAAGGGCATCTAGGTTGGTTCCACAATCTTGCTATCGTGAATTGTGCTGCTATGAACAACGATGTAGCAGTGTCCCTGTAGCATGCTTTTATTAGGTCTTTAGGGAATAGACCGAGAAGGGCAATAGCTGGGTCAAATGGTGGTTCCATTCCCAGCTTTCCAAGAAATCTCCATACTGCTTTCCAAATTGGCTGCACCAATTTGCAGTCCCACCAACAATGAACAAGTGTACCCTTTTCCCCACATCCTCGCCAGCACTTGTTGTTGTTTGACTTCCTAATGGCTGCCAATCTTACTGGAGTGAGATGGTATCTTAGGGTGGTTTTGATTTGCATTTCTCTGACTGATAGAGATGGTGAGCATTTTTTCATGTGCTTGTTGATTGATTGTATGTCCTCCTCTGAGAATAGACACCATATCTTTATTTTTATGTGATGCTGAGGATCAAACTCAGTGCCTCATGCATGCTGGGTGAGCACTGTACCACGGAGCCCCAGCCCCAGCCCTATCAGTGGTTCTTAACTGGAGTTAATATGTTTTTGAATCCGATTCGCCAGAATTTTATTGAGGATTTTTGCATCTAGGTTCATTAGAGATATTGGTCTGTAGTTTTCTTTCTTTGAAGTGTCGTTGTCTGGTTTAGGCATCAGGGTGATGTTGGCCTCATAGAATGTATTTGGAAGATCTCCCTCTTTTTCTATTTCCTGAAATAGCTTGAAAAGTATTGGTGTTAGTTCCTCTTTATAGGTTTTGTAAAACTCTGCTGTATACCCATCCGGTCCTGGGCTTTTCTTAGTTGGTAGTCTTTTGATGGTTTCTTCTATTTTCTCTATTGTTATTGGTCTGTTTAGGTTGTCTATATCCTCCTGACTCAATCTGGGCAGATCATATGACTTACAAAATTTATCTATTCCTTCACTATCTTTTATTTTATTGGAGTATAAGGATTCAAAATAATTTCTGATTATCTTCTGTATTTCTGAAGTGTCTGTTGTGATCTTGCCTTTTTCATCCCGTATGCTAGTAATTTGAGTTCTCTCTCTTCTTCTCTTCGTTAGCATGGCTAAGGGTCTGTCGATTTTATTTATTTTTTCAAAGAACCAACTTTTAGTTTTGTCAATTTTTTCAATTATTTCTTTTGTTTCGATTTCATTTATTTCAGCTCTGATTTTAATTATTTCTTGCCTTCTACTTCTTTTGCTGTTGTTTTGCTCTTCTTTTTCTAGGATTTTGAGATGAAGTATGAGATCATTTATTTGTTGGTTTTTTCTTTTTTTAAGGAATGAACTCCAAGCAATGAATTTTCCTCTTAGAACTGCTTTTAATGTGTCCCATAGATTCCGATATGTTGTGTCTGTGTTTTCATTTAACTCTAAGAATTTTTTAATTTCCTCCTTGATGTCTTCTAAAACCCATTGATCATTCAGTAACCTATTGTTCATTCTCCAAGTGATGCATGATTTTTCCTTCCTTCTTTTATCATTGATTTTCAGTTTCATTCCATTATGATCAGATAAGATGCATGGTATTATCTCTACTCCTTTATATTGTCTATTGATCTATTTTTGAGAAGGATCCATGTGCTGCTGAGAAAAAAGTGTAACTGCTTGATGTTGGGTGGTATATTCTATATATGTCAATTGAGTCTAGGTTATTAATTGTGTTATTGAGTTCTGTAGTTTCCTTATTTAACTTTTGTTTGGAAGATCTGTCCAGTGGTGAGAGAGGTGTGTTGAAGTCTCCCATGATTATTGTATGGTGGTCTATTAGACTCTTGAACTTGAGAAGAGTTTGTTTGATGAACATAGCTGCACCATTGTTTGGGGCATATATATTTATGATTGTTATGTCTTGTTGGTGTATGGTTCCCTTGAGCAGTATGTAGTGTCCCTCTTTATCCCTTTTGATTAACTTTGGCTTGAAATCTATTTTACTTGATATAAGTATGGAGACTCCTGCTTGTTTCCGCAGTCCATATGAGTGATAAGATTTTTCCCAACCTTTCACCTTCAGTCTGTGTATATCTTTTCCTATCAAATGCGTCTCCTGTAGGCAGCATATTGTTGGGTCTTATTTTGTGCTCCTTTCAACTAGCCTGTTTCTCTTGATTGGTGAGTTTAAGCCATTAACATTTAGGGTTATTATTGAGATATGGTTTGTTCTTCCAGCCATATTTGTTTATTAATGTTACTAAACCTGATTTGTTTTCCTCTTTGATTACTTTCCCCCCTTTACTGTCCTACCTCCCACTGTTGGTTTTCATTGTTATTTTCCATTTCCTCTTCCTGTAATGTTTTGCCAAGGATTTTTTGAAGAGATGGTTTTCTACCTGCAAATTTTTTAAATTTTTGTTTATCGTGGAAGGTTTTAATTTCATCTTCCATCCTGAAGCTTAATTTCTCCAGATACACGATTCTTGGTTGGAACCCATTTTCTTTCAGTGTTTGAAATATGTTATTCCAGGATCTTCTAGCTTTCAGAGTCTGTGTTGAGAGATCAGCTGTTATCCTGATTGGTTTATCTCTAAATGTAATCTGCTTCCTTTCTCTTGAAGCTTTTAAAATTCTCCCCTTATTCTGTATGTTGGGCATCTTCATTATAATGTGTCTAGGTGTGGATCTCTTATGATTTTGCACATTCGGCGTCCTGTAGGCTTCTAGGATTTGGGATTCTGTCTCATTCTTCAAGTCTGGGAAGTTTTCTCGTATTATTTCATTGAATAAATTGTTTATTCCTTTGGTTTGGAGCTCTATGCCTTCCTGTATCCCAATGACTCTTAAGTTTGGTCTTTTTATGTTAACTTATCCCATATTTCTTGGATGTTCTGCTCATGGTTTCTTAGCAGTCTTGCTGAGCTGTCTATGTTCTTTTTAAGTTGAAATACTTTGTCTTCATTGTCTGATGTTCTATCTTCTAAGTGATCTACTCTGCTGGTAGTATTCTCAATTGAGTTTTTAAGTTGGTTTATTGCTTCTTGCATTTCTATTTCTATTTGTTTGTTTTGTATTACCTCTATCTCCCTGTGTAATTGATCTTTTGCTTCCTGGATTTGTTTATGTAATTCCTTGTCAAAGTGATCTTTCATTGTCTGATTTTGCTGTCTCATGTCTTCCTTGAGACTCCAGATCATCTGAAGCATGTATATCCTGACCTCTCTGTCTGACATTTCATCTGTTGCAGCTATTACCTCTTCTAAAGTTGAGTTGACCTGCATTGCTTGTGGTCCTTTCTTTCCTTGTCTTTTCATACTGCTCGCGTTTCTTTCTGCTTGGTGAAACTGTTGTGTTTTTGGAATTTTCCCCCTATTTATTTATATTGCTCTTGTATAGTTGAAAAATCTCCCTTGCAGGGCGGGTAGTGGCTGTGCTCCTCCTCTAATTGGGGTGATCTGTGTAGCACGCTGGCGGGCCACTAGGCCTGCTCTGCTGGTCGGTCGCAGGTCTGCCCACCCTGCGGGCGCGGGTGGCGGCTCTGCTCTGCCCCCTCTCCAATTGTGGTGACGTGACTACCACGCCCTCGGGTCATTGGGCATGATCTGGATGAGGACAGCGGCTCTGCTCGGCCCCTACTCCAATTGGTGTGACGTGTCTACCACGCTGGCAGGCCTCTAGGCCTGTTCCGCTGGTGGGTTGCAGGTCTGCCTACCTTGCGGGCTCGGACGGCAGTTCTGCTCAGCCCCCACTCCAAATGGGGCTATCTGACTGCCTCTTCGGTGGGTCGCTGGGCCTTTTCCGGACACGGGCGGCAGCTCTGCTCCACCCCCACTCCAACCAGTGTGACGTGACTGCCTTGGTGCTATGTGTCCACCACGCTGGCAGGCCACCGGGCCTGTCCTGCCAGTGGGTCGCAGGTCTGCCTACCTTGCAGGCTCGGGCGGCAGCTCTGCACAGCCCCTACTCCAAATGGGGTGACTTGACTACCACGCCGTCAGGTCGCTGGTCCTATTCCAGGCGAGGGCGGCTGCTCTCTTCAGCCCCAGCTGAAGTTGGGGTGACGTGATACCACGCAGGCGGGTCGCTTGGCCTGTTCTGGGCTCAGGCGACAGCTCCACTCTGCCCCTCTGGCCCCTACAGCACCCAGCAGGACCCGGACCGAGAAGCAGTTTCCGCGGGTTCCCCAGCCCTGGGCCAAAGCTGCTCCGGGAGCCTGAACCCGGCCGCTCCGAGCTCAGTGCACGCTCTGCTAGGAGCAGGTTCCCAGAAGCAGTCTCCGTGGGTTCCCCAGCTCTGAGCCAAAACAGCACCGGGAGCTAGAACCCGGCCGCTCTGAGTTTGGTGCACGCTCTGCTAGGAGCAGGCTCCAAGAATCAGTCTCCACGGGTTCCCCAGCCCTGGGCCAAAGCAGCTCCGGGAGCCAGACCCCGGCCGCCCCGAGCTCGGTCACACTCTGCTAGGAGCAGGCTCCAAGAATCAGTCTCCGTGGGTTCCCCAGCTTTGGGCCAAAGCAGCTCCGGGAGCCAGAACCTGGCCGCTCCAAGCTCTCCGAGCTTGGTGCAAGCTCTGCTGGGAGCAGGCTCAAAGACGCAGTCTCCGAGGGTTCCCCAGCCCTGGGCCAAAACAGTTCTGGGAGGCAGAACCCAGCTGCTTCGAGCTCGGTGCATGCTCCACTAGGAGCTGGCTCCAAGACGCAGTCTCCGCGGGTTCCCCAACCCTGGGCCAAAGCAGCTCCGGGAGCCAGAACCCGGCTGCTCAGAGCTCGGTGCACGCTTTGCTAGGAGCAGGCTCCAAGAATCAGTCTCCGCAGGTTCTCTAGCCCTGAGCCTGAACGATCTGACTGCAAGACGCAGGCAAATACCAGCCTGAAATCACCTGTTCCGTAGCTGAATGAGCTGAGATCAGTAGAAAACAGGGATGATTATGTCAGCTCTCCAAGATGGCGGCCGCTGGCCTCCTCCGTGGTCCGACTGGTGTGGAGAACCGAACCCTCCTCCGTCTCAAAGCCAGAACTCAGCACTAAGCATGGCCATTGCACCGCTGGCAGGAGCCCCCAGAATCCGCATTGCTGCGCCCCGGCTCCGGCACCTCATCGCTTCCCAGCGCGCGCTGCAGACTCCAGCCGCGGGGCGATCCACCGATCAAGCAATGCGACCCTCCGTGCGGAAAAATCGCCCGCATCCGAGCCCCCGCAGCCGAACCTCCCGCGATGAAAATCCCTCCACTAGATTCTGGAGCACCTCAATTTCGCTGGAAATTCCCAACAAGACAGCCTTCAGCTGTTTCACCTTGTCATTCTCCTGCTCAGTGACGTGGCGCACGGGGGTGATGCACTCCCTTCGCTGTCATCTTCCTCTCTCTCTCCCTCCTGTATTTGATTTTTCATTCCATTCTTTAGGTTTGGGAAATTTCCTGATATTATTTCATTGAAAATATTGTGCATGTCTTTGTTTTGTATCTCTAAGCCTTCATCTACCTATTAAATCTTAACATTTGTTCTTTTTAGGTAATCCCATTATTTCTTGGAAATTCATCTTTTCTCCATGATCAACTTTATTTTCTAGATTATATATTTTGTCTTCATTGACTAAAACTCTGTCTTCCAAGTGATCTAGTCTGTTAGTGATGTCTTCCATTGAATTTTTAATTTGGTGTATTGATTTCTTCATTTTAAGGATTTCTGTTTGATTTTTTTTTCAGAATCTGTATCTCTGTATTGAAGTGATCTTTCACATCCTGAATTTTCTCTCTGATTTCACTCCTTACATCATCTTTTACCTCACAGATGAGTTTAACTCTGTACATTCTAAATTTCATCTCTGATATTTTCACTGTGGTGTTGATGGATTCTGTTATTGGAGTATCTTGGTTTGTTTGGGGTGACTTGTTCCTTTGCTTTTTCATGCTGTTTGTGTGTCTACCCATCTAACAATATGGGTCTGAGGCAGTAGAGTTTCTACGCTGTGGACTTACAGTGTCCCTGAAGGTTTCCAGTACCTCACCATTTTGGGGAAGACAAGTAATAACATCAACTAATACAAACAACATACAGCATTAAATCAAATAGTTCCTGCTATAATGTCTACAATATTAATTGTCATAGCAAACAGAACTTATATGACAGTTATTGTCTACAATAAAAAAAGTGAGTTTGCAAAAGGGTTTACAATTTCAAATGGTAGACAGTAATAGAACAGAAGTGATGTAGGATGTAATGATTATGAAGGAGCAGAAGAGGAGATAGAAGTGAAAAATTGATAGAAGTAAAAATTGAAAAATTACAAAACAAAATAAAAATAGACTAATCAAACATCCTAGTCCTCAAAAACTGACCCATGAAAAATAACTGGCTTCAAAAATGATAGAAATGAGAAAAAACATCAATATGAATATGTATAAATGTCCATGAACCATTAAGGTCACAAACAGAAAACAAACAAACAAAGAAGGCACAAAAAAACATGAAAAGTTAAAGAATTGTTTCTGTTGGAGTTCAAAAGATTCTCAGTTTCTCCTCTCAGCAGTATTAGGTGGGGTTATCTGGAGTGTGATACTGCACCCTGTGGGTGTATTGCTAGAGTAAGAGAGGTAATCCCACAGGCACAATTCCTGGAGGTGGGGTTTAGGTTTAGGTGGGCTCCAGGCTCTTTGCTAAATACCAGTTGGTCTGGAGATTTTATATCAGTGTACCTCCAGGGCCCAGCAATTCCTGGTCCACACTAGAAGACTGTTATCTCAGGGATCTCCTTGGATTTCACTGTTGTGGTGGAGCCAATTCTTAGCCATTATGTCACCTGTGGACCCCACTTTTCCTGGCCTCGGGTTTAGTCATCAAATCCAATCTCTCCCTCCCATGCCCTTTTAAATTCCTGGTCAGGTGCATTTCTCCCAAGCCAATCCTGCAAGCAGCCTGATTAGAGGGATAGAGGGAGAGCCAAGTGGGTTTCCACAACCAGTATTCCCCTGTGTAAACCTCTCTCCATGCTTGATTTTCTCCTGATCACTTAGGCACAGTCTGTGTCCTGCAGTGTGGGTTTTCCAGGTCTGAATTTCAGGGCAAACTCGGGTTTCCCAGGAAGCAACTTCACCACTTGCCTGGCCCCACACTGCATCAGCTGCAAAATGGTTCCTTTCTCTGTCTTCTGCACCAGGAGAGAGTTGGCTTCTTTCCTGCACAAGGATGTTGTGCACTATTCCTTTCGGTTTAGTCTAGCTGTGTCTTTCATTTCTAAACTCCCCATACCTCCAGGCCTCCAGAAAATGTGGTTCCTTAATTCCCTTATTCTTCCACATTGCTCACAGAGAGAGTGCTCTTGCTGGTGCCTCCGGCCACGGCAGTAGCTTTGGCACTGGGGATTTTTTTCTTTATTTTATTGTATCCAACCTCCAGAGTCTCCCCAATCTGCTTAGTATTAAATTCCAGGAAAGCCCTTTCCCTTCTTTTTTATTTTTTTGCTGAGAAGCTGTCTAACTGCTTTCTTGGTTTCATGCCACACAACAGCCGGGAAAGCAACCTTTTCTATTCTACCATCTTGAAACCTCTCTTGAAGTATCTAAATTTTAATTCCTAAGCCATTTATACCTATATTATTAAGAGAACTATATAGTCTTTCAGTCTTAAATAGTTATTTTGATTATTTTCTTTCTAGTTAAGTATTTATATTAATTTGTATATATGTCCATTTTATTGGTAATTATTTTGTGTTCTATTTTAATATTTCTTAGTAACTTTATTTCACATATGCATTTTTCCCAAGCCATTATAACACACATATTTTTATTGACTCTTAACTACATTTTACAATTTGTTTAGCCCTCTAAGGCCTTCTTGACTTTCTGATCTCTCTGGTAGGAAATTGTCATGTTTGTAAAGATGAACTCCATGGTTATTTATTTTGTATTAAATTAGATTGTTAAAGTTCCTCAGTGGTGTGTGTGTTTAGATGTGGTATACATATATGGGAACTTCACACATACTCTTAGTATCATTATAGAAAAAGAAAGATGCCTAAAAATTTAAGCCTTAAAGAAATGACTATTGAGGTTGTTTCCTGTCAATTGTACCTAGTGACTGGTATCTACATTTTAGTGAATATATTGCTTTTTCTCCCCGGGGTTATATTCCCAGTGGGATCACCAGGTCAGTTCTTTTTACATTTGTGTAGCAATTTTATGTCTGACCTGAATTTGAGTGTGATAGGAAAGCAAAAGTGGTTTGTGATTTAAACAGGAATTGTTGGAAGTAATACTGGAATTTCACACTTACTGTAGTTAAATAAATCGAAGTCTTCCCTATTCCTTCCCAATAACATATCTTCATTTTGCTTTGTGGCTAAAATAGAAAAAATTAATTTATTCCCAAATGATGAACCTTGAAAAATCCCAATCCATCTCTAAAGTTTCACTTCTTGAAGGTAAACTTTACCGTTGCTGTAATAACTGGACCCTTGTCAATTTTGTTTATGTAGTGTTTAGTGTTAAAATGCAGAGCACAGAGTAATTCCTCCATATAGCTAGGCTGGGAGATAATAACAAATCAGGACTATAGGAGTTTTGGTGTTCAAATTATACTAGGTCTGTTCATATTTGAATTTCTATTTTGTCTCTTGCTTTGAAGCTTTAATATCAGTGTTATTCCTTCCTATAATCCCTTCTCTTTGAACACAGAAATATTAGTTCTGTAGCCGCACCAATTTTAAATGTGGATGAATATTGTGTTTTGGTTGCCTTTCTCTCCTTTATTCTGCATGCACTTTCTTCCTCCATTACATAATAAAAATAGAAGCATAGTGTCAGTTGAAAGAGATCCTTTTCTTAGTTACTCCAGCATATTGAATTGGGCTGGGGCATGATTTCTTACTGAGACAAAGCAAAAGTAACAAATGATTCCCAGTGAGTTGTCTTGATGATATAGTTGCATTATAGAAAACTGAACCTCCATGCTTCAGGTTACATAAATACTAAAATCAGTGTTTTTTCTCTCCATAGCTTTTTCTCTTCAACTTTTATCCCTTCCTGCAAAGGTTTCTGCAGCCCCACCAGAGAGGTAACCTGCCCACTTGCTACCACTTGCCATGTCTCTTTGGTGATCTTAGTGTTAGAATAGCTATTCAGAGCCTTTTGTTTTGGAATCATTAAAGACCGTGTTAGGCTGGGTGTGGTTGCAGTCTTCTGTAACCCTAGTGAGTTGGTGGGCTGAAGCAGGAAGATTGCAAATTTGAGACCAGCCTCAACAATTTAGACCCTGTATCAAAAAAAAAAAAAAAAGGACTGGGGGATGTAGAGCAGAGGTATAAGGCGCCTAGATTCATTCCCCAGTACCACAGTCAATCAATTAATCAATTAATAAGATAGTGTTAGGAGTAGAAATGTGTTCTATAACAGACAAGGAGAGACACGCTCTTACATTTTCTTGGTATAATCGGCCATGGGTTAGTTGTTCTAATTTTAAAATTAAAATTAATTCTCATCAATTTTAAGAAACAATTATTTTTTAAAAAGAAATTAGACCTTTTACCGTAACTTTAGAATAGGTAGCAGAATTTTATTTTAACTGTTCTCATTACATTTTTGTGCATTTTCATTTAAAAACAACAGAAAAGCAGGAAATAAGATGTTTTGTCTTTGAATTTGAACCAAGATAGGAAAGAAACATTTATTGTGAGGCTCTAACATGCGCCAAAGCATGTGTTAAGTGCTTTCCTTCCATCATCTCATCTGGCCTTCATATCAATACTGCAAGGTGCAGAAAGAAGCAAACTGAAAAGAGTCAGTCAGCAAATAAATGGCAAGTCAGATTTGCTTCACTTCCTTTCACCAAAGGCCTTGTTCTTTACATGTACTGTACTGCCCCTTTGAAGAGAGAATATGTGTATTTGCTTATGTTTGTATTTATTTATTCATTCAACAAGTATTTAGTGATTTCTATGGCAGGCATTGTATTAGACACTAAGAATTTCACAATGACCAAGAAGTCCTTACCTTCATAGAGCTTACATTCTAGATAAAGATAATACAGTACATATGTCAATGTAAAAGATAAGTGTTTTGAAGAGAAAGGAAGCAGAATAGGGACAATAGGAAGTGCTGGGGCAGGTTTTATTTTATTTTTTATTTTTTTAAAGAGAGATAGAGAATTTTTTAATATTTATTTTTTAGTTTTTTCAGCGGACACAACATCTTTGTATGTGTTGCTGAGGATCGAGCCCAGGCAAGCGCGCTACTGCTTGAGCCACATCCCCAGCCCCAGGTTCTATTTTAGATTGTGTGGTCAGGAAAGACCTTTCAGCAAGGAAGCAACTGAGCAGGTAGCTGAAGGGAGCAAAGGGGTGAGCCATGCAGATAGCTGGGGTTGGGTGTTCTAGGTGGAATAAACAGCTGTTGCATAAGGCAGGAATATGCTTGCCATGTTGCTATATATTCTGAGAGGCAGAGTGATAACTGTGACCTTTCTCATCTCTTGTGTTTTTAGAAGTAACAAAGATCCTTCTGTTTGCTGCACAAGCTTCTCATCACCTAGTACCCCCAGAGGTGAGAACTCTTTTTTTATTATTATTTTTAATTCTAATTTGTTATATATGACAGCAGAATGCATTATAATTCATATTACACTTATAGAGTGCAATTTTTCATATCTCTGGTTGTATATAAAGTATATTCACACCATTCATGTCTTTATAAGTATACTTAAGGTAATGATATTCATCTCATTCCACCATCTGTTTTACCCCCATGCCCCGTCCCATCCCCTCCCATCCCTTGGTCCTACCTAGAGTTTGTCTAATCCTCCCATGCACCCCCTCCCAAACCCAATATGAATCAGCCTCCTCGTATCAGAGAAAATATTTGGCATTTGGTTTGTTGGGATTGGCTAACTTCACTTAACATTATATTCTCCAGCTCCATCCATTTGCCTGCAAATGCCATGATTTTATTCTCTTTTAATGCTGAGTATTATTCCATTATGTATATGTACATGTTTTCTTATCCATTCATCTACTGAAGGGCATCTAGGATGGTTCCACAGTTTAGCTATTGTGAATTGTGCTGCTATAAACATTGATGTGGCTGTGTCTCTGTAGTATGCTGTCCTTTGGTATAGATCAAGGAATGGGATATCTGGGTCAAATGGTGGTTCCGTTCCCACCTTTCCAAGGAATCCCCATATTGCTTTCCATATTGGCTGCAACAATTTGCAGTCCCACCAGCAATGTAGGAGTGTGCTTTTTTCCTCACCAACACTTATTGTTGTTTGTGTTCTTTTTTTTTTTTTTTTAATTGTTGGTCGTTCAAAACATTACATAGTTCTAAATACATCATATTTCACAGTTTGATTCAAGCGGGTTATGCTCCCAACTTTACCCCGTATACAGATTGCTGTATCCCATCAGTTACCCTTCCATTAATTGACATATTGCCTTTCTAGTGTCTGATGTATTCTGCTGTCTGTCCTATTCTCTACTATCCCCTCCCCTCCCCTCCCCTCCCCTTTTCTCTCTCTACCCCTTCTACTGTAAATCATTTCTTCCATTTATATTATCTTGTCTTACCCCTCCTTTCCTCTTATATATCATTTTGTATAACCCTGAGGATCGCCTTCCATTTCCATGCGATTTCCCTTCTCACTCCCTTTCCCTCCCACCTTTCATCCCTGTTTAATGTAAATCTTCTTCTCAAGCTCTTCCTCCCTACCCTGTCCTTGTTTACTCCCCTTATATCAAAGGGGTCATTTGGCATTTGTTTTTTAAAGATTGACTAGCTTCACTTAGCATAATCTGCTCTAATGCCATCCATTTCCCTCCAAATTCTATGATTTTGTCATTTTTTAATGCAGAGTAATACTCCATTGTGTATAAATGCCACATTTTTTTTATCCATTCATCTATTGAAGGGCATCTAGGCTGATTCCATAATCTTGCTATAGTGAATTGTGCTGCTATGAACATCGTTGTAGCAGTGTCTCTGTAGTATGCTCTTTTTAGGTCTTTAGGGAATAGACCGAGAAGGGGAATAGCTGGGTCATATGGTGGTTCCATTCCCAGCTTTCCAAGAAATCTCCATACTGCTTTCCAAATTGGCTGCACCAATTTGCAGTCCCACCAGCAATGAACAAGAGTGCCCTTTTCCCTGCATCCTCTCCAGCACTTATTGTTGTTTGACTTCCTAATGGCTGCCAATCTTACTGGAGTGAGGTGGTATCTTAGGGTAGTTTTGATTTGCATTTCTCTAACTGCTAGCGATGGTGAGCATTTTTTCATGTACTTATTAATTGATTGTGTGTCCTCCTCTGAGAACTGTCTGTTCAGGTCCTTGGCCCATTTATTGATTGGGTTATTTGTTATCTTATTGTCTAATTTTTTGAGTTCTTTGTATATTCTGGTTATTAGGGCTCTATCTGAAGTGTGTGGATTAAAGATTTGTTCCCAGGATGTAGGCTCCCTGTTTATCTCTCTTATTGTTTCTTTTGCTGAGAAAAAACTTTTTAGTTTGAGTAAGTCCCATTTGTTGATTCTAGTTGTTAACTCTTGCCCTATGGGTGTCCTATTGAGGAATTTGGGGCCCGATCCCACAGTATGTAGATCATAACCAACTTTTTCTTCTATCAGATGCCGTGTCTCTGATTTAATATCAAGCTCCTTAATCCATTTTGAGTTAACTTTTGTGCATGGCGAGAGATAGGGGTTCAGATTCATTTTGATGCAAATGGATTTCCAGTTTTCCCAGCACCATTTGTTGAAGATGCTATCCTTCCTCCATTGCATGCTTTTAGCCCCTTTATCAAATATAAGATAGTTGTAGTTTTGTGGATTGGTTTTTGTGTCCTCTATTCTGTACCATTGGTCCACCCGCCTGTTTTGGTACCAGTACCATGCTGTTTTTGTTACTATTGCTCTGTAGTATAGTTTGAAGTCTGGTATCGCTATACCGCCTGATTCACACTTCCTGCTTAGCATTGTTTTTGCTATTCTGGGTCTTTTATTATTCCATATGAATTTCATGATTCTTTTATCTATTTCTACAAGAAATTCCGTTGGGATTTTGATTGGCATTGCATTGAACTTATAGAGAACTTTTGGTAATATTGCCATTTTGATGATGTTAGTTCTACCTATCCATGAGCAGGGTATATTTTTCCATCTTCTAAGGTCTTCTTCTATATCTTTCTTTAGGGTTCTATAATTTTCATTATATAAATCTTTCACCTCTTTTGTTAGGTTGATTCCCAAGTATTTTATTTTTTTGTGGGATATTGTGAATGGAGTAGTTGTCCTCATTTCCGTTTCAGAGGATTTGTCGCTGATATACAGGAATGCCTTTGATTTATGCGTGTTGATCTTATATCCTGCCACTTTGCTGAATTCATTTATTAGCTCTAATAGCTTCTTTGTAGACCCTTTTGGGTCTGCTAGGTATAGGATCATATCATCTGCAAATAGTGATAATTTAAGTTCTTCTTTTCCTATTTTTATGCCTTTAATTTCTTTCGTCTGTCTAATTGCTCTGGCCAGTGTTTCGAGGACTATGTTGAACAGAAGTGGTGAGAGAGGGCATCCCTGTCTTGTACCAGATCTTAGAGGGAATGCCTTCAATTTTTCTCCATTCAGAATGATGCTGGCCTGTGGCTTATCGTAGATTGCTTTTACAATGTTGAGGTATGTTCCAGTTATCCCTAATTTTTCTAGAGTTTTGAACATAAAGGGATGCTGTACTTTGTCGAATGCTTTTTCTGCATCTATCGAGATGATCATATGGTTCTTATTTTTAAGTCTATTGATGTGGTGAATAACATTTATTGATTTCCGTATATTGAACCAGCCTTGCATCCCAGGAATGAATCCTACTTGATCATGATGTATAATTTTTTTTATATGTATTTGAATCCGATTCGCCAGAATTTTATTGAGGATTTTTGCGTCAAGGTTCATTAGAGATATTGGTCTGTAGTTTTCTTTCTTTGAAGTGTCTTTGTCTGGTTTCGGAATCAGGGTGATGTTGGCCTCGTAGAATGAATTTGGAAGTTCTCCCTCTTTTTCTATTTCCTGAAATAGCTTGAAAAGTATTGGTGTTAGTTCCTCTTTAAAGGTTTTGTAAAACTCTGCTGTATACCCATCCGGTCCTGGGCTTTTCTTAGTTGGTAATCTTTTGATGGTTTCTTCTATTTCCTCTATTGTTATTGGTCTGTTTAGGTTGTCTATATCCTCCTGACTCAATCTGGGCAGGTCATAAGACTTAAGGAATTTATCTATGCCTTCACTATCTTCTATTTTATTGGAGTATAAGGATTCAAAATAATTTCTGATTATCTTCTGTATTTCTGAAGTGTCTGTTGTGATCTTGCCTTTTTCATCCCGTATGCTAGTAATTTGAGTTCTCTCTCTTCTTCTCTTCGCTAGCATGGCTAAGGGTCTGTCAATTTTATTTATTTTTTCAAAGAACCAACTTTTAGTTTTGTCAATTTTTTTCAATTGTTTCTTTTGTTTCAATTTCATTTATTTCAGCTCTGATTTTAATTATTTCTTGCCTTCTACTTCTTTTGCTGTTGTTTTGCTCTTCTTTTTCTAGGATTTTGAGATGAAGTATGAGATCATTTATTTGTTGGTTTTTTCTTTTTTTGAGGAATGAACTCCAAGCAGTGAATTTTCCTCTTAGAACTGCTTTCAGTGTCCCATAGATTCCGATATGTTGTGTCTGTGTTTTCATTTAACTCTAGGAATTTTTTAATTTCCTCCTTGATGTCTTCTGAAACCCATTGATCATTCAGCAACCTATTGTTCATTCTCCAAGTGATGCTTGATTTTTCCTTCCTTCTTTTATCATTGATTTTCAGTTTTATTCCATTATGATCAGATAAGATGCATGGTATTATCTCTACCCCTTTATATTGTCTAAGAGTTGCCCTGTGACATAATATATGGTCTATTTTTGAGAAGGTTCCATGTGCTGCTGAGAAAAAAGTGTAACTACTTGATTTTGGGTGGTATAGTCTATATATGTCAATTCAGTCTAGGTTGTTAATTGTGTTATTGAGTTCTATAGTTTCTTTATTTAACTTTTGTTTGTAAGATCTGTCCAGTGGTGAGAGAGGTGTGTTAAAGTCACCCAGTGTTGTTGTATTGTGGTCTGTTTGACTCTTGAACTTGAGAAGAGTTTGTTTGATGAACATAGATACTCCATTGTTTGGGGCATATATATTTATAATTGTTAAGTCTTGTGGGTATATGGTTCCCTTGAGCTGTATAAAATGTCCTTCTTTGTCCCTTTTGATTAATTTTAAAGTCTACTTTATTTGATACAAGGATGGAAACCCCTGCTTGCTTCTGCAGTTCCATGTGAGCAATATGAGTTTTCCCAACCTCTCACCTTTAGTCTGTCTTTTCCTCTGAGGTGAGTCTCTTGGAGGCAGCATATTCTGTATGTTAGACATTTTCATTATAATGTGCCTTGGTGTGAATCTGTTGTGATTTTGTACATTTGGTGTCCTGTAAGCCTCTTGAATTTGGTTTTTTAATTTGTTTTTCATGTTATTATTTCATTGAATAGATTGTCATTCCTTTGGTTTGGAACTCTATGCCTTACTCTATCCCAATAACTCTTAGATTTGGTCTTTTTATGCTATCCCATATTTCTTGAATATTTTGCTCATAGCTTCTTACTATTTTCACTGTGTGGTCTACATTCTTCTCAAGATTATATATTTTGTCTTCATTGTCTGAGGTCCTGTCTTCTAAGTGGTCTAATCTGTTGGTGATGCTTTCAGTTGAACTTTTAATTTGGTTTATTTTTTCTTTTATTTCAAAGATTTCTGTTTGGTTGTTCTTTAGAATATCTATCTCCCTATTAAAGTATCTTTTGCTTCCTATATTTGCTTACGTAGCTCTTTGTTGAAATGATCTTTTGCTGCCTGTATTTGCTCTCTTATATCACCCTTAAATTCACAGAAACTTTTAATCATGTACATCCTGAACTCCTTATCTGTCATTTCCTCTGTTGTGCTGGCCATGGATTCTAATGATGTGGTATCTTGATTTGTTTGGAGCACTTTCTTCCCTTGTCTTTTCATGTTGCTTGTGTCTTTTCCTTTCTATCTCTATAGATCTGAGGTGTTACTGTTTTTACCCTATAGGTTTATAGTGCCCCTATAGGGTTCCAATACCTCATCTTTGAGGGGAAGGACAATATTAACAGATCCCAATATAAACAAAATACCATCTAAAAACAAATAGTTGTTATTAAGACGTTTATAGTTTGGTCACAGTGTACAGAAATGGTGAATTCAATTATTATCTACAATATGATCAGTAGGTTTGTAAAAGGGTTTACAGTTTCTGATCGTGTACACAGAACCAGGGGTGAGGTGTAAGGTGATATGCTGAGGAGGTAGGAGGTGAGGCTATGGAGTTATTATATCTCAGGAAGTGTGAAACAGAAATCTAAAGAAGAAGGTTAGTAGCAGGAGAGTAGAGAGGCAGTAATTTGGGGTAGACAAGTAAGAGGGAAGATGGTAGAGTACATAAGACAAACCCATGTATTAGAAAAATAAAAAATGTTAAAATAGTAAAAATTGGAGAGAATAAACAAGAAAAAGAATGTACAACACAACTGTAATATACCATTCAGTCATCTTAATCCTCAATATCCTAATTCATGCAAAGTACTTGGTTTCACATATGTTGGGGATGTGAGGGCGGGAGAATAAAGAGGGAGAAGGAAGGGAGAAAAAAGGGTTGTTTTCGTTGGAGATCAGTATATTTCTTACTTCCCTTCTCATCCAGTAGGTGGGGTTGTCAGTTCTTAGTTGGCATCTCTGCCCTCAGGATGGTGTGGGTTACCAGGGTGTGATGGTTGGTCTTGGTGCAGGGCACCTAGAAGTGGGGTATGGCACCTGCCCGTCCTGTTGGGAGACTGCACCTCAAGGATCTCCTTTGGGGTCTGCTCCTGTGATATGGGCGCCTGGTCTTATTTCCTCATCTTGCCTATAGACCTCATAGTTTGTGCCCTCTAAATCAGTCTCTAAAGTTATCTCCCGTACCCTCTCCCTTTCTACTTCCAACCAGGAACCTTTCTCTCTGGGAATCTTGTGTGTTGTACTCTGATGGTTGCACACCTGTAGCAGAGGGTTGTTTTGTAATAGGCACTCACTCTGCTGAGTTAGCAGCTGCCGGGGCTTGGGGGGCAATTAGAAAACTCTGGGTACCTTGCTATCTCATGTTTCAAACTTGTAGTTGCCCAGACTAAAGGTGGTGATGGAGATGACCCGAGATGGAGGCTGCTGCTTTCAGAGATGAAGTGTCAGGTCAGGTGGGAGGAGCCGGGCGATGGCGTTGTACCATCAGTTCAGAGATGAGCTCTGAGGCATGCAGTGTGTTGCTTACAGCTTTCTTCAGAGCTTGTGATATCCCCAGGTGCAGGCAGTTTATCTCCAATAGGGGACTATAGCAGTAGCTTCGAGTCCCAAGATGGAGGTGACCTGGGGGTCCACATGGGAGTTGCACCCGGAGTTCTTGCATGTAGGTAGCAGCTTAATGTCCTTTGTGGGAGCAGCGACTGGGAATTCTGTGCCAGCGCTGATGCTGGTAGTTGCACTAAGGCATCCAGAGACCTGCATGGGAGGGTAGTCGAGAGTCAGGAATCCTTTTGTAACACTTGAGGTCTGGGTCCCTGCGCAGCAAGGTGGCCATGATTCCTATGCGGGATCAGCTGTAGAGGGGTCCTCCGTCACTCTCACCAAAGCAATATTCCCAGAAACCCGGGTCACAGGGCGACACAGAATGCTGCCTCCTCTGGCCCATCATCTTGGATCTTCCAAGGTGAGAACTCTTAACCTGAACTTTGGATCTAGTGCACACAGAGCAGTGCCTGCCCCTATTAGATATACTTATTCCTTTTTTTTTTTTTATACTTATTCCTTTTTAAGTGAGCAGAGGAGATAACTAACCCTGAAGAAGATGTAATACAGAAGTTCAGTTGTACAATTTTTAGAAAGTGGAATTTGGGTTTTTTGTTTTGTTTTGTTTTGTTTTGTTTTTGACAAGTAGAGACTTCTACTTAGTTTGCTAACTAAATAATTTTATGATTGGGAGAGATCAACAATATCAATTTATAGTGATTATTTTTCAAAGGTGGTAATTTCTTTGATTAAAACAGCTTTGGATTATCCTGTGTCAAAGCAGGGGTTTTTTTTTTTCATTTATACTATAAAATGATATTAAAGAGGAGTAAAATTTATTTTAAAGGTTAAGAAAGATTGATCTCCAAAGTGGCATATTTTAATCTCTCTTTCTTAGTCATGATTCCTCCAACTCCCAACTGAAGGTGGAAGGCTATTTTTCCACTATGAATAATCTGTTGTCCTTTCATCCTCAGGTGTTTGTGTGGGTACAGACATTTCACTTATATTCATCTCTTCTTTTGTTCCCAACTCAGATCATTCAATCAGTGCTCATGACTGTGGCCAACAATTTTGTTACTGACAAGAACTCTGGGGAAGTCATGACAGTAGGGTATGTAGAACATGGTTGGGGGCAATAGATATGTTTTCAATGTACTAGATTTGCTTTAAGTTACCAAGTTGTGTAATTTCAGCTGATAGTATGGCCTCTAGAATAGCAGTTTAAAATACGCTTGAGTCTTTGAGGAGGCTTGATATTTTTATTTTATTGGTCATAATTTTTAGAAGGGAACCAGAGATAATCTGCTTATTCTTCTAATCAGAATTTTTTTTTTTTTTACTAGTTTTACACTTTGAATTGAATGATTATTTGGCTACCTCAGTATTTTTTTGTTTTTGTTTTTTTATCTTCCACCATGAATTTGTGTCTTACCCTGGAATAAGTGATATATTATTGAATCAATCTTCAATTTTAGGGCAAGTCAGTGGCCCTTTTGATTAATTAAAAATTATTAATGACTAAATCATCTTGGTAAGTAAGTGATATACTAAACAGTTACTTTGTATTTCCCTTGAGAAATGTTACTGGGAGAATAGCCTGAAGATTTTCTGTCTTTCTTGTTTAGCCTAGTCCTTTCTTTCCTTAGGGTTGGCAAATAAATACTGCCATGATTTAGTTTCCTGACATTACTCTTCATGCCACTAGCAGCAAAAATTGCTGTAATAAAAGCCCTCTACCCACTTAACATTCTCTACTATACTGTACTGCAGTTTTAGAAACTTAGGCCACATAGAACGCAACTTGTATTCCTTTTGATTCTTTTTTTTGAAAAATTTCTTAGATTTAACCACCGCTTTTTTTTTTCTAGAATTAATGCTATAAAAGAGATAACAGCTCGATGTCCTCTCGCCATGACTGAAGAACTTCTCCAAGACCTGGCTCAATATAAGACACATAAAGATAAGAGTAAGTTGCATGTTATTCTCTGTAAGCCAAAGAGTACAATGTTTTTACCTCTTTGCTTCTTTACCTCTTTAGCTTCTTTGCTCCAGAATTTGTAATTAAAGGTATTATTTTTGTAGATGTGATGATGTCTGCTAGAACTCTGATTCAGCTCTTCCGGACACTGAACCCTCAGATGTTACAGAAGAAATTCCGGGTAGGTGAACCCTGTTTATGTTGGTCTAAAGGTTATGGTCTTTTAAATTTTATTACAATTTGGATTTAGGTATTTGTGATAGTTTTGAGTACTGGTAATGTACATGGTTTTATTTAAAGTTTGAATACAATTGATTGAATACCATTACCTTAAATATTTTGTAGTTGGCTTGTGTTCTTTGATGATGACTAGTTTTTATAAACATATCAAGCTGATTAAACTTGATGATGCCAGTATTAAACAAGACTATTTCCCAGCCAGGTACTACCTCTTTCAAGGGCAGAAGGATGCTTATATATAAAGAAAGAGATGGTACTTTGGACACCTAAAATATTTGAACAGTAATTCTTTAATAGCTGCCAATTTCTTGATTTGGATTAGAAATGAGAAAATAGTGGACAGTATTCTGACTCAGTATTTACTTTGACCTGAGATATAAACAGAATATTTTGTCATTTGAGTATTTCCATTTTCTGTAGTGCTCCCATCTCAATTCATAATCTTAGAGATATTATAAACAATTTCTTTTCCTTTAGGGTAAACCTACAGAAGCATCTGTTGAAGCAAGAGTACAAGAATATGGTGAATTGGATGCTAAAGATTACATTCCAGGAGCAGAGGTTCTGGAAATTGAGAAGGAAGAGAAAACAGAAAATGATGAAGGTTCATTTTTCTTTCTTTCTTTCATAGTATTGGGGAAATTGAACCCAGAACCTTTTTTGTTGTTGTTGTTGTTTGTTTTGAATTTTTAACATTTTATCATTGTAAATATATTTACTGCAACTTTATAGTTTAGTTAACAATTATATACAAATTGACTTTTAGCTATAAAATCCCAACTGGTTACATCTAAATCACTGTTCTGAAGAAAACAAATTAGAAGTCTTCCAGTCCTTTAACTTTACCTTTCTTAAATTATATAGGAAAAATAACATCTGATAGTTTTGATTTCAAGTTACAGAGGAGAAGGTATTATCACATTTTATCACTTAGGAACCTAGGGCCTTATGCATGCATGTCAAATGCTCTGTCCCTAGGCTATATCTCCAAGCTATGAAGGTTCATTTTATTTCACCATTCTTTAAGGAGAAAACCACATGGCAAGATAGGAGACTTGAAAGAGAACTGGAAACATTATTATGTGGGTGGTTTTATATATACCAGACCAAAAAGTTGGGACACTGTCTTACAGATCCCAGGGAGCCACTTTATTGAAATGTCTACAAGGTTATTTTATGCCCAGAATCTTTTATTTAATTCTCTGAATAACTGCAGCTAGTTTCTCATACATGTATAAATATATTTAGATGAGTTAGTCAGATACTTGCTATTTGCCCAAGTCAAATGTATAAGTGCCATTTTTTTTTTAATGTGCTTTATTGTCTGTCATCTTTACTAGATCATGAGCTTTATTAGGGCAGGGACCAAATCTCTTTTGTTTACCATTGAATCACTAACCAATCACAGCATAATAATATCTGCACAATTCCCCAATATCTGCTTAGTGAATGGTTAGTGAACTTCCATCAAATCATGTTTTTCATAGATAAACAGTTATATAATGTGAGATCTGTGTTGTTCTAATTAGTTATTCATGGCGGTAGAATGCACTTTGACACATCATACATAAATGGAGTATAACTTCTCGCTCTTCTGATTATGTATGATGTAGAATCACATTGGTCATATAGTCATATATGCACATAGGGTAATAATGCCCAATTCATTCTACTATCCTTCCTGCCCTCTCCCCTTCATTCCCCTTTACCTAATCCAAAGTAACTCTATTACAAGTGCCATTTTGATGGGCACAGTTGGCTCCGTGAACATGGACTCTGAAGTCAGTCATAGTTTTTGTGATTTCCATGTAGGCTACATTTTTTGGCTGTGATATTTAACTCTGGGGAATGATCCTTTTCTGCCAAGTTGTGATGACAGTTTATTTATTTTTATGTGGTGCTGAAGATTGAGCCCAGGGACTCGAATGTGCTAGGCGTTTGCTCTACCACCGAGCCACAACCCCAACCCCAGTGTATAGTTCTTATTCCTTAAATTAACTAAGTTGAGATGGCTTATTTAACAACAAACATTGCTCAAGTTTTTGTCAGTGGAATATGTATTTAAGGTTCACTACCTTACTTTTCCATTGCATGATTTATTTCAAGTTGTTGTAAATATTCAACATAAAGTGGTAGTTACATCATTAAGCTCTTTTTCACACAGATGAATGGGAAAGTACCAGTCTCAGTGAGGAGGAAGATGCCGATGGTGAATGGGTTGATGTGCACCACTCTTCAGATGAAGAGCAGCAAGAAATTGTAAGTCATACAATCTCCTCTTACAAGTGCATCACTCTGATGGTTATTAAGATATAATTTTTGCTGGACCTTGTGGGGAGACTAACACTTGAATGGCTGAGCTCTCACTTGAGCTGGTAGCCATTTAAGCCTTTGTTTGTGTACTCTTAAGTCTAAGAAACTAAACAGCATGCCTATCGAGGAGCGGAAAGCCAAAGCTGCAGCCATCAGCACTAGTAGAGTTTTAACTCAGGAAGACTTCCAGAAAATCCGCATGGCCCAAATGAGGAAAGAACTTGACGCTGCCCCTGGGAAAGCCCAAAAAAGAAAATACATTGAAATAGACAGTGATGAGGAGCACAGGTAAAATGCATTTTCACCAGGTCTTCGGTCAGCTTGTGTGCGAATGAAAGCCTCGGGGAAAGGAATTGCACCCTTATTTCTTATTTTATTTTTCCCTCATTCCAGGGGTGAATTACTTTCTCTTCGGGACATTGAACGCCTTCATAAAAAGCCAAAGTCTGACAAGGAGACAAGACTAGCAACTGCAATGGTGAGTGATACATTAACATTAAAATGAAATATAATCTGGATTTTATATAGCCATAGAATGGCAATTTTTTAAATGTCTTAAATTAACAGAATAAAATGTATAGATATTAGATGTTGTATTAGATGAGTTTTGATTGCTGTACATACCATGTGACTATGTTCATGGTATTAGGAGATTCACCCCACCATGAATGCTTTTATCTGTTTAAAAAACATTAGCTTACTTAATTCCCTTTCTGGGAACCTCTCTTACCTCACCAGGCTGAATTATGACTTTTCTTTTCACTGAGCTTCCTTATTCCATTGCAGTACTTCAGCCATTGCTCACTGGGACTGAGCCCTAGGGAGCAAGGACTGTGTTCTGTCTGTGCTCTGTCCTTGGTGTCGGATAGAGTGCCTGGCAGAGAGGAGACATTGACTTAGATTAGATATCTTCTGAAGTGTGTAATTTCACAAATGTCAATCTTTTGTGCTGATAGGCTGGAAAGACAGATCGAAAGGAATTTGTGAAGAAGAAAACCAAAGTGAATCCATTTTCTAGTTCTACAAATAAAGAGAAGAAAAAACAGAAGAACTTTATGATGATGCGGTATAGCCAGAATGTCCGGTCAAAAAACAAGCGTTCCTTCCGAGAAAAACAGGTGAGTTCCACTTAAAGCTGGATGGCTGGAATGGTACTATAATTTGAGCCCACTTATATCTGAGATGAGTTGTGCTTTCTGAAGACTATCACTGTGTGTACCTTGGTGCTAATGGGCACTGTTGGAAAACATCAAGAGGTGCTAGGCAGTCATGCCACATAAATCCTGGACCTTACTTAATAGGGACTCAACTGTGTGACAGGTGGGTTAGGGGTTGTGTGTCCATTTTTCTTCTTTGTCAGTAAAGGGATATAGCCAGCTATAGTGATGCACACTTGTAATCCCAGAGATTTAGAAGACTGAGGCAGGAGGATCATAAGTCAAGGCCAGCCTTGGCAAGTTAGGGAGCTTCTGTCTCAAAATAAAAAAGGGCTGGGGGTGTGGCTCAATAGTAGAGGGCCTTGGGGCTCAGTTCCCAGTACTACATGCTAAAATATAATCTGTCATTTGATCTGTGAAATATACTATTGAAATTCATTGATATTAGCAATTGTATGCCTGGGAGTTTTAGAAAGGAGTGATTTTGTGTGGTAATACATCAGAAACCGTTTCAGGAAAACAGTCTAAAACAAACTTCTATTTTGGTATAACCCTTCCTATATATTTATACCCTTTTGCAAAACACTTTCTGTTTACAGGCCTTTGGGTTTTCATTTTATTTGTTTGTAGCCTTTGAATGGTAATCCTGTTCTGCTCAGAAGGCTTGCTTATTTTAGTAATTCATTGTAGTAAAATAAATTTATGCTTTTTTTGTATCTTCCCCTCCTGGGAAGAACATATCAGAATATATCTAAACATCATTTTGAAGAATCTCCAGGAAATCAGGTCCAGGCTAAAATAGTCCCTCATTCTGAACCAGTGTTCCTAAGTAGATGACAAGCCTGCCAAGTCTGCATGTTACAGCCTGTCCTCTAGGGCAGCACTATGTCTGTGTGGGAGCCAAGTCAGGGTGACCTGAATTAGGTACTGTTTAAACTCTCCCTATCTGTTTTTTTAAATCTTCCACGCTGTGGGTCAATACATCATGTAAGCAATAAAGTGATGGCATATTTAATAAAGGCTGAAGTACTTTAAATTTTGCCACAAATTGACTTAAGCCCATCATTCTAACTTTCATTGGCCCTTAAAAGCTATTTTAGGTGGCCTTACTCTATTACGTAGTTTATGTGACCTGCCTACATTTTAGCTAAGTGTGTCATCCATCCCCTACTTCTTTTTTTTGTTGTTGTTTTTATTTTTTTTGTTTTTTGTTTTTTGGTACCTGGGATTGATCCAGAGGCACTTAACCACTGAGCCAAATCCTCAGCCCTTTTTAAAAAACAAAAAAAATTTATTTAGAGACAGTCACACTAAGTTGCTTAAGACCTCGCCAAGTTGCTGAAGCTGGCTTTGAATTTGTGATCATCCTGCCTCAGCCTCCCAAGTTGCTGGGATTACAGGCGTGTGCCAACTGGCTCCTACTTCCAGGTTTTTAACATGCCATTTTCAGCATATAAAAAAGCCCTGCCTTGTTCCTTGTCAATACCTCATAAAATCTCTCTCTCAAAGAGTAAAGAATTTTTATTTAAGAATAAATTTAGAGTTTGTTGGACATAAACCTTGACTCAGAAATGTTATTTCCAGGCTGGGGTTGTGGCTCAGTGTTAGAGCACTTGAATAGCACATGTGAGGCACTACAATCCTAAGCACCACATAAAAAATGAAAAAGAAGCCTGGCAAGGTTGCATGTACCTCTAATCCCAGTAGCTCAGGAGACTGAGGCAAGAGGATCACCAGATCAAAGCCAATCTCAGTCAGCATAAGCAAGGCGTGAAGCATCTCAGTGAGACCCTGTCTCTAAATAAAATACAAAATAGGGCTAGAGATGTGGCTTAGTGGTCAACTGCCCCTGAGTTCAATCCCCAGTACCAATAAATAAATAAATAGATGATAGATAGATAAATAAATAGATTAAGAAAAAATAAAATAAAGATATTGTGTATGTCTATAACTAAAAATATATTTTAAATGTTATTTCCTGTTCTCTAGTTTTCTTACTAAAATTAATCAATTTCTGTGTATATTTCCTTGCCTTATGTTTTCTTTAAAGTCTCTTTTATTATAAAAGTTTGGTTTTCATATTTTCTCTGTTTTCTCCTTCTTTAGAACATTTTGTTCAATTGAAATATACAAATCATATGTGATTTTTAAAGAAAAAAGAAATGAAGTTAATTTTAATAATATATCTTATTTGGGGCTGGGGTTGTGACTCAGTGGTAGAGCACTTGCCTTGCACATGTGAGGCACTGGGTTCGATCCTCAGCATCAAATAAAAATAAATAAAGATTAATAAAGATATTGTATCCATGTATAACTAAAAAAATTTTTTAATTATATATCTTATTTAACCTAGTATATCAAAATAGTATTCTAATGTAACCAATATAAAAATTATTAATAAGATATTTTACATTCTTATATTTGAACTAATTGAAATCCTGCATCTCTTTTACATTATAGCACATCTCAATTTGAGATGCTCATCTTCTCTGTATTGTTCCAGTTTTAATATGTGTACTGCCTAAGTAAGCACAAACCGTGTTTCAAATGCTCAATAGCCATATGTAGTTCGTGGCTGCCATAATGATCAACTCTACTATACAGCAACCTCAAACTGTCCCATGACCCATGCACTCTGTGGGGATTCAGCATCACATCACATTTTCCTTTGCCCCTCTGTGGTATTTCACTGTCTGAAATAAAAGATCTTTTGTGACTAGAATATGTACATGAAGTCTTACTGTAAATTTTTAGAATAAATAAAATGATCTGGGGTTGAGACTAGAAGAGGAAAGTAAAGCATATGAGAGAGAAAGAGAGAAAGATCTTATAGGGATTTTCAAATGAAAAGAGGAGGCTGTACCTGTTCCTTGTGTTCACTTGGTGGCATTGAAAGGGAAAAGGACCTCTGAGAGTCACCTGTGCTGTTATAGTTTAATGAGCAAAATTAAATCTATGCAACCAATATTAGCTTAAACATACAGTTTTTGCAATATGACTTTATACCAGAGCTTTCCATTAATTTGTTTAATCATTATACAACATGAGCAGACACAGTAAATGAAGTATGCAGATAGAAAATAAGACACAAATAAGTCTTGAGAAATTCCTCCTTAGCTAGGCATTGTGGTGCACACCTATAATCCCAGTGGCTTTGGAGGCTAAGGCAGGAGGATCTAGGCAACAAATGAGTCTGTCTCAAAAAATACAAAGATCTGGGCTTGTAGCTCAGTGGTAGAGCACCATTGGGTTTAATCTCCAGTGTCAAAAAGAAAAAGATAGAAAAGAAATACCTCTTTTTGGCCAAATTAGATTAAAATGAACTTGCCAATTTTTTTCTCTTAAAGATACTATTTTTCCTATCTACAAAGATACAAAGACATATAAAGCCCATATTCAAGCTAAAGAAAAGGAATCAATAACTTAAATCATAGAATCCAAAAGGGTTGAACATTTAGATATAATCCATGCAGTTTTGATCCAAAAAAATGTTTTTTTAACAAAGCAATCATATCAATCATTCCTTGTTAAAATTTATAATCGAGAGACTTTTATAAGTTTGAAGGACAAAGAGTAGTGCTGAGGAATTAATGGAATAGTTTTCATCACATACTTAAAATGTGTCTTGGCCTTAGTTACTCTTTTTGTAAAAATTGGATTTATTCTTGATAATCTGTAATATTCTGGGGCTGGGGATGTGGCTCAAGCGGTAGCGCGCTCGCCTGGTGTGCATGCGGCCCGGGTTCGATCCTCAGCACCACATACAATCAAAGATGTTGTGTCCGCCGATAACTGAAAAATAAATATTATAATATTCTGGGGGTTTTGTTTTGTTTTTGTTTGTTTTGTTGTTTGTTTTTGAGGAAAATAGTAATCTTTAAATGGCCCATATGTTTAGTTTATCTTGGAAAGGTGACCTGTATTCCTGGTACTCAGGAAATTGAGGTAGGAGGAGAGCTTGAGTCCAGGAGTTTTTCAACCTGGGCAACACAGCAAGACCTTTAGTGAAAAAATTTAAAAAAGAAAAAAATGTGTAAGTGGTGCTCATGTTCAGTAGGATATAAATGATTTATAAAAGATGATTGTGAATAAAGATCTGCTTTTCTATTTTAATTTAGATAGTATGTCCTACCCACAGCTCTCAAAAATTAAGAGCTGTGTAGGTCAGAGTAGTACTGAGCAGTATCCTCGGAGACAGGTGATATGCAAGTCGCAACATTTCAATGCACCTGCTCTAGTTGTGAGCCTTGTTTCCATGAGTTGGGAATAGTATTTAAGAGCATTGCATGTTTCCTAGCAGTGTAGAGGCCCCCACCCTGAATACAGATTGGATCTGTTAGGGAATATTTCATTATTTGTAGTTTTTCAGGATGATTTATGATTTAGTGATTCCTTTTTTGTACATTCCTTATAACCAAATTAACATAATGGGATACTCAAGACATCACTTTTTTTCTTACCTTCTAGCTGGCATTACGAGATGCGCTGTTGAAAAAGAGGAAAAGGATGAAGTAACTTGCAAGCAAGTTTTTCATTTCAAGGAGAATGCCAAGTTTGTGTCACTACTATGAAAATTAGTAAATCAAGAATGTTTCTTACATTAAAAAGTCCAGAAGCACTATATGTAAACTAAAGTAAACTTGGTAGCAGTTTGGTGTTTTTAACTTGGAGATGGGTAGTAGTGGGAATGTTTAAAATGTAAATAGTAGTGATATTATAAAAACATTTTCATTTAAACATTTATGCAAAGAAAAACATTGAATGCCTAATAAGTGTCATTCTAGATATAAAATTAAATGAGCCACAGCCAGTTCTCTCAAAGCATTCACAACTAGTGTGGGAAGGGAGGCAGGTATTATATGTGTGTTTACAGTTCATTGTAAATAGTTCTCTTGCAGAGATCGGTTTATATTTCTATAGGGTCACTGAGGCCTGATGGACTAAATCTGCAAGGGTGGGAGTTATGTATTCTCTTAAAACAAAAAAGGACGATGTTACAAGAGTAAGAGGTTCTTACTTGTAAATAGGCTTACCTGCTAAAAACAGGTCCCTGCTGTACAGACTTTGGGTAGACAATTTAGCTCTTTTAGTCTATCCAAAAGATTTCAATATTTTTTTTAATGCTATGTAAAGGATTTTTTTCTTCAGACCTCATTTTTTTAAACAGCCGTAAAGATAAATTATAATTTTGAAATGTCTTTGTTTCATCCTTTGATCTGTGCTCTTCCTGTTAGTTTCCTCAGCTTCCTTGGACTCTTATCATATTTTCAACTCATTGTTTGTCTTGTCTTCAATAAAGGGTTTCTAACATCAAATAGGTATTCTTTTGTATGTGCAATAGTGTATGATGTTTACCAGTCATACTTAAGTCAACTTCAGGAGACAATTTGTTTGCATTCAATTAATTGCACTTAGAAATAGTTTGGTCCTTCTACCTTAGGTTTTTTAGCTGATGTTGTGGTAGATGAGAAATTTGTTTTATGTTACTTCAAATTTGAGTAATGGGCAATTTTCTGTCCAGAGTTAGAACAATTTCTAAAATCACTTCCCCTGTTCCCTTTGCAGTTTTTTTGTTCATCTTCTGAATTCAGTTTCAGTTTTATTTGGATGAAACTTTGTGACTTTTGCCCAAGATGTTCCAGATCACTGTTAGACAGTTAGTTGAATATAAGAGTCAACTCCCAGCAACTTGATTGTTTCATGGGATGTGCCCAATGCAAATGTGTTTATTTCAGACCCTTTTCTTTTCTTTCTTTTTTTTTCCTTTGGGGTAATGGGAATTGAGCACTTGCTAAGGCAGGCACTCAACCACTGAGCTATATTCTCAGCCCCCCCCCCTTTAACATATATTTTTTAGTTGTTGATGGAATTTTATTTTATTTTATTTATTTATATGAGGTGCTGAAAATTGAACCCAGTGCCTCAGTCATGCTAGGCAAGCACTCTACCACTGAACCACAACCCCAGCCCCTCTTTAGCCCTTTTTAAATTTTATTTTGAGATAGGGTCTCACCTTCCCAGTCTGACCTCGAACCTGTGATCCTTGTGCCTGAGCCTTCCGAGTTGGTGGGATTGCAGGTGTATACCCAGCTTCAGACCCTCTTCTTTGTGTATTTTCAAATGGGGTATCTCATGTGTCTGGAGCCAGAAAGTGAATAAAATCCAAAATAGCATAGTAGATAGTGTCCACAGCTTTGCTATGTGTTTTCTGATGGTGCCTGGAAGTTTCATCTTTCCCTTGTATTTCCCCACCCTACTTAGATACCAAGATGCCAAAGTTTTTTCTGTGCTCTGACTCCAATTCTGCTGTGGCCTCACCCTGCTCTTAACTAGCCTGAGGCTTATATGCAAGATAAAGGTACCTGGCTTTAAAAGATAAATTCTTCTTAACTGTTTTCTTTAATCCCACAGTCTCTTATTTCTGGTTACTTTTAATAATGTATCAGTTTTCTCTTGAGAATTTTTCTTTTTACGGCTAATTTGAAGATCAAATTCTCACAAATTGGATGCAGCCAGCAAAGGTCAAGTAACTTTGCGGGGTGACTTTAATCTTGAAGAAGTCATCAGTGTTTAAAACTTTTTAGTCTCGAACTTTCCTTAGCACTGAGAATGTGTCCATGTCATGATGCACTCGCATTGTCCAAGCTCATAATATATAAAAGCGGTATGTAAATCTGGAATGCTGACCTGTCATCTCTGTGATCTTACTAAGTTCCACTAGTAAATTAGCTCCACGTGAGGCAGAGATTTTGAACTGTTCTCTGCTATATTCCCTGTGGTAGTTCAGTGTCTAATATGGTATAGAGGGACTAGGAAAATGTTTGAACATATGATTTAATCTCTGTCAGTTTTCTGTCTGTAAATATACCAGCTCCCTCACTGACTATTTTGAGAATTTTGAAAACTAATGTTTATAGGCATTTACCATGTTATCTGACACAAAGAAAGGTTTCAGCAAATTTCTCATCAAAAATTAGCTACCTGTTACATTGATTTTGCTTAATTTATTTAAAATAAAACAGCAATTACATTTGCCACAAATATTTTATCCCTCAAATCCAATTTTTTGGATTACTAGTTTGAAGTATAAAAATGTATGTTGAATACCCACTGTATACAAAGTACTCTGCTAGATGCTGTGTGGTTTGTAGACAGCATTTGTCCCTTATTGAAACTTTCAGTGCATTGAAGGCAATAGATTCACAAAATGACTTCATAATACAAAGCAGCTTACAAAAAGTTGTCAGAAAGGTACAGTTATACAAAAAAGTATGTGAGGTGATATAAAGGTATCTTAGTTAAGTCATTCTCAATACATGTCAATGTTAAAACATCACATGGTCTATCATAAATAGATCTAATTTTGTCAATTAAAAAATCACAGCGCAGGGTGTGGTTGTAGCTCAGTCAGTGGTAGAGTGTTTGCGTAGCACTTGTGAGGCACTGGGTTTTGTCCTCAGCACCAAATAAAATAAGGTATTGTGTCCATCTACAATTAAAAGTATTTTTTTAAAAAGTACAGTATTAGGGGATCATAAGGAAGGGACAGATCAGCTGGCAGGAAGGTCAAATGCTGGTTTGCTAACAAACTGATGCTTATGATGGTCAGGGCAACCAGTAGGAAGACATTCCCAAACTGTAGAAGAAAAGTTGTGGTTTAAAAGTTGAAATAATTTTAGTATGATTTTTAAAAGGTTATTGTTATATAAATTTTAATTTTTTATATTATAATTCCTTGAAAATTTTTATATAGGGTATTACATTGCAATTGTTTTAACTAAAATGTTCAGTCATTTTGAGTATTAATGCTATTTTAAATAAGATGTTTAAAATATATGTAGATAACATAGTTCTGTACTTTCAGAAATTTAAGAAATATCTTGAATATGATTAAGAAGAGGGATAGGGTTATAGCTCAGAGGTAGAATGCTTGCCTAGCAGGTGTGAGACATTGGGTTTGATCCTTAGCACCACATAAAAAAATAAAGAAAGGTATTGTGTCCATCTACAACTGAAAAAAGAAGAAGATAGGACAATGACCTAGAGCTTTTTCTTTTACAAGATCAAAGTTGGAAACAACTTTCACTAGTGTAGTATTTGGTCTGCACTTGAATTAAAATTTAAGCAAAAGTAGCACAGCTAATGCTATATTATTGAAAAAGAATAAACTCGTATAGGACACTTTTTGTGTGGTAGTCTTATTTCCTTTTGCTGATTCTACTTTCGTGTTTTGTCAGTCTGATCTCAATACAGAAATGTTTAAGTAAACTATGATTTATCTACATGATGATATTATATAGTCATTAAAATGTTTACAATAGGAAATACATATTATAACTTGACAAAAAACAAATACATATTATAACTTAACAAAAAACAAAGCTTTTTACATGTAAGAAAATTGTACATGTAAGAAAATGGAAAATAATAAAAGCCCTAGAGAAAATATACCAAATATTAAATATAGTTTTCTTTAGTGTTTGGAGCATTTTTGTTATTATGTAAGAGGCAAAATAAACTAAATAAACTTTGTCTTCTTAATTACTCTCTTCCCTCATTTAGTCATTGGGGCTAGAGTCATCTTTGTTTGGTTCTAGCCAAAGATGCCTGACATTAGCAAAAGTACTATTAGTACAATTCTTTAAGTTCTATTTACCAAGAACTTAAAAATAGTCATAACCTTTGGCTGAAATCCACTTCGGAAGGTCTAATCTGAGAAAATGATCCAAAATATAGCTGTGTCTGTGACTCTTTGGCTGCAAAAAGCAGTATGCGTTTTAAAATACCCTAACCAAAGTGGAGTTTGTCTCACTAAGTATAGAGATGGACTGTTGATTCTTTGGGGTTCAGCTTCTCTATAATGACACCAGGACCTTGGGCTCCTCTTTGGCTTTGTCATTCTTAGTGTGTTGAAGTAGGACCATGTTGGATGCTGGCTCTGACAGCTGTATGACCATGTGGAACTCACTCATTTCTGCATCTCAGTTTGGTCTATAAAATGGAGATAATGCTGACCTTGCCTTCTGTGTTTAAGGCAGCAAGAAGGGACCGAAGTGACATTGCCGTATCTATCCCTTTTCTAAGAAAACAAGAGCTTTCATAGAATTCCTTCAACAGCCTTCATACTTTATATGGATTAACTAGCCACCCTACTATTAAGAGAAACCAAGAAAGCAGGAAATGGGATTGTTGACCCCTCAGATGGACCATAATCATCTCAACAGAACTGAACTTATGTTAGCAAGGAAGGAAGTGAGAGGGAATTTGGATAGACTATTTGCAATCTGTAAACTATCTATAGGTAAATATTCACTATAATTTTCAATGGCAAGAATAGGTACAGAAAAAAGTTCTAAAATATGGGAATACTTAAGCAACTTGGGATATAGTTAGTTGGTGGAATATTCAACTGTTAAACAATATTATTTTGATAAGTTAAAGATATAACAATGTAGTAATGTAAAATATGTACCCTATTTTTTTAAAACTGTAAGCTGATATTATGTGATTTTTAAGACTTTTTTTTACCTTTTTAAAAAATCTTTTTTTAAACTTTTGTTTGTAATTATAAATGGACAGAATGCCTTTATATTATTTGTTTCTTTTTATGTGGTGCTAAGGATCAAATTCAGTGCCTCACACATGCTAGGCAAGCACTCTGCCACTGAGCTACAGCCCCAACCTTTTTAAAAAATCTTTGAAATTAGGATTTTTAAAAATTTTTTTGCAGCCAGATGATAGTCTTAACAGTTGTCATTGCCTTCACTCTCACAAACTTGGTCTAAAATCTTCAGTTGACATCAGTTAAAATCAAAAACCTACATCAGAAATATACAAGTATTATTAAGCATATAAGCTCAGTGGATTTTCATAAGCTGAATACATCCCAGTATTCAGCACCTGATCAAGAAACATAACATGACCAATACCTTACAAGACCCTTTTTGAGTGGAGAACTCAGAAATACTGTAGATCACCAAGATTCATGACACAGAGGAGTGGTGTGTTGTGGAAAATGGGCATCTATGATGCCAAATCAAATGGCAACTCAAGTCTAACTCTGAATCTAAAGGCACTTAAGCATTTCTTAGAAAACATGCAAGAATAAATGTATGAGGGCTGGGGATGTGGCTCAAGCGGTAGTGTGCTCGCCTGGCATACGTGCAGCCCAGGTTTGATCCTCAGCACCACATAGAAACAAAGATGTTGTGTCCGCCGAAAACTAAAAATAAATATTAAAAGGAAATTCATTCTCTCTCTCTCTCTCTCTCTCTCTCTCTCTCTCTCTTTTTAAAAAAGAAAAAGAATAAATGTATGATATTTGTATCTGTGACAAAAGACTTATTGAATGCATACACATTTTAAAATTCTGGTAAGAGCATTTGTTATAGTTTAAATGGAGTTTTTATTTGAGGAGTATAAAATAATGGTGCTTCTTACATGTTTAAAATATGCCTATGAAAATATTGCTAGATTTAAATGATAGAATATAACTGAATTTAGATTTTCTTTTTGTCTACACTTTACACATTTCACAATATTTATAAAATATTTGTACCAAGCATTTAGAAAAATCTAAAAAGCTAGTTCTAACTTAGTAAGATGTAATTTGGCTATACCTACTGTTACTAGTATCTAAATTAACCTCAGAGGTTTTTTAGGCCAAGGAGGCAAAGAAAATTAAGGACAAAATGGAAACCATGATTTGTATCTGGGAAATATTATAAAAAGGGAATTTTAAAATAATTACATAAAGGTAAATGATGATATTTGATGCAACTTCTTATTTTAAGGATATGTGAATCTTCCTCTTGTTAAAATTTTAAACTATGATTTGAGCTGTAATTTTTTTTTAAATACACAGAATAGAAAATAATGAAAACCATCCCTGATTTTATTCAATGTCTTATGTATATATCACACATATACACATATATACATATATATTAATATATACCTTAGTATAAAGACATATGTATGTATATGAATGTATATATATTCAGAATGGGAATATTTAAGCATAAAAACTATAGCTTCACTCAGCCATATCTCCTCCTTTTTCAGGACAACGATTATCTTGAAGTTGATGCTATCATTCTAGTAGCTTTTTTTTTTCTTTTACTGCATACATATAGTATACAGTATTATTTAGTATCTTAAAATTTTACATAAAAAATATCATTGGATATATTATTTTGCTGACCATGTAACAGATTGTTGATGAATAAAGATACTTTTCATTTTAATCATGTCAGTTTCCATTGCTTATTCATAAATCCACAATTTATCATTTTCCTACCCAAAAGCAGTAAGATTGTTTCTATTTTTCCTGCTATTTACAAACCTTACTGCAATAAACATCTTTGAACATGTTCTCTAGGGTTCATAGTTTTAGAGGGGTTTTGTTTTTTCTTTTTTTAACCAAAGATGAGATAGAAACAAAGAAATGTACTTTGCCATGCTGTAGATTTATTCATATTTTATCATTGGTGTTTAGAATATCCCACATCTATTTTAATTTTTTACTTGTTCTTTTTAGTCACACATGACAGTAGAATGTATCTTGACATATCACACATGGAATATAACTTTCCATTCTTGTATATTGTATATGATGTAGAGTTAAACCGGTAATGTATTCATATAAGAACATAGGAAAGTTTTGTTTGATTGATTCTACTGTCTTTCCTATTCTCATCCCACTACCCTTTCCTTTATTTTCCTTTGTCTAATCCAGTGAACTTCTCTGTTCTTCCTTCCCCGCTGCTTATTGTGAGGTAGCATCCACGTATCAGAGAAAACATTGGTCTTTGGTTTTTTGAGATTGATTTATTTCATTTAGCATGATAGTCTCAGTTCCATCTATTAACTGGAAAATGCCATCATTTTATTCTTCTTTATGGCTGAGTATTATTCCATTGTGTATATGTACCACGTTTTCTTTATCCATTCATCTGTTAAAGGCACCTAGGTTGGTTCCATAGCTTAACTATTATAAATTGAGCTGCAATAAACGTTGATGTGACCATGTCACTACAGTATGCTGACAGTAAGTCCTTTGGGAATACCCTGAGGAGTGGGATAATTGGGTCAAATGGTGGTTCCATTCCAAGTTTTCTGAAGAATCTCTATACTGTTTTCCAGAGTGGTTGCATCAATTTGCAGTCCCACCAGCAAGGTATGAGTGTGCCTCTTTCCCCACACCCTTGCCAACATTTATTGTTCCTTGTATTCTTCATAATTGGCATTCTGACTAGAGTGAGAGAGATCTTCAATATGGTTTTAATTTGCATTTCTCTAATTGCTAGTGATATTGAACATTTTTTATGTATTTACTGACTGATAGTATTTCTTCTTCTGTGAAGTGTCCAGTTCCTTTGCCCATTTATTGATTGGGTTTTTTGTTTGGTTGGTTTTTGGTGATTAATTTTTTTAATATATATCCTGGAGATGAATCCTCTGATGTGAAGGTGAAGTGGCTAAGATTTTTTCCCATTCTGTAGGCCCTCTCTTCACGTTCTTGATTGTTTCCTTTACTGTGAAGAAGACTTTTATTTTGATACCAACCAACCCATTTATTAATTCTTGATTTTATTTCTTGCGCTTTAGAAGTCATGTTGAGGAATTTGGTTCCTAAGTTGACATGATAGAGATTTGGACATATTTTTTTCATCTAGTAGGCACAGGGTCTCTGGTATAGGTACTTTCCAGGTACTTGATCCACTTTGAGCTGAGTTTTGTGCACAGTGAGAGATAGGAGTTTAATTTCATGTTGCTACATATGGATTTCCAGTTTTCCCACCACCATTTGTTGAAGAGACTATCTTTTCTCCAATGTATGTTTATGGCACCTTTCTCTAGTATGAGAAAACTATATTTATGTGGGCTTTTCTCCGTGTCTTCTGTTCTGTTCATTGGTCTTCATGTCTGTTTTGGTGCCAATACCATGCTGTTTTGTTACTATAGCTCTGTAGTATAATTTAAGATCTGGTGTTGTGATGCCTCCTGTTTCACTTTTCTTGCTAAGGATGGATTGCTTTGAATTATTCTGGGCCTCATATTTTCACAGTTTTTATGACTCCTTTTTCTATGTCTATGAAGAATGTCGTGGAATTTTAAGAGGAATTGCATTAAATCTGTATAGTGCTTTTGGTACTGTGGCCATGTGGACACTTTATTCTGTGTTTACAAGAACATGGGAGAACTTTCCATATTCTGAGGTCTTTTTCAATTTCTTTCTTTAGTGTTCTGTAGTTTTCATTGTAGAGGTCTTTCACCTCTTTTGTTAGATTGATTCCCAGATATTTTCTGTTCTTTGAGCTATTGTGAATGGGATAGTTTTCCTAATTTCTCTTTCAGTTGATTCATAAATGATGTTTAGGAATGCAATTGATTTATGGGTGTTAATTTTATATCCTGCTACTTTGCTGAATTCATTTGTGAGTTCTAAAAATTTTCTGGTGAAATTTTTTGGATCTTCTAAATATAGAATCATGTCCTTGGCAAAGAGGGATAGTTTTGTTCTTCTTTTCCTATTCATATCCCTTAAATTTCTTTCTTCTGTCTGATTGCTCTGGTAGAGCTTCAAGGACTAGGTATAATAGAAATGGTGAAAGATTCTTGGGAATACTTGTCTTGTTCCAGCTTTTAGAGGAAATGCTTTTAATTTTTCTCCATTTAGAATGATGTTGGTCTTGGTTTTAACCTATAGCTTTTAGAATATTGAGATATGTTCCTACTATTCCTAGTTTTTCTAGTGTTTTAAACATGCATGGATGTTGTATTTCATCACATGCTTTTTCTGCATCTTATTGAGATAATCCTGTGATTCTTGTCTTTAAGTCTATTAATGTGATGGATTACACTTATTGATTTCCATATGTTGAACCAACCTTGCATCCCTGGGATAAACCCACTTGATCATGATGCACTATCTATTTAATATGTTTTTGGATGTGATTTGTCAGAATTTTATTAAGAATTTTTTACATCTATATTTATCAGGGATATTGGTCTGAAGTGTTTTCTTTCCTCGATATGTATTTTGTCTGGTTTTGGTATTAGGGTGATACTAATCTCATAGAATGATTTTGTAAGCATTCCTTTTGTATTTCATGGAATAATGTGAGGAGGATTGGTGTTAGTTCTTCTTTGAAAGTCAGTAGAATTTGGCCAAAAATTCATCTGGTCCTGGGCCTTTTTTTGTTGGCATGCAATGAAATTGATCTGTTTAAATTTTCTATATCCTCCTGGTTTAATTTGGGTAGGTCATGTCTCTAGAAATTTGTCGATGTCTTCAACATTTTCCATTTTATTAGAGTATAAATCTTCAAAATTGTTTTTGATTATTGTTTATATTACAGTAGTGTCATGATATTTCTTATTTCAGCACAGATTTTAGTAATTTGAGTTTTTTTTTTTTCCTCTCTCTTCATTAGCTGGCTAAGGGTTTATCATTTTTTCAAAGAACTAACTTTTTGTTTTGTGCATTTTTTAAAATAGTTTTTGTTTGTTTGTTTCAATTTCATTGATTTCAGCTCTGATTTTAATATTTCCTGTCTTCTGCTTTGGGCATTGATTAGTTCTTCTCTTCTAGGGCTTTGAGATGTAATGTTATGTTATTTATTTGTTGACTTTCTATTCTTTTAATGCATGTGCTCAATGCAATGAACTTTCCTCTTTTTTTTGCCTTCATAATTGCCCAGAGATTTTGATATGTTGTGCCACTATTCTCATTTGCCTCTAAGTAATTTTTTATTTTATCCCTGATTTCTTCTGCTATCCATTGACCATTCAATAGTGTATTATTTAATCTCCAGGTGTTAGGGTAGCTTTCATTTTGTATTTTATTGCTGATTTCTAATTTCAGGCAATTATTATCTGAATTATTATAGACTGCAAGGTATTATTTCCTTTTTGTATTTGTGAAGAAAGTGTATTCTCTTATTGAAGTTGAAATATTCTATATATGTCAGTTAAGTCTAAATTAGTAATTGTATTTTTTAGTTCTACACCTTCTTTATTTAGTTTTTGTTTGGAGGATCTATCCAAGTGGTGAGAGAGGTGTGTTAAAGTCACCCAGTATTAATGTGTTGTGGTTTGATTGTTGAAATTGAGAAGAGTTTGTTTGATGCATGTAGATACTTCATTGTTTGGGGCATAAATATTTGTGATTGTTAGGTCTTATTGATGTATAATTCTCTTAAGCAGTATGGAATGTCCTTTTTTGTCCTTTCTGATTAACATTGGCTTGAAATTCACTTTATCTGATATGAGGATAGAAACCCTGCTTGTTTATGAGATCTATGTGAATAATATATTTTTTCCCATCCTTTTACATTCAGTCTGTGAATGTCTTTGCCTATGAGGTGAGCCTGTTGGAGAGAGCATATTGTTGAGTCTTGTTTTTCAATCCAATCTGCTAGTTGGTGTCTTTTGATTGATGAGTTGAGGCCATTTACATTCAGTGTTATTATTGAGAAATGGTTTTTATTCCCTGTCATTTTGATTTATTTTCTGGTTTTTAATTTGAATTAGTTTCTCCTTTGATTGACTATTCTTGTAGTGTAGTTCCTCCCTTTGCTGGTTTTCACTTTTCTTCTTCATGTGATAATTCATTGAGTATGTTTTGTAGTGCAGGCTTTCTAGGTGTAAATTCTTTCAACTTTTGTTTATCATGGAAGGTTTTTATTTCATCATCAATTCTGAAGCTTAATTTTGCTGGGTATAGTATTCTTGGCTGGCCTCCACTTTCTTTCAGATTTTGGTATATGTTATTCCAAGACCTCCTTTGAGGGTCTGGGTTGAGAAATCAGCTGAGTTCCAGATTGGTTTTCCTCTAAATATGACTTATCGTTTTTCTCTCACAACCTTTAAAATTCTATCCTCATTCTCTGTGTAGGTATTTTCATAGTGATATGACTTGGTGTGGGTCTGTTGCAGTTTTACTTATTTAGGGTCCTATGAGCCTCCTGTGTTTGATTTTCCATTTAATTCTTTAGGTTTGGGAAATTTTCTGATATTGGTTTGTATCTTTAAGGCTTCATCTCTCCTGATAGATCTTAAATTTTGTCTTTTCATATTATCCCATATATCTTGGAAGTTCTCTTCATGGTCTCTTAACAACTTTTTTCCATGGTCAACTTTATTTTCAAGATTATATATTTTTGTCTTCATTGCCTGAAACTGTTTTCCAAGTGATCTAGTCTGCTGGTGATGTCTTCCATTGAATTTTTAATTTTGTTTATTGATTCCTTTATTTTGAGGATTCCTCTAGATCTTTTTTCAGAATCTCTCTTTATTGAAGTGATCTTTCTTTTCCTGTATTTTCTGTCTGATTTCACTTGTTACATTGTCTTTTACCTCACATATGAGTTTAACCATGTATATTCAAAATCATTCTCTGACATTTCTTCCACTGTGGTGTCTTGGATTCTGTTATTGGAGTACCTTTGTTTGTTTGGCACAATTTTTAACAACAGTCAATGCAAACAACATACACCATTAAACCAAATATTTCCAGCTACGATGTCTACAATATTAATTGACACAGTAAACAGAAATGATATGACCAGTTATTATCTACAATAAAAACAGTAAGTTTACAAAAGGGTTTACAATTTCAAATGGTGGACAGGAAGAGAACAAAGTTATATAGGATATGATGATTATGAGAGAGGAGAAGATAGAAGTAAAAAATTAAAGGAAGGGTAAAAAATAGAGATTGACTGTCAGTGAAAGAAAAAAGAATCAAGGGAGACAGTTGAGACAAAAAATATAAAGTAAAAATTTAAAAATTAAAAGAACACAAAACTAAATTGTAATAGACTAATCAAACATCCTAGACCTCAAAAAAAAATTGATCCATAAAAAATAACTGGCTTCAAAAATGATAGAAGTGAGAAAAATACTAATGTGAATATGTATACATGTCCATGAACCATTAAAGTCACAATTAAACAGAGAAAAGAAAAAAATTTTTTTGATGAAAAGTTAAAGAATTGTTTCCATTGGAATTCAAAAGATTCTCAGTTTCTCTTCTCAGCAGTGTTAGGTGCGATCATCTGGACCAATGTGATACCTCACCTTGTGAGTGGATTGCTAGAGTGAATGAGGTAATCCCATAGGTGGAACTTTTGGAGGTGAGGTTTAGGCTTAGGTGGACTCCAGCCTCTTCACTGAATGCCAGTTGGTCTGGCACATCTCCAGGGCCCAGCATTTGACAGTTCACACTGGAAGACTGTAACCAGGGATCTCCCCAGTTCCACTCTTATGGTAGAGAGGCCAATTCTTAGTCCACTATGTCACCTTGCTAAAAAAAACTGCCTAATTGCTTTCTTGGTTTCATCCCAAGCATCAGCCAGAAAAGCAACCTTCTCTATACCACCATCTTGAAACCCTTCATAAATCCCGTTTTTTGTTTATCTTTGAGACAAAACTCACTGTGTTGCTTGAGTTGGTCTGGATCTCCTGGGCTCAAGTGAATTTTCTGCTTTAGTCTCCCAAGTAGATGGGACTACAAGTGCGCATCAAAATAAAGTTAAAATTTTAAAAAAATACAGAAGCTGGGCATAATTCTGTATTTAAAAAAAAAAAATACCTTTTTTTTTTTTCCCTTTTGCAGTGCTGGAGATTGAACCCTGGGCTTTTTGTGTGCTAGACAAGCACTCTACCACTGAGCTGCATCCCCAATCCCTAATTTTATCTTTTTATTTATTTATATGCAGTGCTGAGAATCAAACCCAGTGCCTCACACATGATAGACAAGTACTGTACTGAGCTGCATCCTCAGTCCTTGATTTTTATTTTTTTAATATCAGTCTTGGAGTGACTGGAAATCACTTTTTTTTAATGCAAGCCCACCTCTTTGAACTCATAATTTGTTCACTTTATTGGTGAATCTTTTAATGCACTTTGATTAAGGAGACAACTGCTGTTACTAAAGCTTTACAAAAGAGCAAATTAAGACTAGAGATAGGGCTGGAGGTGATGTTCAGTGGTAGAGCACTTACCTAGCTAGCAAGCATAAGGCTCTGTGTCTAATCCCCAATACTACAGTTGATAAAAAGACAAAAAAAAAGAAAAAAGAAAAAAAAAAACAAAACAGGAAGAAGCTGGAACTGAGGGTTGAAACTTTAGCCTATGGAAACCAAGAGAATTTTGTAGAATACTTAACTGTTACTGACCACTGATCTTCAAAATTTTCCAGTGGTCTTTGTCCTGACCAATTGTCTGTAGACAGTTCAGAAAGACTGTAGAAAGGAGATTGCTTGGTGATCATGTTCAACCATTCTTATCTCAGTTGGCTATATTGATTACTGAGGAAGAATCATTACATCACTGAATTTACAGTCCAGGCAGCTCCACTAGCCTGGATTTCAGAGGACAAGAACCTGTATTTTGTTTTAAGTACTTAAGACATAATAATAATATCTCCTGTTTGCACTTAAGCACCATCTCCTCTTTTGCACAGTGGAATATTTGTGATTATGTTCTATGTTGGGCATTATGTTGCAAAACAGGACTCAAAAGAAACTTCAACCCAGTGAAATAAAAGCCATAAAAATGGGAAAAGTAGAGGTTATAATGGAGGTTTTGGTAGACAGGAGGATAAGGGATTTGGGGAATCCCTGAAAATATTTTTTCCAAGTTTCTAGTATACATTTACTGTGTTTTACCCATAGATGATTATGCTAACCATTAAGAATGTACCAGTCTTAGACGATTTTCCTGACCTGAAAGTTTCCCATTTCCCAAATATTGAGAATGCAAGTTGGTGAGGAAGCTTCAGGTTAGGCATTGGAGAGGTGGGTTTTGAATGCAGACAGTCTAGCTTGAAGCAAGACAGAGCTCACCAGTGGTGTGACTTGGAGCAAAGACTTCCCTCTAAGAACCTCATTCCTCATCCGTAAAACCAGGATGATTTAGCAGAACCTATATTTTGGCTTGTTTTTTGTTTTGGGGGGTTTTTTCGGTTGTTGTTAGCAAAAATACTGGACATATGAATGTTAACCAAATTTTTAGCTTTTTTTTTTTTTTTAACCTGAGAAGTAGGAGTGTTGAAAAGAAAAATTCCTTTGCCCTTTACAAAACCCAAGCAAGGGGCTGGTTGTAGCTCAGTGGTTGAACGCTTGCCTAGCATGAGTGAGGCCTTGGGTTGGTTGATCCTCAGCACCACATAAAAATAAGTAAATAAAATAAAGGTATAGTGCCCATCTACAACTTAAAGGTATATTTTTATTTTATTTTTTTTTAATTTTTTAAAATTTTTTTAAATTATTAGTTGTTCAAAACATTACATAGCTCTTGACATATCATACTTAATACATTTGATTCAAGTGGGTTATGAACTCCCATTTTTCCCTCTGGGGGGGGGAGGGGGGAAAGTAGAGGATAGGAAAGGCAGCAGAATACAACAGACACTAGTATGGCAGTATGTAAAAACGTGGATGTGTAACCGATGTGATTCTGCAATCTGTATAGGGGGGGAAAAATGGGAGTTCATAACCCACTTGAATCAAATGTATGAAATATGATATGTCAAGGTATATTTTTAAATTTTTTTTTAATTCAAGCAATTCAAACAATTTAAAATTTAAAATGCTGTGAAGCCTGTTGCAGTGACACACGTCTGTAATCTCAGGGTTCAGGAGATTGAGGCAGCAGGATGGCAAGTTCAAAGGCAGCTTCAGCAAAAGCAAGGTGCTAAGTAACTCAGTGAGGCTCGGTCTCTAAATAAAATACAAAATAGGGCTGGAGGTGTGGCTCAGTGGTCGAGTGCCCCTGAGTTCAATCCACAGTACCAAAAAAATAAAAAATAATAATAAGCAAATGAGGCCGGGAGTACAGATTCTTTTCTACCATAGTAGGAGTTTCCCCATACACATTCGCTACTGAAAATCTTAACCTCCCTCGCAGGCTGCAGTTCACACTCCCTCAGTCCACGTAGTTGGGATAGGGCCGGCTGCAGCAATAAGAAGCCTGTAGCCTGCTGCATTCAGCCTCCCGGTGGTGAGGGACGTCAGCACTGGACTGACAGCCAGGGCGGGTGGTGATGTAGATGAGTTGCAGGGATGGCGACGGGTGTCACTGCTGGGTGTCTGGGCTTGTCCCCAGCGGGCGGGCAGTTTGCAGTACCCGCCTCTGGCATTCGGCACCGCCCCAGCTCCTCCTCCTTCGCCAGCTACTCCTTGGCTTCCCAAGACGTCAGTGGCCACTGCAGCGGGACGAGTTGCTGCAGGCAGATCCTGAACCATGAGAGCGGCGGACCGTGGGGCGCAACCCGCGCAGGCATTGCTGCTGCTGCTGGTGCCACTAGCCGGGGTCTGGTCATGGGCCTCCGCCTCGTGCCCAACGCCGCCGCTCTTCAACGTGAGCCTGGACGCGGCCCCAGAGCTGCGCTGGCTGCCGGTGCTGCGGCACTATGACTCGGACTTGGTGCGCGCGGCGGTGGTGCAAATCATCGGGTGAGCCGCGGGCTCAGGACCTTGTCTGTGGGAACACGGGCGGCTGGGGTCCGAGTGCGGAAAAGCCCAGAGGCTCGCTGCCTTTGAGCTTTCAACCCAGATTATACTCCTCCCCTCCGTCTCCAACGTCTTCCTCTCCTCCTCCTCTAGGACTAGGCTTTGCTCTGGCGCTGAGCAGCATGGGGCGGGCGGGGCTATCCGGCGCGGCTGGTTTGACTTTTAAGTCACCAGTGGCACCCCATTCCGGGTCAGGATGGTGCGCTGTCACATGGTTACTGAGTAGAGGACGCAATCCGCGCCTTCTTTGCAGGCCTTGGGGCTCCCCACTCCTGCCACTTCGGGGATCACCCCTTCCGAGGTTTCTTTTTCCTCTAGGACGCTGCTGATAGAGCTCTGTGGCTCCAGAGCTGTCAGCTCTATGGGGAAACAGAGGCACTTAACACCCGCCTCCCTGCACCCATCTATCTTCTAAGCAGGTCAGACGCTGGTTTTTCGTTTCTAGAGACAGAGTCCCCAAGTGGGCCCTCACGTTGATTGGAAAGGTGATCACGGAGCTGGAGAGCTTCCTTCCCCAACCCTTCACCGACGAGATCCGCGGCATGAGCGACTTCCTGAACCTCAGCCTGGCGGACGGTCTCCTGGTCAACCTGGCCTACGAGTACTCTGCGTGAGTGTCCAATTCCTGGGCAGCTTGCCAGGGACTCCTGCCACCTAGAGGTGTGCTGTCAGTGAGATAAAAAAGGAATGTTGACTGACTACCCAAAACCTGCCGCATTTCCTCTTTGCCTCTGGGGATATCTGAGCAGCAGATCATGAGCTTCTAGAATGAAAGCAACTTTTCTGACTCAACTTTCCCTGTTCCCGAACGCCCTTTGTTTCTCCCCACTAATCCAGGTAGCATCCCACTTTCAAAACTTTGTTCAAAATGTACTTTTTCCAGAAAGTTTTTGAAACACAACCCATTCTCATCTGGACCCTCTAGATGCCTCTGTAACTGTCCAGCTGTACACAGGTAGTGGGTCATCCTGCACTCACTGGTACAGCTGCATTTATTCTTTTCGTGGCCTGTGATCCAGCGTACTGTTTCGGAGTCTGTTTCCTCCAACGCTGGGGTCACAAGGAACTTTGCTCTTTCTAATAAGGCCAAACTTTGGTCTGAGCACTGGACATAAGAAAGTGTGGAATCAACACTGAAAGCAATAGGGAGTGTGTGCTTGATTCCAGGCAACTTTTCTGACTCAACTTTCAGTGCAGAGGGACTCCTGTTAGTGGATTAACAGGTCCTGAAACTAAGAGGTTTGGCTTGGGTTCTGCCTTTAAGACATTGTTTTGTCACCTCATGTAGTAACATTTGGTAGCTCCTTACAGCTTCTGGCTGCCTAAGATGAAAGGGAAAAAAAGTTCTTGGGATAATTAAACTTTACTGCACTTGTTATCTTCCCAGAGCAAGTAGAAAGGGTAAGTTAAGAAGTAGGATGACTACCTTCCTTCCTCTTCTGGAAAGTGCTTTCAGACACACATAAGACACAGGTCTGCTAAATTAAAGTGCTTTTAAGTTAAACTAAGTTAATCTTACCGTCTCCCTCTCCTACCTCCAACTTTGTTCTCTTCTGGCACATGGCATTCTCAATGAAAAATCACTGACCATTTCCACCCTCTTTGGAGTCATTGTAGGCAGATTAAGCCAAAAGTTCTAGTAAAAACTTTCTAACTTTTGGATCTCAGATTAAAGTTTTTATTAAATTATCTACAAAAAAGGACACTATTATGCTATATTCCACTAGCATTAAAAAAAGGAAATGTTTTGTTCTCATTTCCAAAGTCAGGCTGTTTGTATCAAAATATTAGTGCATCTTATGGAGTCTACTGGGTTCCAGACACTTCATGAATACAGCTCCACTGGGAAGATGGTATTTTCTGTTTTGTGATGTAGAAACCAAATCTCAGAGGGGACAATTTGCTGGAAGTCTGGTGGCTGGTATGTTCCAAAGATGCTGCTAAAAAGCACACCAGTCTCCAGGGCCCTGCAGTGCCTCTTCCAAAGCAGAACTATCTCCTTGCTTGTCCCTTGTGCTCGTGTAGTGCATCATGTAAAGTATTTGGAATGAGATGGAATGATGGTTAGTTTGACAATTTTGAAAGATCACTTTTGAAAAGATTCTAAAACCTTTATTTTAGTTACTTCCCTATTTTATCAGTCCCGTTCCTCTTATAAACCCTTTGAAGGTAAGATTGGAAGCCCTGGAAGGAATTAAAACCTTACCAAGTTTCCTTTCTAAATACACTAAAAAAAGAAGAAGAAGAAGAAGAAGAAGAAGAAGAAGAAGAAGAAGAAGAAGAAGAAGAAGAAGAAAAGAAAAAAAATTTAGTAACATTTGTTTTTTTCCTACTTATAAGAGTAATGTATAATAATTATAGGAAATCAGCAATACAGAAAAGTACTAGCTATTATCAGAGAATATGGATAGTGAGATGTTTTAACAAATCTCCTTCTCTTTTACTCAAAATAATTCTCTCCAACCAAGAGTTTTTTAGGATCTTTTTCTCTTAGTAGCTCTGTGCAACAAGCTCTGAGTGGAACAGGAACAGTACCAAGTCCCTAAAAAGCTGACCATTTTCCCAAGGGGACAAAATAAAACATTCATAGAACCAAATGGTTTAGTGCCATTGTACTTGCTCCGAGGAATTCATGGAAAGGAGATGTGAGCTTGGATTAGCTTGCAATAAAGGGTTCAATAAGGGCTGGGGCTGGGGCTTAGCAGTAGAGTGCTCACCTAGCACGTGTGAGGCCCTGGGTTCGATCCTCAGCACCACATAAAAATAAATAAATGAAATCAAGGTATTGTGTCCAACTATAACTAAAAACTAAATATTTTTTTTAAAGTGTTAAATAGAATATATACTGCTAAGCAGAGGAAGAGTCAGCGTTCAGAGGGCTAGATGAGCCCAAGATGGTTCGTTTCTGCATGTTTGCAATACCATCCTTGTGTACCAATAGCACAGGTCTAGTAACACTGAATGAACTCAGATGAGTTATGTCTGGTTGTGTTCTTCAGCTTGAATTGTGAATCCATATTCTTATACAAGAATTATGGCATGTATGTTAGCTATAAGGAAGAAAAACTCTTACTTTAAGGATTTTTAGTTGTAGATGGACACAATATTTTATTCATTTATTTTTATGTGATGCTGAGGATCCAGCCCACTGCCTCACACACACTAGGCAAGCGCTTTACCACTGAGCTACAACCCCAGCCCCAAGGATTTGTTTAAAAAAACAAAACAAAACACTCCTTTTCCTTGTTCTTATTTGTCTCACTTATTCATGTTGGACTTTTCCCTTTTCTCAGATTCTGCACCAGCATTGTGGCTCAAGACTCCAGGGGGCACATTTACCACGGTCGGAATCTGGACTATGCTTTTGGAAATATCTTACGCAAGTTGACGGTGAATGTGCAATTCTTAAAGAATGGGCAGGTAATGGTCCATACCGTATGATATAGAATTCCAAAACACTTTCTAATCCATGTTAACAGTCATTTGGAGAGCTTGGTATACTAAGTGTATTCTCACTATAAGAAACAAATCAAACCCTTTGGAGAAGCAAAACCAGGAGAAAGATGTACATTAATTGTGCATATAGGAACTAGAGTCATTTATTGTTATTGAGCTTGGATTTGAGGAGGTCAATCAGTTTCCCTTAGGGATGTCTCTTTTGGGGTATGATAAGTTGTCCATCTATTAGGCTAAATTCGCTCTTTCCTCTGCTTTCTCAGGCTGCTTCTCGAATAGGTAAGGGGCCGAGTATTGGCTAGGAACACCCAGCTTGGGGTCTGATAATCCTGGGTGTGAATCCTGCTTGGGTCATTTCCTCTGTGAACCTGGAGATTTACTCATACCTGTTTTGCAGACTCAGAGACCCAGAGAGGTTAATAACTGCTTTATTGAAATAGTTCTTAAGATTAAATCATGTGGAAGTTGCTTGATAAATAGTGGCCAAATAATGAATGGACTTTCACCTTTCAAGTATAATTTGCCCACATCACTCTTGTATATAATCATTAAAAAAATCATACTTATTTTATTTTCAGCATGGTTTCTTTAAAAACATAATCTAATAGATACTATTGTCACATGACTGTAAAAATTTAGCATTAATCAATGTTAATTGAATATACAAAGGATATCATTCCTATGAAATAATACAACATACAAAAGACAGATTTTTATCTTTTGGGACAAGGACTGCGTTCTCTTTGTGCTTAGGGATGGATTCAGAAATACTAAAAGCTTGTTTACTAAAAACTCATTTAGTCATCTGCTTTTACAAAGGTAAACTTTTTCTCAGAAAAATTCAAACAACTCAGAAAAATTTAAGATGAAATTTTCTCCTTTCCCAATTTTATTCCTTCACTTTGCTACAATTAACAATTTCAAGTCTAGCTGAAGATGTACTTCAAAAACAATTTTGCAGAGTAGCAAGTTCTAACATAAATGCAGGAAATTGAAAATATTAAGTTATCATTAAATGAAGGGATAACTGTAATTGACAACTTTATGTTTTCTCCATTATTCTACAATGAGCAAACATTTGTGTGCGTGTTTTGCATAGGGATGGAGCCATGGCCTCATGCATGTGAGGCGAGCACTTTACCACTGAGATTCCCAGCCCTATATCACTCCCCATTTTCATTTCATTTTGAAGCAGGGTCTTGCTAAGTTGCCCCAGACTAGCCATGAACTTGCTATCCTCCTGCCTCAGCCTCCCAAGTCCCTGGGGTTACAGGCCTGCGCCACCATGCCTGACCGGAAATATTCTTATAAATAGAGAAAATAATAAATGCAATAAAAATAAACTATTTCAACTGTTCCTCTAAAACTTACCCTAACAATTGTCACTTCATTTGTTTCTGTTTTCCCTGGATCTCCCATGAGAAGCAGTCCCCTGAGGTGGCTTCACTCTCAGAATCTAGTCAGTGTACACATGGGTTTTGATTTTTAGCAGAGAATTTGTGGCCAATAAATTATTTTGCCAAATTAACAACAGGTAATCCACACAACAATTCATTTCTCATTTGTGTTTAGTGTTCATGATTTTAAAAATAGTTTTCTGTATAGGACCTCATTTGAACCTCTGAGCAGCCTTGTGAAGTTGGCCCAAGTCAACATTTTCATTTTTATTTTAAGGGGGCTGGGCCTCACAGAGACTAACCTGCCTCAAATCACATAGTGGAAATGAGGTGTAGGCCTTCAATCCCTAATAGCGTTTTTTTGGGGGGTTTTTTGGCCAAAATTCAACCTCAGTTAAAATATAAATTAGAGTCCCCCGCTAAGGGTTTCTTCATTTTAACTGACTTGGCAAAGACAATTGGGCAGTACAAACATTTAGAAATAAAGGCCAATTTGTAGAGCTGCCTGATAAAATATCTTACAACATTATGTACAACTTGAAACTATCATGGGATTTTGATTTTTAGGAACTTTAATTTCTCAACCCTTCAAGAGCGACAGTACTATGAAGGCCAGTGTGTCATGTGAATGGAGTGACTGTATACTTACATGTTTTGTTTTTCATATAATTACTAAAAGGCCTGTAATAGTAACATAAGCTTACTCCCGTTTCATGGCTATGAATGGAGATGGGGGAAGTCACAGAAGGCTCTCCTGTAGTCCCAGCAACTCGAGAGGCTGAGTCAGGAGGATCGAAAGGTCAAAACCAGCCTCAGCAACATCGAGGCGCCAAGCAACTCAGTGAAACCCTGACTCTAAATAAAATACAAAATATACAAAATAGGGCTGGGGATGTGGCTCAGTGGTCTAGTGCCCCTGAGTTCAATACCTGGTACCAAAAAAAAAAACCCCAAAAAAACCAAAAAACAAAGGCCATTTGTGATTTAGCTACTTTACCCTATGTTTACAGCCAGAGGAGGTGAAGATAAATAATTCAGTGAAAAGGGTTGCTAATTAAAAATTAAGCTTTCTAAACAAAAAGATTAACCTAGGCCCAATGTATTTCTCAAAATATAAAGATACAAGTTAACCCTTGGACAGTATGAGCTAAGCACTGTTCGAAGTACTTCCTTGAAAAATAAAATCTGGTATTGGAAATAACTGCTAGACTTTGACTTTTTTCCTGGGGTATTATAGTGGTATGTTTTGATCACCAGAGCTAGTTATCTTAATTTAAAGTGGGGTGATTCCTATCACATGGAATGATCATGAAGGTTAAATGAAAGATATGTAAGATGACTTTTTAAATATTTAAAGTTTAAATGTGAAGCACATTTAAATTGTTTCCTCTGACTTCACAGAGCTTATCAAATGTGTGAGATTGATCTCTTGTAACCAAGTCAAAACAAGTTTTTAAATCAAACACCATTTTTGACGTCTGGAATGAGGCTTATTTGTGCATGGATTTCCTAAAATAAGATTTATGGGATTATAAAAGAAACCAGTTATATTGAAATACAGTTATTTCAGTATTATACGTTTAAACATATTAAGTAGTAAGATTTAGCAGTGAGTTTAATAACTACCATAATTTCAGAGCAGTGACAACTGAAGGAGGCAGCATTTCAAGTTATCTGTAACTGCCATGGTGCATGTGAAAATAGCTGCCATTTCTACTGGGGACAAAAATCACCACACCATTGTCACTGCTTGGTTTGTCGTGTGCATTCATAATAGAGAGAGTTAACTTTCAGTTAGAGGTTAGTGAAAATAAAGATAGACCTTTTTTTTCCCATCCAATCATTCCATTGAATTCTATTCATGGATCCCCAAGGTTAAGAACCCCTGTTCTAGAAGGCTATTTTAGAGTCTTCGAGTCTTATTCTGTTAGGAAAAAAAAAATCCAGGAAATTATGGGACAAAACAAGTGATTTCAATGTATGTTTTGTTGGAACAGTAAAATGATACCTTGTCTTTTGATTTCAGGTTGCATTCACAGGAACCACTTTTATTGGCTACGTAGGATTATGGACTGGTCAGAGTCCACACAAGTTTACAGTTTCTGGTGATGAACGAGGTAATCAAACTCCTGAGCGTCTCCCACCCTATCCCTGTTCAGTTCTAGCCAGGTATTTCCTTTGCTCAACAGAATATGTGGGATTACATCTACCACATGATAGGGACCTTCATTCTAGTGACAGGAGAGGGACGGTAGGCTTGGAAGCAATGAAGATGATCTCAGGGAGTGGTAAGCACTACAAACAAAGCAGAACAGGAGAACAGGGAGAGTGCAGGACAGCCAGGGGAGGCCCCTCCAGGGGATCCCCAGCCAGTTATACAGAAGCTGCTACCCTCGCCTTCCTGTAAATCTCTCTCTCCCCAGCACTAGAACGATCACGTGGTCACCCTGTTTAAAACCCACTGTAACTCAGGAAGACACATGATTTCATTTACATGTGGAATCTAAAACATTGAACTTACAGAAGAGAGGAGAATGGTGGTTACCAGAGGTTTAAGAAGTAGGGATGGGGAAAGGAGAAATGCTTGTCAAAGGGTACAGAGTCTTACCCAAGAGGAATAAATTCTGGTGGTCTGGGGTCACTTGGTGTCTATGGTTAATAATAATGTACTGTATATTTCAAAATGGCTAAGAGTGGATTTTAAACAGTCTCACCACAAAGAAATAATAAGGATATGAGGTGATGGATATGCTAATTAGCCTAATTGGCTTATTCCACCATGTGTGCAGGTATTAAAACATCACATGGTAGCCAGACAAGGTGTCACAAGCCTGTAATCCCAGCACTTCGGGAGGCTGAGGCAGGAGGACCACGAGTTCAAAGCCAGCCTCAGCAATTTAGCAGGTCCTAAGCAACTCAGAAAGACCCTGTCTCTAAATAAAACACAAAAAAAGCTGGGATGTGACTCAGTGGTTGAGTGCCCCTGAGTTCAATCTCTAGTACAAAAAAAAAGAAAAACCCCACATTGTACTCTATACATAAATACAATTATTATTCATCAATTAAAATAACAATACAAAATTTTAAATGTCACCCCCCAAAAAAAACTCTGCAGTGGATTTTTCATTTCACTTAAAACAAACCCAAGGTCCTGACTCTGACCCCAGAGCCCCACTTGATCACCTCCTGCACCTCGTTGTATTCCTCTCTCCGTTGCCCTTCCTCTGCCTGCACCTCACTGGCCTTCTTTCTCTTCCTGAAGTCTGTCCTGATACCCATGCCTTCTGCCTGGCATGCTCTGCCCATCTATAATCCCAGTCACTGGGATTTCAGGTGTGGCCCTTTGCCCAATTTTGAATTGAGGTGTTTTTGTTTTTTGATTATTGTTGTTGAGTTTTAGACATTCTCTATATGTTCTGGCTATTAACTCCTTATCAGATATCTATATGTAAATATTCCCCCCACTCTATTCTTTTCACTCTGTTATTATCTTTTAGTGCACAAAATTATGAAGTTTTTATGAAGTCTAATTTGTCATTTTTTTTCTTTTGCTTCCACTGCTTATTTCTTGCATGATTTTCTTTTTTTAAATAAATACACTACAGAGACTTTTAAAGGAAAATAATTTGGGGAGTGACTGAAAATATGTGTTTTTTTTAAAAAAAATGTAAGCCCAAATCAAACTTAAAGGTTTTAGAGATATGTGTTGTAAAGATATAAGTTCTATACATTCTTCCAAATAATTACTGAGCCACTTTTCTTAAAAGATACATGATTTAATTTTGCCTGGGATAATTAATACAGTGTTTTCTTTTGCCATAATTATCATTGTATCCAGGTACCCAAAATTTTACTTTCAACACTTGAGAGAATATCTGCATATTTTTACTCACTAGAAGAACATCTATGTTTATTGTATGTATGTGTACACACATAAGCATATGTATATGGTGTTCTTATGTCACTATGAAATTCAGACTTAATCTTTCAAGGCTGCATACTAGTAAAATCACTTTTTCTCAGCCAGTCTTTCTCTTCCATCAACTTGTAAAATGGGAATGAAGCAAAACAATACAACAAAAAAATGTGTTGTTGTTGTTGCAGTATTGGGAATTGAATTCAGGGATGCTCTGCCACTGATCTACACCGAGTCCTTTTTATTTTTTGTTCTGAGACAGGGTCTCTAAGTTGCCCAAGCTAGCCTTAAACTAGTAATCCTGATACTCCAGAGTAGTTGGAATGTCAGGTGTACACCACGATGCCTGGTAGAAATTAACAAAATTTAAGAAAAATACATTTTCATGCTGTTTGAGTAACAAACTTATTGTTCCTTCTTCACTTCGGCAGATAAAGGCTGGTGGTGGGAGAATATGATTGCTGCCCTTTTTGAGAGATACTCTCCAGTCAGCTGGCTTATCCGCACTGTGAGTATGTTTATTGTTGAGCCCACCTCACACTAACTTCATCTTCTAGACCACTGTGTTCTTGTTGCGATGTTCTATGTCACTTAGAAATACTGCTTTTAATGTAAAAAGGTGCTGAAAAGAATCAGAACTTAAATGTTTGCAAACTGCACTTAAAACCTTTAAATAATAAGTATCAAAGGTAAACAAAGCCAGGCCCTAATTAAAGTAGCAATTGGAGGTTTTAATCAGTAATATACTACAATTAGAATAAGGACTTGGATTTGAGCAGAGGTGGTCGGCTATTTTAAAGGAAGAATGAGGGAATAGAAAAGGAGTTGAATAGAGGCTTAGTAGAGTCAGGGAAGGGAAGAATTCTGAGTGGAAAGGAGGGGTTGCCCATGTGAAACCCATCTGGGTTTGCTAACTGGCCTTATGGAAATTGGGCTCCTATCCTCCCACTAAGGCTGGGAGATAGAATACTATTTTCAGGTGTTGGCTGGAATGAATTTTTTTGATGACCTTGAGTGTCCTCAGACAGGCTAGCAGGGAGGGTCATCTTAGGGATACAGCCTTGAGCTGATAGAAACGGCTAGTGTTTGTATCTCTTGATAGGCCAAGGTTAGGGCAAGTAGAAGAGGACTTAGAGGAGCCCAGCTAGAGTTTGTTCAGGAGAGAATCTTTATCATAGGCTAGAATTTTGCACAATATAAGAGATTAATTTAGGTTCTTCTATGGGTATAGATATATACACTCCTTTTAGAATCTCCTTTACAAATATCTGAATTAATGAATCAAATGCATTACAATTTAGCTTCACATACCACTAAAGGAACATATGCTTTATACAAGTCTATTAAATGAGCAGCTTCCAGGCCATATAAACTTTATTTTGACTATAGAAGGCCCACTTTAGGGAGCACATCTCTGGTATCAGGATCTGGCCCTGTCCAGCTTTGCCTTTCTGACCTTTCCTCACTTTGCTCTAAATCATCTGCCCACTTCCTGCCTCTCCCTGACCTCTCGCATTTCTCTTCGACTTGTTGCTGGAGCACTCCCTAAAGATGCTGTAAAACTATGCATTCATCACAAATGAACTTCTATTCTTCCCTTCCAACCCCCGCTTATTGCATGTTAGCATCCGCATATCAGAGAAAACATTTGGCCTTTGGTTTTTGGGGGGATTGGCTTATTTCACTTAGCATGATATTCTCCAGTTCCATCCATTTACTGGCAAATGCCATAATTTCATTCTTCTTTATGGCTGAGTAATATTATTTTGTTTATATATATATATCACATTTTTCTTTAGTGATTCATCCATTGAAGGGCACCTAGATTGGTTCCACAGCTTAGCTACTGTGAATTGGGCCGCTACAAACATTGCTGTGACCATGTCATTATAGTATGCTGATTTTAAGTCCTTTAGGTATACGCTCAGGAATGGAATAACTGGGTCAAATGGTGGTTCCATTCCAAGTTTTCTGAGGAATCTCCGTACTGCTTTCCAGAGTGGTTGCCCCAATTTTCAGTCCCACTAGCAATGGATGTTCTTTTACTTTAATGTATCACCCTCTCAGGGCCTAGCACATGATGCCTGATACCCTCCACCCCCTCACCCCGGCCTTCCTTTGAAATATCCATGGAAGCCTCCATAGTTCTGTAACTCTTGTATTCTGCATTCCCACAAAACCAGAACTAAGTGGAAAATGCCAACGTTTGCTGTCAGCAAGAGCCAGGCTTTCATGGACCACGGCTACAGTGGCCTCTAAGTGCATGGTGAAATGAATTCTGGGGAAACAAGGTCATACATAGGCAGTCCTACGAGAGCAGGACATCCTCTGTTGTTGTTGAGATGTCTTCAAAACAAGGCATCTTTTCTGATGTCTCTATGCCTAGCGCATGGCTTCTGTTTAATGGTGCTAATATCTCCAGCAACCACAACTCCCTTGGCCCCAATTTTACATGTGCTTTTCTTGTCAAACTAAATTTTTTTTCAGATCTTTCTGTTCCGCTTCTTGCTTCTGATTCAGACTTTATACTTGGCTAAAAGCCACTGCCTGAATGCTGTGTTGCCATGAAATTTCCTCCAACAGATTAATTAGTCCATCACCTTTAAATTCAGCTCATACAAAATCTCACAGCATGTACAAAATTAGACAAGTTCTTTGCCAGGATGTAATAAAAATGGCCTCTAGCTCAATTCTCAACAAAGTTCTCATTCTCATCTGAAACCTCGTGACTACAGTCTTCACTCTCTGCATTTATTTCAGACTTCTGGTCTTCTGAACTCACATCAGAAATATTCATTAAGCTCAGCTTACAATATTCTAGGGATTTCCTAGCCTGTATTGCCAAACTTTTCCAAATGCCTCTCCATTCCAAAAGCCAGGTATAGGAATAGCCTCAACCCCACTTCTCCGAGTTAATTTCTGTTTTAGTCAGCTTTTCATTGCTGAACCAAAATACCCAACAAAAACAAGTCAGAGCCTTTATAATTCAACCACTTCCCCAAATTCTCGCCTCTGAACACTGTTTCATTGTGGACCACACCTTCAACACACACGAGCCTTTGGGGGGGTGCTTCATATCCAAACCATAAATTCCCCATTTCCTCCATTTCCTGAAATAGATAAAGCACTTGTTTTCTCTGACTTTGTCACTTGAGTGAAATAAGTCACTATGCCTTCAATATTTCTTATTGATGTTCTTTTGCTTTGTTCACACAGAGCTCTCTGTAAGAAGCAATGCATTATTTAATAATAGTTGGATGATGATATAGTTGGGTGTTTGATATAATCAAACAAATATCCCATTACTCCAACTACCTCACTTTGTCATTTTTCTCAGTTCAGAACAAACCAATGCAAATCAAAATACCCCTCACAGCAGTATGTAAAGACAGGGTGATTTATGGGTGCTGAAGGATGGAACATTTGCAGATACCAATATTTTGAATTATTCTTTTTATTTTATTTTATTTTATTGAACTTGGGGTACTCAACCACTGAGCCACATCCGTAGCCCTATTTTGTATTTTATTTAGAGATAGCGTCTCACTGAGTTGTTAGCACCTTGCCATTGCTGAGGCTGGCTTTGAACTTGTGATTTTCCTGTCCTGTCTTAGTCTCCAGAGCTGCCACCACACCCGACTTTGAATTGTTCTCTTATTTGACCCTATCCCCACCCAAACCCTTAACAGTGTGTCTTGACAATATTCAAGATGAGTTAGCCTAAAATGTACTACTCTCAAAAAATTAATTATGAAGGTGCAGGCAGAAAGAACAGGCCTTCTACTGCAGAATGTTCCTGAGCAGATCAGCTCAGAAGGAGCACCCATGGAAGCTGAGGATTTTGAAAGATTCCCTTGACTGCCCATGCTACAGAACTTTGGAAGTCTTCATGGACCCTCAGGGGTGTCAGAACAGCAGTTAAGCTCTCCATTCATATGTGTTCTTTTATCTCAAGCCTTTGCTATAAGTCCATTGAACTAGAACTTTCTACCCCACTCCCTGTCCTCTTTCTGCAACCACCACTTTCATAATTGAGTTCAGCTCCTGTGACGCTTCCATGGGATGCCGTTTCTACTGCCCTGGGAGAGGATGGGCTCCCTGCTATGACTTCTGCCACTTTGCCTTCTCCAGTGCTAACACTTACTGTTCTGTGTCCCCATTGCCTGGTTGACTTTTCTGTCTTCCTTGGAAATTTGGGAAGAAAAAGAACCAGGTCACTCATATGCACTGCTCCAGCCTGGCTCCTGCACAGTGCCTAGCCACCAGTAGGTACTCAAGAAATGCCCTTGAAAGAACAAATGAAGGGAGAAACACAAAGCATCTGTTGAGACTGAGATCTGCCTGGAAAGCACTCAGCTTGTGTTTGGTGAACGAGGTGTGGGACCTGCAACAGTTTTGTCCTTTCATGAGGAATTCTTGCTGATTTTGGCCCCCACTGCAGCTGAGGTTTCTTCCATCTGAGGAAGATAAGTTAGAGTAGTTCTATGGCTCAATATATCAGGAGAAAGTGCTTTGGATCATTTTTGTTCATCGTTGGGTGTGGACCATTCCCTTGGATGATGTTGCCTCTGCTGGTTTGTCTTTTTGTTCAGACGCTGAGTGAGTCGGAAAACTTTGAAGCAGCCGTTTACAAGTTGGCCAAGACTCCCCTCATTGCTGATGTCTATTACATCGTTGGTGGTACATCCCCCCAGGAGGGAGTGGTCATCACCAGGAACAGAGGTGGCCCAGAAGACATTTGGCCTCTAGATCCTTTGAATGGAGAGTGAGTTGAATTAAAGACTCTGGTCATTTTGTATCAAATCTTTCTTTTTAATTTGGTAAAACTGGGGTATTTTTATTTTTTAATATTTCTTCTATAATTATATCTCAACAACCTTGGATAAGACAAGATAATGTGCTCTGTTGTAGGTGGTTCCGAGTTGAGACAAATTATGACCACTGGAAGCCAGCACCCAAGAGAGATGACCGGAGGTAGCCTTCCATATGCTTTCTGGTTGGCCATGTTTTTTTGTGGTCAAGAGAATATCCCCTTCCTGCCCCAGGGACTGGAGAGACCTACAGGTGTTGTCCCCTCCTAGAGAGTGTACTCACCCCCTCACCAGTGTCTTGACCAGGGTGGGGAGTACAGTGTGTGGAGGAGAGTCATGGTGAGGGCCTTTTGGTAGTTGCTGGGGTTGGAAAGGATGAAGTTGGCGCTGGCCTAATGGCTAGAATCCCTGAAGCTCACCACCAACCTCACTAATAACTCTTTGTGTGGCCTCTTGGATCTCTGTTCACCCATCTGTAAATAAAAGGACAAGGCCAGACTCATGAACTTCAGTGTAGTTGGGGTTTTTATTGTCCCTTCTAATTGTGAAAATTCTATCATTCATTGTGGCTGCTAAAAACAGATGACTGTATATTTCACTTGCCTTAACTATCCCAAATTTGGTAGCAAAAATTTAATTCTGAAACTTCCTTGAGCATAGGAGCCAACAGGACCAACAGTTGAATGAGTCCCATCATGGTGGTGTGAGCCAACGCAGCTAATAGGCTTGGGGGCCACAGTCTGTTTTGACATAGGGGAGATAATGAGACAGGGCCCTGGATGTGTAAAAGAGAATAAAGACTGATGGGATTCAGAGTTTCCTAAAGTACCTAGTGACCTTTGACGGTTGTCCTTGCAGAACACCTGCCATCAAAGCCCTTAATGCTACAGGACCAGAAAACATCAACCTGGAGACACTTTTCAAGGTAACTTGTGTCCTGATGTCCGGTTTACCCAGGATGTTTGGTGAAAAAAGAAATTCTCTGAAATCAAACAAATGTAGTAGATGAAAAAGTTATAGTAACAGTTCTACCTAGTTAAAAACTTTTTAAAAAGTTACCTGACATTTATTGAGCTTTTTTCTATATAGGTTAAAATTCCACCTTCACCTAAGTTTTTATTCACATTAAAAGTAAACAGACATAGTTGTAATATATGTTTATTGTTTAAAAGAAAAAAAGAGCAAGGATTAAAAGGTTAATAACTATAGCCTTGAGATACACTAAAGGGTTAAATGGTTATATTCTTCCTATAGATATTCTACATGTATTTCTTCTACCTTTTCATGTTTTTGTAATTTTTTTTTCTGTGCAGGTTTTGTCAGTGGTTCCAGTTTATAACAAGTAAGTTAAGCACATCTGTTCATCTGTCACCTCAGAACAGTGACTTCACTCACCCACTGTGGTTCCCCAGGCATGTGAGGGCTCCTGGGATCAGACACCATAGGTGTTGTCAGTTCAGCAGTGGACAGAACGGTCTCCACTCTCAGGGGACTAACATTCTGCGTGGGGAGTGGGGTAGATAAACAAATATACCACGAGTCAGATGAGAAATTCATGCCAAAACTAAAGGTGAGGAGGACAGAAGATGGAGAAGGAGGAAGGCAGTGACATCTTCACCCTGATTCAGTCTGGTGGCTGTGGGCAGTTTTCACTGGGGATGAGCTCCTTAACATCACTTCATTAGAACTAGACTTTTAGCACCTTTGGTGTTCTTTATCTTCCTGGAAGTTTCCACTACCTCCACCCCCATGTTGTTCCTCATTCTACACCCAATTTAGTAAGAATAATTCCTTTAGCCTGTACCCTTGAAGGTAGCATTGTGTGAGCTGTGGTTTCTCTGGACTATAATTTAGGCAAAGCTCTAGGCCACAATTAGCTCTTATCTCAATTTGGGAGGCAACTGCACCAAATCTGTTGGGGGAAACTCTGAAGGTCCATTATCACCACCATCAGCCTCCCTCCTTGTCATCCCCCTCAGGGGAACAACTGAGGAAGGGGACTTAACCCTAACTGCCTTATTCACACCCAAAACTACCTCATTAGGAATGTGGGCACCTTCTTATGCTTAGTGGGGCAGAACTGAACTTTTTAAAATAAATGAGGAAGTACCTGCAAGCAAAGATAGTTATCTCCTTCCTTTACTTCAATAAACTCCAAACAGCATTTTCTACTTTCTCATCTCTGCTTTCTCCACAGCAGTAATATCAAACTGTATTCTTCGATAAATAACCTAGTCAAGTAAAACTTTAAACATCCAGTAGAAGCCAGGTATTGTGGCACATATCTGTAATCCCAGATACTAAGGAGGCTGAGGCAAGAGGATCCCAAGTTTGAGACCAGCCTGGACAATTTAGCAATATGGAAGGGCACTTGCTTAGCACATATGAGGCCCTGGGTTTAATCCCCACTATTGCCAAAAAAAACAATCAAATACCCTGTGGATTTTTTTTCTTTTGCATTTTATCTGCGTGCTTTAAGATTCCTGAGTATAAAGATTTTCTCAAAGCTGTTATTTTGCACCATAATAGAAATCTATCTCCAAAATACTTCTTTGGAAGTCTTTTCATTAAGTAGGACTGATACAAAGATTAACACTTAAGAATTTATTTCATAATTTTCTAATAGCCAACATAGAAAACAAATTAATCAGTATTCTACCACCATTATGTAGCCGTTTAAAATTTTGAAGGCTATTCAAAGCATGGACTATTTAAATAAATATAGTAATTATTTTATTACAAAACTCATTTTAAAAATATAGTCATTACTTATGTAACTACTTTAAAAACTATAAGAACACAGAAATAGTTTCTTAACCCTTTAATTTATTTTTATTATTTATTTATTTGTTTATATTTGGTACCAGGGATTGAACCCAGTGGCTCTTAACCACTGAGCCACATCCCCAACTCTTTTTATTTTTTATTTTGAGAAAAGGTCTCACTAAGTTGCTTAGGGCTTCACTAAATTGCTGAGATTGTCTTTGAACTTATGATCCTCCTGCCTCAGTCTCCTGATCTGCTGGGATTACAGGCATTTGCCACAGTGCCTGGCCTTTCTTTAATTTCTTTTTGTTCTTAAATTTTAAAAATTTTTTGGTACTGGGGATTGAACCCAATGGCACTTTACCACTGAGCTACAATCCAAGTCTGTCTTTATAATAATTTGAGACTCTTGCTAAATAGCTGAGGCTGGCCTTAAACTGGGATCCTATAGCCTCACCCTGCCCAGTCACTAGGATTACAGGCACGTGCCAACACACCCAGTAACCCCTCATTTTAAAAATAAATATTCTAACAAATAAGCTATTTGGATAAAGAACCACCCCCAATGCCCCCAATGGTCTGTTTATAAATTAGCTCTTTGGGGTAGGGGAGAAAAACAAATAATTTCCCTGATTTTTAGCATTTGCCAATTTCCTGTTGTAAATACAGGTAAAGTAGCCCTTATTCAACATGCCTGGGACCAAAAGTGTTTCAGATTTCACAGTGTTTTCTGTTTTGAAATATTTTCATGCACTTTACCAGTGAAACATTTCTAATCTGAAAATCTGAAACATTCCAAAATCCAAAACTTTTTGAGGGCCGACGTAGTGCTCAAAATGTTTTGGATTTCAAAGCATTTTATATTTTGGATTTTGGATGCTCAACCTGAACTTTCACCATGGCTGATTTGAAGCTTTCAGTTGGTTCATGAATTACCTATATATTTGACAATTGCTCTCACTAGCCTGTAGGAGCCAGCTCTAACACTTTATTGGCTGTTTCCTAGGATATAATTTTGCTCTTCTAATATTCATTTTAAAAATAGAGTTTAAAAACTAAGCTTGGGGCTGGGGATGTGGCTCAAGCGGTGACGTGCTCACCTGGCATGTGCGGGGCGCTGGGTTCAATCCTCAACACCATATAAAAATAAAATAAAGATGATATGTCCACCAAAAACTGAAAAATAAATATTAAATTATCTCTCTCTCTTCTCTTTCTCTCTCTCTTTAAAACAAAACAAAACAAAACAAAAAAAAACTGGGCATGGTGTACATGCATGCTAGTAGCCCTAGATGCTAGGGAGGCTGAGGCAGGAGAATCCTTTGAGCCAAGGAGTTTGAGGCCAACCTGGGCAATTTAGGGAGACCTTGTCTCAAAAAATTAAAAGGGATGGGGATATAGTTCAGAGGTAGAGTGCTTGGCCAGCATGTGAGAGACCCTGGGTTGGACTCCCAGCATTACAAAATAGGGGTTAAAAATTATCTTAGTGTTCTTACAGTTTTTGAAAGTAATTACATAAATGATTACTTTATTTTAAATTAGTTTTATAATTAAGCATTTAGTATATTTATTTTAATAAAAGAAAGCAATTTCTATGCTTTGAATATCCCTCGTATTTTTAAATGCTGCACGATGCTTAATTGTATGCATTATAATGAAATTAATCTTTTTTCACTTACTAGTTTTTCCTCCATTAAAACAGAAATAAACATATATGTATCTCACACACCCGCTACTTTTGGATTTTTTGAATTATTTCCATTGGCTGAATTGCCAGAAGTAGAGTTACTGAGTTACAGGCTCTGACTATTTAAATCGTTTCTGAAATGTTTGTCAAAATAAAATTGTTAGAAGTTATAAGTAGTTTACTAAGTAACATTTTTCTCTATTGTGTAATCAAAAACCCAAGAGGAAATTTAAATTTAAATAACAGTCCTCACTGAACCAGAATGAACGCAGCATTCTAACTCTCAGGCCCTTTTCATGTAATGATTAACCCCATCTGGGCTTGTTGAGTGTGTGAGGTCAGTAGACATGTCAGAACATACCAGATTAGCTCTATGTTGCCCCCTTGTGCCGTACTCAAAAGTTAAGCCTGCTGGCAACAGAATGTTCTCTGTGGCCATCAGCAGAGAAAGCATTAATATAGAGACCTGGGTGTGGTGGTGCACACCTGAAATCTCAGCTACTCTGTCTGAGGTGGGAGGTTTGCAAGTTCAAGGCCAGCCTGTGCAATTTAGTGGTACCTTGTCTCAAAATTTGAAAAAATAAAAAAGGACTAGGGATGTAGCTCCGTCCTGAGGGTAGTGGTAGGGAAGTGATAGAGAATAGACCTATGACTAAAGTAAGCAAGCATCTGAGGTCCTGTTCAGGGGACCCCTGATACCCTTGGTCAAGCTCTAAGCATGCTCACAGTGCTGTCTTCATCTGGCTCTGTGATTCAGCTGTGGTGCTCAGTGCCAGATTCTGCCTGTTCCTGAACAACCCAGTTCCAGTTGCTTTGACCATGTGCCCCGGCTGCTTTCTAACACAAGCAATGGAAGAAGAGAGTGAAGGAATGGACCTTAGCATGGGTGCATATGTGCTTGTGTTGTTCTCTTGCTTTACAGAATGTGGAATAAAAGATCACTATCCTCTGGATGTGATCTTCCCATGATATAAGGAATGTGCTGGGTCAGGTGTCCACCCAGAATCTGCCCCAGGACTCAGTACCCTAGGATTCCCTGAAAAGCCCAAGCCCATTTCTGGGGTCCAGGTGTCCTCTTTCTTGGAATCCGTCTCCTGATGGTGGTGAGCAGCCATTGTGGACACCCTGTCCTTATAGAGGCCAATAAATAGCTGCTTAGTGGGGGATATAGATGAAGCTTAGATGTCTGAGGTGTCTTATATGTGCAAGGAAGTCCCCTTGTGGGGTAGGACAGAGCCAGGGTCAGGGCCAAAGGGTAGCTGACTCTCACTGCCATAGCAATAGAGCTTTAATGAATCTGAGAATTTTACATTCAACTTGGTCTTCCACAGTGTTGTCAAAGAAGAGGAAAGAACGTTTTGACCTTTTGATTTATACATTTTAAAACATTCTGACATATATGAACTTCTATTTGTATTCTTGTCCCAGATCTCAGTGTTAGGGAAGGGCTTGATATTTTTTCCCTGTCTTTAGCATATTAGAGGAAATGATGTCTATATAAAAATTTCTCTTGTTATTTCAGCTATACAGTTTATACTACAGTAATGAGTGCTGCCAACCCAGAAAAGTACAAAACGAGCATCAGAAACATGAGCTGAACATAAGTAAGCTGAAGAGTGAATTTGTCCATTTCAAATATGACAATTTGAAAGAATTGTCATAGCTGTTGATATTGGGGTGGGATGAGAGGTGGGTATGTGCTGGTATTTCTCATGAAAGATAGTGATACTTAAGATTTATATGTACATAGTATTTTCTGACAAGCATTTGGCATATGATTGACATCATTAGGTATTTTATTTTGAATTGTTTGAATTGAATGAAACTGAAATCTTCCAGTGCCCTGTGCCTCTTTACCTCTAAATATACCCTTTTCTCAAGACAAGATATTATCTCTTCACACACACAGAGGAGTAAATATCTGGGAAGACTAATGTGTCCCCAGAATAATAGTGAGGCGCAGCACCTTCATAGCATTGGAAGACAGATTCTGAAGGCAAAGGACACTTCCAGAATTTATTCCAGGTACTGGTGAGTCCATAGGTAAGGAGAAGGACATTAAGGAGAAAGCAAGAGTCTCCTTCCTGCTACCCCTGAAATCAAACCAGGGCAGTGCCATTCTAATTGCAAGAATCATCTGAAGTTTGTAAACCTGGCCTGATGTTTTGGTCACTGATTTATCTTGGGAATGTTCAAAATCACTGTTTGAATTAAATGCATTTATTTTTTTTCTTCTGTTACAGATTTTTTAAAAAATGAAATTCTTGAAGAGCTGCACTTAAAAAAAAGACAAAGTGGAAGTATTTTATTATTTTATGAACAATACAGACTCCTTCCTCATTATACTTTTCAACCTTATGAAATGGGGGTCAGGCGTCACTTCGGTGGCATTTTGATGGAATGGGTAATAGCATTGTTTTGCATTCTCTTCCCTTCCTCGTCATCTTGATTTTTTTTTTAAGCTTCTACTCTGGCTTTATTCCCAGCTTCTCATGATTCTGTTATCATATCTCTGCTTATCCCCTAAAGAAGTCAGCTAGAATTACCTCTTTGTTCATTATGAAGTGCTTCTAGAAGAGCCCAGTTAAAAATTTCTTCTAAGGCTTAAATAGGTCAGGGTCAGTTGTAGAACTGTACATGCATGAGGGCCCAGATTCTATCTCCAACACCACACACACACACACACAGGCAGAAGGATTTCTTTAAAAAAAAAAAAAATGGAGAGCTCTATTTTGAATAGAGCCTGTTTGAAGGTGTGTTCATGGAACCTTTGGTTGTATATTTCCATGTGATGGGATTCTCACTTTTTATATTTCTAATGTTTTTACTTCAACCAGTGGACCTTCTTTTTTTCTAAATAATTTCTTACCACTTTTTAAGGGGAGTATGAAATCAAGTCATTTTTAATAGTTACTTATCATTTGTTAATAAAATGTTGGAAGAGATGTTGGCAAGGAGAATAAAACTGTTTTTCAAGATACCAAGTGTTGTGTCCTCTGTGCTTTCTTACCCCAGGGGTCAAAGGGATTTAAACAGCTGTCCTGAGAAGCAGCTCTCCTAGTTGTGATGTTTTGTTTACAAGTTTCAGGATTTAAGGGAGTGAACAGCTGTTTTGTAGGATTTGATTCCCCCCATCCCCCCCCATGTACATGAAAGAAACTTCTTTGAGGGTGAAGTCACAGAAGATTAAAATCATGAACAAAGGAATTTTGACTGTATATTCTTGTTTAGTGTTTTAGCCGAATGAAGGAAGATAAATGTCTAGAAGGCAGTGTTACCTGGTCACAGAGGACCTCTATCCCTCTGCATGGCACACCTATCCAGTGGCCTGTAATAGTCATGGTTCTTCTTGGATAGTGTTATTCAATTTCCTTCATACAAGGCTTTCTTTAAATAAAATATCAGAGATAGTTTACTCATGCCAGATATATCACACTGTCATTGAGACTAGAAATTTTCACTAATTTATTTCATTTCATTCCTGTTTTCTTGAAAATATATTATGATCTTTGGGTGGAAATTTGGAGAAAACCCTAATTTTAACCAGGTAAGGTCATGCTATTGAGGATTCTCAGCAGGAGAGCAATCTCTGGTTGCTCTTCAGATGTCTGTCCTTTGTATTGTGTGGGTTTGACTACCATGCATCTGGATATAGACTGGATTTTATTTAGCCTGTTAGGAATTTGTTGTGGTATACAAATTTCAAATGTATGCCTTTTATTATTCAGTTTTGGTTAATTGTCAGTTATCTAAGACTTGCTCTCCTACATTCTCTCTTCTTCTGAACTCCAAGTATATTGAAAGAGTTCAGAACACATCACTCAGATTATGCCATTTTAGGATAAGGGTTATTTTAAGCTAAAGGCACCTGAAAAACCAGCAGATAGAAGGTTGTTCTGACCCTCCCCTTTTCCTCCTTGAAAGCAGGAGAGAAAACCTTGTGTGGAAGATGTCCTCCCTATCTCAGGAGGAAGGCAACAATCTTAGGAAGGACAGGCAGTAGAAGCAAGATAATTCTGTACAAACAAACCTTATTAAACTAACCTTTATCTTCCTATTAACTTCCCCACCCAGTTAATTCCCCTATTCTGAGCTCCTGTGCCTTGTCATGCTTTCGCAATTTACTATTCTTTGTCCAGCTTGCTCCTCAACTTAGAATGGATTACAATATGTGAGGTGCATTTGTTACAGTATGTGAGGTGCTCTTCAAGTTAGAATGGGGTTACATCCAAAGAAAAAAAAATCATAAGTTGAAAATATTCTAAGTAAAAATTGCATTTAATACAGCCACCTTTCAGCCATCACAGGAAACAATACAATACACAATACATTGTTTCCTCCTCATGATTGTGTGACTGATTGGGAGACATAGCTTACTGGAGATGGGAAGCAGGTGAGAATCATACATCAAAATTCAAAGTTTGAAGTCTTTTTTTTTTCCTGAATGTGTATTGCTTTTGCCCCATGATAAGGTCAAAAAATATAAGTTGAACCAAGGTTGAGTTGGGGCCATCTGTATAGTAAAACAAATAAAGAATTAAAATGTCTTGAAAGATATAAATACAATCTAAATGTCCATCCATGGATGAATGGATAAAAGAAATAGGATGTGTACATACAATGGAATATTCCTCCTTTTAAAGAGAGGGAGATGATACTACAGAGGAGAAAAAAATATCAACATCTCTACCCATTTTAGGTTCTTGGATTGGAGTCCTGCAAATTAGACTAATAAAGACAGGTTAACAAACCAAAAAAACAATTTTCTTAACGTGTTTCATACTAATAACATGCCGGAGCACCCAGAGATGAGTAACTCAAAGGTTTGGTTAGAGCATGAGTTAATATAGCTTCTAAGCAAAGAAACTTCTTAGCAAAGTGTTTATAGAAGTGACAAAAGAAAAGGTCCCTGAGTCTCTAGGGTGGCAAACGGTTGGAAGGTGTAACTGAAACTAGTGATAGATAAAGGCTAGCTAGTCAAGTTTTGTTAGTAGATTTCTCTGCTGCCCTAGAGTTTTCTCCTGTGAGTAAGCTTATCCTTACAGATAAAGAAGGGAAGAGAGACACTGTTGTAAATTTATGTCCTCCCTATATCAGGAAGACAGGCAAATAGGGAGAGGGCAAAGAGCTTTTCCTATGTTTGCTGCTTTCTAATTGCCTTTTACTCAAAATAATTCTTATCAAAGAGGCTTATTTTGGGTGACATTTGTTACAATATGTGATAACATGGATGAAACTTGTAGACATTAGGCTAAATGACAAAAGACAGATGCACAAATACTGTATGATTTCACTTACGAGGAGTATCTCAAATAGTGTCAGAAGCAGAGAGTAGCACCGAGGTTTTAGGGGTTGAGCGGTATGAAAAATGGGCAGTTGCTATTCAACCAGTATAAATCAGTTTTGCAAGGTGAGGGATTTCTAGAAATCTGCTGTATCAAATCATGCCTATAGTTAATGCTATTGTATGGTACACTTAAAAATCTAAGAACATAAGCCAGGCATGATGGCATGTGCCTATTTTCCAGCTACTGGGAGGTTGAGGCAGGAGGATCCCTCGAGCTCAGGAGCTCAGGTTGAGGGCAGCCTGGGCAACATAGCGAGATTCCATCTCAACAACAATAACCCAAAACCCTAAGAGGTAGATCTCCTGTTGTATTCTTACCATGATAAAAAATTAGAGAAGAGAAAAAATAAGAAGAGAAATTTAAATAATTTGGCCTACAGTAGTTGCATGGAAGATGGAAAGTTGATGTTTTTAAAAATAGCCTTTTTAAAAAGTATACAAGTAAAATAAACCAAACAGTACATATTGTAATCTTCTGCCTCTCTTCCCATCTTGTAGCTAATACTCCCTCCAGACCGTATTCATCAAGACAGTTTTTAATATGTCAATCAATTGATGCTCTGAGAGCATAAAAGTAAGAGGATTTTATTTGGGGTTTTATGAATTAAAATTCAAGAGATTTTCAGATAGCACTAAATGAATGTTCCAAAGGTAACAGGGAAAGTAGGAGCTTATATAGGCAAGCAGTGCTGATTTATTGCAAAGTGGTAAAAATTCTCTCGTAGGAAACTTCTTTTGAAGTAGAGAAAGAACAGGAGCTATGGGGTAGGGATTATGTAACCAATCAAATCTAACAAAAAGAATGCATTATGTAGTAAAAATGTTCATAAAACAAGAGTCCAATAGTCCTTTGACACACATCTTGAATCTCTACGCATGATGTGATTATCCTGGTCATTACAGATGCCTGCAATCAAGGGGTAAAGGTGACTAAATATTCACATTCCTAGGCAGAAGCTCGAGAAATGATAAGTCATATTCCCTTGAGGGCTTCCTGACTCCATGTTGAAAAGCTCTTTCAGTGTTGCGTCTGCTGTGATTTTCGTTTTATTTTCACAATGCATATATCTTTTAAATTTTAGATTTTATATTTATTTAGGTATGGTGAGGCCAACAGATATGAGAAAGTTGCCATTGAAATTAAAACAGTTACCAAGAGGAGGGGCCATGCATGGCCACAGTGGAGAACACTGAGGTGGGTCACAGGCAGAGAAAGAGACAGGAACAAAGGACAAGACGCTCTCTATAGGAAAGGAATGGTTAAGACAGGGTAAGCATAGTGCCTCACACATGCTAGGCAAGTGCTCTACCACTGAGCCACAACCCCAGCCTGAAAAATTGTGTTCTATATGTGTAATGAGAATTGTGATGCATTCTGCTGTCATGTATTTAAAAAATAAAAGCAAAAAAAAAAAAGAGAGACAGGATAAGCAGGCTATACAGGTTTGGGACGGGCTAGTTGGAATAATTTCAGCAGATTCCTGAGTGTAGGGACTACTCCTAGTTTTTTGATATCTGGTTTGGGATAGTTTTCTTTTGGAATCAGCTACCATGGGAGGGATACCTCCCTCTGGTCAGCAAGGCCCAAAGATGTCAAGGCATCAGTATAGATTCTATACCTAGGAAGACCCCAAAAATGCCACCAGAAAACTTCTAGAACTAATAAATAAATTCAGCAAAGTAGTAGGATATAAAATCAACACCCATAAATCAAAGGCATTTCTGTACATCAGTGACAAATCCTCTGAAAGAGAAACTAGGAAAACTACCCCATTTACAATAGCCTCAAAATAAACAAATAAATAAAATACTTAGGAATCACCTTAATGAAAGAGGTGAAAGACCTACAGTGAAAACTATAGAACACTAAAGAAAGAAATTAAAGAAGACCTTAGAAGATGGAAAGATCTCCTTTATTCTTGGATACACAGAATTAATATTGTCAAAATAACCATACTACCAAAAGCAATATATGGATTTAATGCAATCCCAATCAAAATCCCAATGGGGACATTGCTCAAAGAAATAGGAAAAGCCATCATGAAATTCATCTGGAAAAATAAGAGACCCAGAATAGCCAAAGCAATCCTTAGCAAGAAGAGTTAAGTAGGTGGCATTACTATATCAGATCTTAAACTATACTACAGAGCAATAATAACAAACATGGCATGGTATTGGCACCAAAATAGACTTGTTGACCAATGGTACAGAATAGAGAACACAGAGACAAACCCACATAAGTACAGTTTTCTCATACTAGACTGTGGGATCACTCTGTCCAGCTGAAGCTCACCTAACAGCTGAGGAGGGTGTGGTGACAGAGTTGAAAAGAGACCTCCAGAGACCAGTTTCAGAGAACTCAATCCACTTTATTATTGCTAGGCAAACCTTTTATGAATAGCCTGTTATTGGGCAAATTTGCTGAGGGTCGTAATAATCCAATGAAATAACAACACTCTTACAAATGGCAACCAGTGGGCTAATACGTCAGTGGCAAAAAAAGCAGAAGGAAGGAAACATGCTGTGCACCTGCAGGTTACCATGGTAATTGGGCTGGTCATGGTTGGTGTTCCAAACCACAAATATCTAGACTCAGTGTGCTGAACCCTGAGAGCCCCTCATATTTGTGACATCACGGGCCAAACACTAGGCAAAGGTGCCAAAAACATGTTGGAGAAAAGATAGCCTCTTCAACAAATTGTGCTGGGAAAACTAGAAATCCATATACAATGAAATGAAATTAAACCCCTATCTCTCACCATGCACAAACTCAACTCAAAGTGGATCAAGGACCTAGGATTTAGACCAGAGACCCTGTGCCTAATAGAAGAAAAAGTAGGCCCAAATCTTCATCATGTCAGATTAGGCCCCAACTTCCTTAGTAAGACTCCTATAGTACAAGAAATAAAATCAAGAATCAATAAATGGAATGGATTCAAACGGGAAAGTTTCTTCTCAGCACAAGTAACAATCAGTGAGGTAAATGGAGAGCCTATAGAATAGGGGAAAATTTTACCACATGCACATCAGATGGATCACTAATCCCTAGGATATATATAAAAACAAATAACTCAATCAATAAATGGTCAAGGAACTAAACAGATACTTCTCAGAAGAAGATATACAATCAATCAACAAATATATGAAAAAATGTTCAACATCTCTAGCAATTAAAGAAATACAAATCAAAACTACTCTAAGATTTCATCTCACTCCAGTCAGAATGGCAGCTGTTAAGAATACAAACAACAATAAGTGTTGACGAGGATGTGAGGAAAAAGGCACATTCACACATTGCTGTTGGGACTGCAAATTGGTATAACCACTCTGGAAAACCCTATGGAGATTTCTTGGAAAATGGATTCACCATTTGACCCAGCTATCCCACTCCTTGATATACCCAAAGGACTGAAAAACAGCATATTATAGTGATGTAGCCACATCAATATTTATAGCAGCACAATTCCCAATAGCTAAATTGTGGAACCAATCTAGATGCCCTTCAGTAGATGAATGGATAAAGAAACTGTGGTACATATACATAATGGAATATTAGCATTAAGAGAGAATAAAATCATAGCATTTGCAGGTAAATGGATGGAGTTGGAGAATATTATACTAAGTGAATAATCCAATCCCCCAAAACCAAAGGCCGAATGTTCTCTTGCTGAGAGCCATAGCCGAGTTGGAATGACGCATGGCATTTTTGCCAGAACGCGGCTCATGATTTGTGCCCAGCCAGACTGTGGCATTCTCTCTAATATGTGGATGGTGATCCACAATAGGGATGGGGTGGTGGTGGGGAGCATGGGAAGAATGGAGGAACTTTAGATAGGGCAAAGGGGAAGGAGGGAAAGAGAGGGGGCATGGGGAAAAGAAAGATGGTGGAATAAGATTGACATCATTATCCTAAGTACATGCATGAAGACATGGTTTGACTCTACTTTGTGAACAACTAGAGACATGAAAAATTATGCTCTATATGTGTACTATGAATTGAAATACATTCTATAACAAATTAGAATAAATAAATGTAAAAAGAAACCAGAAAATGTAGTGAATACCATACAAAAAACAATTTTAGGTTATTATTTTTTAATTTTTCATAATCACAAATAAAATAGTAATGAAATCCTTTATTTTTTGTTGGATATAAAATTTAAGCTGAATTTCTGGATCAAAGGGTTTATATATTTCAAATTTGTAATTTAGTAGATACATAATTTACTAAACTATAATTAAAACTTAATAAAGGGTTAGAGTAGTAGCTCAGTGGTAGCGCACTTGCTTGGCATGTGTGAGGCCCTGGATTTGATCCTCAGCACCACATATAAATAAATAAATAAAATAAACGACTCACTGACAACTAAAATACATTTTTTTAAAAACTTAATTTAATAGATTCCAAAAATGTAAAATGATTTACATTTTGACCAATAATATCTATACAAGACTCTTTTTTCTCTTACTCTCAATAATACAGGCTATTATCAGTCTTACAGTCAATTTGGAAAAAAGAATGAAAGCAGTCAACCACTAACAAAAGGTAACCCAGTGTAAAAATATTAATATCAGACAAAAGAGAATTCAAGGCAAAAAGACCTTAAAGAGGAGAGCGATATTTTTAAAAAAATATATTTTAGGGGGGCTGGGGATGTGGCTCAAGCGGTACCGTGCTCGCCTGGCATGCGTGCAGCCCGGGTTCGATCCTCAGCACCACATACAAACAAAGATGTTGTGTCCGCTGAAAACTAAAAAATAAATATTAAAAAAATTCTCTCTCTCTCTCTCTCTCTTTAAAAAACCTATTTTTTAGTTGTAGATGAACACAATTTATTTTGCTTATTTTTATGTGGTGCTTAGGATCAAACCCAGTGCCTCACACTTGCGAGGCAAGTGCTTCAAGGCCGAGCTACAACCCCAGCCCAAAGGTAGAACAATATTTAATTTTGAAAAGTTGCCCTCTACCAAAGGAGTAATACGGTTATAAGCCTTTATGTATTATAATTAGGTAATTGCCAATGGCAATTTTATATGATCCAAAGTAATATATAATTATAGAACTTCAAAATACATATGTAAAGACTCAAATACAAGGAGAAATTGCTAAATTTCACCATAGAAATCTTCAAAACACCTTTTTTGAAGATGGGCAAATCAGAAAGAGTAAATAAGGATCAAGACTTGAAAAATATAATTAACAAGCTTAACCTGCTAGATACTGATAAATAAACATTATTTTCAAGTTCCAGTGAAATATTTAGTATTTACCAGCCCACACTCAAGCATCTTAGATCAATTGCCAGTAAATTGAGACTGCGGATTAACAACAGTTTCGGTTATATCCTAAGGGGAAAGTGGCCACAAGAAGGGCATGATATTCAATCAGGTTTAGAAACAAGCCAGCCACAATGGAAAATGCCTTGCACCTCCTGTGTGGCTCCTGTTGAGGACCCCTGAACTCTGGAGCCCCCGGGCCCCTCTGTCTGGTCAGCACTCTTCTATTTCTGGGTTAAGGAGATCAGGCTTCTCACACGTGGCTTGGGAAACGTGTCCTCCTAATCCAGCAGAGTAAGAAGATTTAGGACTGGGGAGGAGCTGGAGTGAGAGAGAGAGTGGAAGGGAGACTACGTGCAGGCGTGGGCCTGGGTGTGCAGAGGGCACCTGACTACAATCTCTCCTTTCCAGGGCCTGATCTCACTGAGGTCTGGTGTGTCCAGTGCTTCAAGGAGGGGAGCCCTGAAAGTGTCTCCCTGTCACAGTGGATGTGTGGCCAGGGCTGTGGATATCATCCTTGCCTTTCGGAGAGATGGTGTGCCAGACTGAGACAGCATTTTATTTATTGGACCTGTAGGTCTGGAGAGATCAGATTGGCCGGATCCCTTGGCCAACTCTGAAGACAGAATGGCCATCGCAACTGTATGTTGAAGGTTTCTGTTTTCTTGTGCATCATAGTAAGAAACACCCAAGAAGGTAAGAACCTATTAGCCTGCAATACAGAAATGGGTCGTGGGGACTGTCAGGGTAACGAATGCATGTTTTCCACAGGAGATAAATACAGGTTTGGTTTGGGGATCAGCTGGAAAACCCCTCTGTTATTTCATCAACTCAGCTAGAGAGGGTCTTTGGTGTGTGTGTTCCAGGGTCTTTAAGTCCTGGGTAACCAATCTTTCTTCCATTTATTGGACTCATTTACTGGGCAGATAAATACTAACTACATTTTTAAAAACTGATAATTCTAGGTATGGCTATGCTAAGTCAAATTCTAGAGGTACAAGCAGTGGTAGAGATGTGTCAATCACCTAAAAAGACTGTTAACCATGAATCACGAGCCAGAGAGCAGTTAGTTATCACCAAAAAGTACTAATTCAACAGGGTGAGGCTACAGCATACCTAATTTTATGAAGTTTTTACTCTTTGAGTTTTTCTCTTGAGAATTATTTCACTTTTCCTTTCTATTAATTTTTTTCTAGTGACTTCTAGAACATTCTCTACTAGTCTGTGTATAACTTCACTTTCTTCTCTTAACACTATATGCAGGATCTGTTTAGTCATTTTTTTCTATTTTTTTCTCATATGGGAAAATATCAGTAATTATTTTTTGTGTTCTAGAGTGCTGGATATTGAACCTGAGGGTCTTGTGTGTGCGAGGCAAGCACTCCACCACTGAGTTATACCCTCGCCCTCATTTATTAATTTTTTATTTGTTCTTTTTACATGACAGTAGAATGTATTTTAAGACATTATACATACATGGAGTATAACTTCCCATTCTTGTGGTTGTACTTGATGTGGTCATTTACTAATTGTTAATGATTAAAGTTATAAAGAGAACTAAGTAAGTTCAATGAGATTTTTGTCAGGTATGGTGGCCCATGCCTGTAATCCCAGTGGCTCTGGAGACTTGAAGCAGGAGAATTGAAAGTTCAAGGCCAGCCTCAGTAATTTAGAGAGACCCTAAGCAATGTAGAGAGAACCTGTCTCAAAATAAATAAAAAGGGATGGGGATCTAGCTCAGTGGTTAAGTGCCTCTGGGTTCAAACCTGGGTACCAAAAACAAAAAAAAAAAAAAAAGAGAGATAGAACTTCTCTTACCCAGCTTCATTCTTCCAAAATAATCACTATTAACAGTTTGGTGTACACTCTTTGATCTTTATACACTTATTGATTGATTATTTTTTATATAGAGATGAAAACATGAGACAATATTAAACACACTATTGTGCAATTTTATTTTCTTTGTTTTGCTTTCAGTACTAAAAATTGAACTCAGGGGTGCTGTAACACTGAGCTACCTCCCCAACCCATATATATATATATATATATATATATATATTTTTTTTTTTTCCCCTATTTGAGACAGAGTCTTGCTAAATTGCCCAGGCTGGCCTTGAATTGTCATCCTTCTGCCTCAGCCTCCCAAGTCATGGGGATTACAGGCATGTGCCACCATGTCCAGCTGCAGTTTGCTTTTCTTCACATTACAGTATATCTTGAGGATATTTTCAGAGGGTTGCCATATGAACCTGCCTTATTCTTTGTTGTTGCTGAAAACTATCACATTGTTTTTAGCATACCATGATGTTTTTAGTTGACTCTGTACTGAAACTATTTAGGGTGTTTTTATTTTGTGGGGAGAGATATTTTAGGAAATTTTTGAGAGTGTCATTTAAATGTTCCTAGTCTACACTTTTCATGACAATGACAAACATTTGCAAAGTAGTCCTCATATATAACTTCCCTTCCCCCCAATGACAACTCTGGTAGAAAAACTATTATCTATACACAAAGGAGAAACAGAGACCCAAGCAGGGATCTCATGCATCTTTGCTGTTCTGGTGACAGCTGAGTGCCCTCTGCCTGCTTCCCATTGGTTTATAGAAGTACATCCTTTTTCTTTGGTGACCCGGTTACAACTGGATGTGTGGCCTTATGGAAGACTTCATCACTTCTTCACTGTGCAGAAGTGCCATATTTCTATCTCCAATAACCTTTTTTATAGGGTAAATGACTCTTAGTTAAATCATCGTATTCTGTTGCCGTGTTTAGATTTCCAAATTCATAAGAAACAAGGTACCGGAGGCAAAAGAAGATTCAATAAAAAACGTTGATGCAGCAATAATCAGTATTTTCCTGTTGTTTTATGCTGAAATTTTGTGACTTCTAGTTGCTTCTAAATTTGAGCCAGGGACATATTTTTGATTGTTGGTAACTTAAAATAAATATGATATCAGTTAATTCATTCATTGATGAGGAGTCGGGCATGATGGCGCATGCCTGTAATCCCAGTGGCTCAGGAGGCTGAGGCAGGAGGATCATGAGTTCAAAGCCAGCCTCAGAAAAAGTGAGGTGCTAAGCAACTCAGTGAGACCTTGTCTTTAAATAAAATACAAAATAGGACTGGGGGTGTGGTTCAGTGTCAAGTGCCCCTAAGTTCAATCCCCAGTACCAAAAAAAAAAAAAAAGAAAAAAAATCATTGATGAGGTCAGAGCTTTCATGGTCCAGTCACTTCCCCAAAGCCTCACCTCTGAACATCGGTGCATTGGGGACCAAGCCTTTAACATACGAAGAGCCTTAGGAGGACTTCATACCCAAACCATAAGAGGAGGTCAAAGGGTAATTATGATTCTGAAGATTTGCTCTGAAAATGCAGCAGAATCCAGTTTGTTTCTAGACTGTAAAGGAAAAGCCAGTAGAAAACAAGATAGAGATGGGGTAACAAATGGAAGGGGAGGAACACTTTGTGCACTGGGGCTGGAGAGGTGGGAGGGATGCTCTCACATGAGGGCAATTGGTCTCTCTCGGGGACAATTTGGTCCTTCCTAACACTCTACCTGAATTTCCCTATTACAGATTCCCCCTCTCATCATCAAACAGCTCACTGCCCTGTGGATCTGCCCTCCGCGTCTGGTGGGAACACTGTACTTAAACTATGGGGAGCAGCACCTCTATCCATCATCATTTTGCTTTTCAGAATGCAGAGAAAGGTATGTGTTTCCCCTCTTCCAGGTACCCCAAAACCCATGTTGCATGTGGAGGGGCTTCTCAAGGTGGAAGCAGAAAACCATTACATTTCTTCTCAAGGCAACTCTTAGAAATCAGTTTCCCCTTGAAACATAACCACCAGAATGCTCAAGACAACTTTATTTGACAGAATTAAAATTTTCCCAGAGAGTTAATGTCCTCCCTTGGAGTTTATCTCAAAACTAAACCCATACAAGTGAAAAAAAATAAAGATGGGAAAAAAAAGAGAATGAAAAGCATTCCAGGCAGAGAGTACGTACAGCATGGGCAAGGGACACGTGGCCGGAAGAACCAAAGTGTGGTCAAGGATCTGAAGGGTCTGAAGTGACAGAGAAGGAGGGTGACATGAAATGAGGCTGTTGAGGTAGGCAGGACCCAGGTCTTGGGGTCTTGTAGGATTTTAAACTTTGCCCTAAAAGAGTGAAGAACCAAAGAAGAATTCAAACTAGAGAGTTCTATAATAAGATTTACCTATTTAAAACATCCTTCCGGCTTCTGTGACGATGAGTTGGAGGGGTGAAGTGGATGGAAGAATGGTAGATGGTTGTTGAAGCCCTGACAGGAGAGAACCTGGAGGCAGAGCAAGGACAGAGCACAGCCTGGGGCCCAGGACAGTCATGAGGGTCTCCAGCACTTCAGCAGCATGTGGATGAGGAAGAACCTGCAAAGGAGGCTGAGGAGAGGGAGCCAGAGGTGGAGGAGGCAAGCAAGGAGCACGTGATATCTTAGAAACCAAAAGAAGAATGTTTCAAGAGCACGGTCACCCTCAGCACAGATGAGACACTAATTAAACGCCAGGTAAACACACCTGCGATTTAGTGGTAGGACTATAACTGGAACATTGATAGAACCCAAATCCAAGCTGAGGGTAAAAGTCAACCACAGCATGGAATGAAGAGTGATAGAAAAAAGAAAATAGAGAAGAGTGTGTAGCTGCTAACACTTTGACAAGTTCAGGTGGGAAGGTTTTTGTATCAAACACAAAGCATCACTACTACATAACACTGAGTGAAGAGCCAGAGGGTGTGGGTTCAAATCTTGGCTCTACTACTTACCACCTGTAAATGAGATCCTCTTAATTTCTTTTGGCCTTAGTATCCTTATTTTTTAAACCAGAGAAAATAACAAGACTACATCCCCACACGTTTGTTATGAGTATTAAATGAATGAGTTAAGATTCAGTACTTACAACAGAATGTGGCTCACAGTAAGTATCCAAGTAAGTATTAGCTACTTTTAGTACCAAAATTTTTGGATGGTTTGAAAATAAACCAAGGTTAGCTGTTCATGAATGTCTGAATGATGGGACGAGGAGGTATTCATGGACCATTGTGATCCTGCCAAGATGAAGTGGATCCACAGAGGTGGGAGGAGAGCTTTTCTATCCTTTGAGGGCTGTACTGAAAGTTGAAGTAAACAAACAAAAAAATATCATAAGATAAAATTAAAAGTGGCTTTTACCTTTTGGGTAAGTAAGTGGTTAGAACAAGTCATGGATATCCTCCTAAAGTGAGGACTGACCAGCCAAGTCTGGAGGGGAAGATGCGTAAGTCACAGTGACCAGGGTGAAGGGGAAAGAGGGAAGGTGTTTGAGTCAGAAACCTGGGCTCCTGCCCTGCTCTTCCCTGGCGGTGTGCTACTGGTCAAGGACACTGTGTTAAGTCAACTTTTCACTGCTGTGACCCAGATGCCTGACAAGAACAACTTAGCAGAAGAAAAGTTTATTTGTGACTCATAGTTTCAGGGGTTCAGTCCATGGTCCGCTGACTCCATACCTCTGGGTCTGAGGTGGGGCCAAGCATCAGGGCAGAAGGACTTGGTGGAAGAAAGCAGCTCACCTCATGGCAGACAGGGAGCAGAGAGAGATCAGGGTACCAGGGGCAAAATATAAAAGGCATGCCCCAGTAAACTACTTCTTCCAGCCACACCCTACCTGCCTATAGTGACCACTCTTTTAGTCCATTCAAAGTAGGAGAGACTTGATTCATGTACAGCTCTCATGATCTCAACATTTCACCTCTGAACATTTCTGCATCAACACAGGAGCTTTTGGGAGATACTTCATATTCAAACCATATTGTGCTCTGTGACATCCATGAAATGCAGATAAATAAATAAAGACAGTGATTTTCCTTAGGGAGCACTCACTACATGCTTTACATACATGATTTTATTTATCTGCTCAACAACTCTGTTTGATTCATCTCCGTTTTAAAGATGCAGATATAAACTGCCCCTCCTCACACCTTTCAATATTGTTTTCCATGAAACAGTGTATGTGGAAGAACTTTTTAAACCATAACATGCCAGTTAAATCTGTTATTATTTTAACTGTCTTTGGAAAAGAAGGCTGTGATAGATGTGCTGGGTGGCGGGCACGCTGGAACCCTGAGAGGGTCTCACTTTCTCTATCCCTTCTGCACAGTCAGCTGATTCCTTTAACTGTGACCACCCAAATAAGTCTAGATGGAGGTCGATGGGTCTCCCATGGTGAAGACACGGGAAGAATTAGTACTCTAAGAAAAAATTAAAGAGTCTTTGACTAACTTACCTCTGAAAAGTCTGACCTGTCCAATGTGAATAAGGGGATCGTGGAGAAAGAATAGCATTTACTGTCCCTAGAGTGGGGAGAGCCAGCTTCTGTATGAACTGGCCCTACCAAAGGAACACAGTGAGGGAAAGAGGATGGACACAGAGTTGAAGGAGGGGTTTGTGTTGGGGGGAGCACCAGCATCAGCACCTGGTTTGTCAGGGCATCTCTGGAAGCCCGCGGCTGCCCTACTTCCTAGTGTGGCAATGTACCACATTCTGAGAGGTTTTTGCCTAGGATCAGGAGCAGCTGTTTCTCCAGGGCTCTGTGGTGTTCCTTGCTCCCAGGCTGGGTGTCCTTTCTAGGTGTTTCAGTGAACAGACTCACAAAGCATGTATAATTTGAAGAGAAACAAACATGACCAATTTAGGATGGCAATATTTTTACTTAACAGCCTTGATAATGATATTTAATATACACTTTCTCTTTGTTAAACATTTCTATAAAGACATTAACATAATGCTATTCATCCTACCATTTATATAGTTTCAGAACAACAATAAAAATATGAAAATATGGTTGCTGGGAACTCTAAGATTTCTTTGTAATTTTTTTTGGTTCAAATATATCCTCTAGGGATGTACAAGTTCCTGAATTTTCAAGTTATTTGAAATAACTCCTTTCTGTGTGGGTGAGGCCACCAACTTATACAAGGTTAGGATCACTTTACTTTTTGCTTTTGGATTTTAGAGACTCTTCTCTTTTTTTCATTTTGATTTAAATTTGTTTTATAATTTTATGAAGCTTTTATACCATCCCTCTTCCAGTTACATAATGTTGTATAACAAACCATTGAAGTATTAGAGGTTTATGATAATTATTTTATTCTGCTCATGACTTTGTGCGTTCGGACATTGCCAAGGGCCTAGCTGGGTGGTTTATGTGATGCCTGGTGCACCTAGGACTGGAGACTCTTCTTCTAAGTTGGCTCTTCACAAAGATCTGGCTTCTCCCTGTGCCCAGCCTCTCTCCCCATACCATACCTCATCTTGCAGGCCTCGCCCTGGGTCTGGGCTTCTCACACCATTAGCGGTTGGTCTTAGACTAGTCAAGCTGAGACTAACTAGTCTGAGACCATGTCAGCTGGCTTCCCCTAGGTGAGCATTCAAAAGCAAACTCCAAGAAGCAGGAAGCAGAAGCGGTTAAATTCCTAAGATCTGAGCCTGAAAACCAGCACAGTATCATTTCCACTGCATCCTCCCAGTCACAGTGGTCAGGGAGCTCACCTCGATTTACAAGGAGGAGACATAGACCCCACCTCTTGGTGAGAGAAGTATCAAAGAATTTGCTGTCATCTTTAGTCTTCCCTAGTTCCAAAGTCAAATCTACAAAAGGTCCCCTCAGAGAAGTATAATTTTTGTCTCTGTTCTTTACACTTGGTTCCTTCCACCTGTAAGTAATTATAAAAAATGTTTGAAGGGGGCTGGGGCTATAGCTCAGTGGCAAAGCGCTTGCCTAGCATGTGTGGGGCACTGGGTTCCATCTTTAGCACCACATTAAAAAATAAATAAATAAACAAATAAAATAAAGGCATTCTGTCCAGCTACAACTACAAAATTAAAAAAAAATCTTGTTTCATTTTTTCCTAAAAAAATAAGCATGGTGTGTGAGTGCGTGTGTGTGTGTGTGTGTGTGTGTGTGTGTGTGTGTGTGTTTTCACAGTTTCCCTTTTCTTAGATAAATGGTAATATCCAATACACCCTATCCTTTTCCTTATTTCGCTTAATAATATATTCTGTGGATTGTGCCATAGCAGAAGAGTGATATCCCCTATTCCTTTTTGTATCTCTCTATACTCTGTTATATGATAGTAGTTTTGTTTACTCAAATCAGGTCCCCAGATAACTGAATAGTTTATAGTGCTTTTCTATTACAACTCGTGCATACAGCTTTTCATATTTTTGTCAGTTTATTTCTGTCATAGATTTCTTTCAATATAATGGGAATGTGGGGTCAAAGAGTAAATCCCTGTGTAATTTTATCAGATATTGCTAAATTCTTCTCCAGTTGCATTCCCACCAGTGATGTTGTGTTGGTTTACTAGAGCTGCTAGAACAGTACCACAGACTGGGTATCTTAAGCAACAGAAATGTATTTGTTCACAGTTCTGGAGGCTGGAAGTCCAAGGTCAAGGTCTTGATTTCCCCTGGACCCCCTCCCCTTGACATGTTGATGAAGGCCTTTTTGCTGTGTTCTTACACAGCTTTCCTTTGTACACAAAACTCCCTGGTATCTCTGTATGTCCATATTTCCTCTTCTTATAAGGGCACCAATCACTTTTGATCAGGGCCCATCATATACTTTATTCTAACTTAATCACCTCTTTAAGACGCTCTCTCCAAATAGTGTCACATTCTCCAGTACTGGGACACCTCAATTTCAACAAATGAATTTGGGGGCCATACAATTTAGCCTTTAGAAAATATCTGTTACCTCCCAGCCTAATAGAGCTAATAGAGCACAGTGCCAAATTTTATATTTATAACCATCTAATAGGTGAAGATATGTCTGTCAGCAGTTTTAACTTCTCTCTCTTATTATGAGTGAGGTCGAATATCTGCATAGGTTTAAACCTTTTGCTTCTTTTTCCACAGGACTGTCTCTTTACATCTCTTGTTTACCCCCCCCCCAATTAATTGTTTTTTTTTCTTCTTTCTTTTTTGAATTTCCTAATATAGTGGGGATATCAATTATCTGTAATATAAACTGCAAATATTTTTTCCCAATTTGTCTGCAAACACTTTTTCCCAACACTTTGTCTTTTTTGTGGACACATTTTTGAGTTATCTTCGGTTCAGATTTGCTTACCTAGTGACAAGAAGGCAACCCACACATGGCACAGGCTGAGACTTCCTCTCTCACAGGGGACTTTGGATTTATGTCAGCTCATTCCCTGCTGTGAGTAAGTTTGGGAGGCAAAGATTTACCTGTTTCCATCAGGAACAGAAACTTCCCCAGCTCTTGCCTTTTTGCAGACTTCAGTTATAGAGCCTCGCAGTCCACAGAGATCTGGGACTCTTCCCATCCCCATAAGCGTATTAACCCCAGCTACTGGGACTCTCTGATTCATATTCCCCTGGGAGCTGACTGATGTCAGTGCCTCCAGGTGCTTTTGGTTATAGATTCTTTCCTCATTTCTGGCACCTGGAGATTTCCCTTTAATTGTTTTTATTTCATTTTATTTTCTCAAACTATTTTTTTAGTTGTCAATGAAACTTTATTTTATTTTATTTATTTATTTATTTATTTATTTGTTTGTTTGTTTGTTTGTTTGTTTGTTTGTTTGTTTATTTATTTATTTATTTATTTATATGCAGTGCTGAGAATTGAACCCAGTGCCTCACATGTGCTAGGCAAGTACTCTACAGCAGAGCCACAACCCCAGCCCCCCTTTAATTGTTTTGACTTCAGCTCTCTGTTAATTTTTTTCCTAATCACTTTATGAAGCATTTCTCACTTTTATATTGTGTTTCTGGTGCCAGGGACGAAGCCTAGTGCCTCATGAATGGTAGACAAGCACATTGATCCAGAATCCCCGCAATATGCAGTGTTTTTGTTGTTGTTTTGTTTTGTTTTGTTTTTAATGCATTGTGGGTATAGGGAATTCCACAATCTGTTTAAACATTTCATTTCTAATTGGCACATAAAAACTCTGTCTACTATTCATGACGTTGACGTCAGTTAACCCACGGGGTTTGCTTTTTAATCCAGCTTTATCCACAAATAGTCCATTCATCACTAGCAGTACCTCGGATTAGTTTCATATGTAGTCCAAGTAAGAGGTGTCCAAATACTTGGCATTGTGCTATTGAAAACAGATGGTGGGGTAAAGGATCCTAAACTATCCCACAATTAAAGGTTACCTAGACCCCAGGTAGACAGCAGGGAGAAAGAGGAAAAGTAGCCAAAGCAGAGCTGAGGATGTCTAGTTATTGGCAGTACCGCTTTAGAATGTTGGGGGCAAGGTATTAGCAAACAACGTCCCTGTCCATGATCTTCCTCAGTGGATCTTAACCTTGGTGCAAATAAGAATAATGTGTGGAGCTTGTTGATTCCTTCTTGGGTTATACTTTTAGAAATTATGATGCTGCAGGTCTAGAGCAAGAGCAGAAATCTCCGGATTTACCAACAGCTCCTACAGAATCTATAGTGCCTATTCTGCACATTTCATCAATGATTCTGGAAATGGTTTTACAAAATTTGATTGGTAAAGCTTCGTCCTCATCATTTATTATTTAGCAAGTAGCTTTGAGAAATACTTACTTTTAATTTCACAGGAAATCAAAATTAACTCTGCTTAAATTCTTTCCAGTTTCTCTTTTCTCACTTCACCATCATCTTTCCTCTTAAGGAAATCAGCAAGAAATTGATCAACTCTCTAATGCAAGCTATAGATTAAGTCAATCTGTCTATTATTCACGAGGTTGACCTCCGTTAAACTGCAGGGTTTGCTTTTTAATCCAGCTTTGTCTACAAATAGTCCATTCATCACTAACAGCATGTCCACAGGAGCTTAAGAAGAATCCAGTTACTTACGTTGGACAGCTGTCCCCTCCTCTGGCAACAATACTTGACCACGGTGACCCAAATGTCCACCAAGAACAATTTAGAGGGGGAAAAGTTTATTTTGGTTCATGGTATCAGAGATCTCAGTCCACAGGCAGCCAAGACTATTGCTCTGGCCCAAGATGAGGCAGCACATCATGGGAGAAGGGCGTTGCAGGGGGAAGCTTCTCCATTCATGGCAGGAGAGAAAGAGAGAGTGAGAGAGAGAGAGAGAGAGAGAGAGAGAGAGAGAGAGAGATGGAGAGATGTGTATGCAGGGGGAAGGGACTACACAGAAGATGTACCCTTGCAGGGCATGTCCTTGGTAACCCACCTCCTCCAGCTATGTCCCACCTACCTACAGTTTTCATCCTGTCAGTCCATTCAAACTAGAATGGACTGATGTCACAGCTTTCATAATCTAATCATTTTACCTTTAAATATCTCTGTATTTTTAAAAAATATTTTATTAGATATTAATGGACCTTTATTTTATTCATTTATTGATATGTGGTGCTGAGGATTGAACCCAGTGCCTCACACGTGCTAGGCAAGTGCTCTACCACTTGAGCCCCAGCCCCAGCCTCAATATCCCCTGAACTTTGGGGGAACAACTCATATTCAAACCATAAAAGGTCCTAAACATCAGATGAGGCTAACACATCCTAATTTGCCCTACAAGGTCAACTGACACAGGTCCTGGCAAAAAGGAGAAGCCCAAAGATGCAGTCATGGATATTTTATGATGGGTGTGCCTAAGACTCACAGAGATAGCACCAAACAGGACTGGGAAATACTCTTCACTGTGAAATATTAATTTGAGGGTTTAATGTTTGTTTTCCCCATCTTCATCTAGTCCAACCCCTTTTCCAGATGAACACATGGAGGCACAAAATGAGCTGTCTGTGGCCACATAGCTTGGCAGGGCTGTTCCAGGCACAGGACCCAGATCTCCTGAGATTCGATCTATTGTGATAATATCAAATGTCCTTCCCCTCTCTCACTCTCCACATTATCCCAGTCTTCCAGGGTACTGAATTCTTAAAAAAATCTCTCCAGAATCCTCAGAGTACAATCTTTCTGTCTGTACAGTAGTCCCTCCCCCGCCTTATCAATGATTTTACTTTCTACAATTTCTTTTATCCATAGTCAATCACAATCTGAAAATATTAAATGAAAATTTTCAGAAATAAACAATCCATAAGTTTTAAATTGCATGCTGTTCTGGATAGTGTAATAGTGTCCATCTCCATCCCACCCAGGACTTGAATCATCTCTTTGTCCAGTGTATCCATGCTGTATACTCTACCTGCCCATTAGTCACTTAGTAGTCATCTCAGTTATCAGATTAACCGTTGCAGTATCCATAGTGCTTGTTTTCAAGTAAATCTTTTTTTTTTAACTTAATAATGGCTTCAAAGCATTAGAGTAGTAATGCTGGCAATTCAGATATATCAAGAGAAGCTGTAAAGTGTTTCCTTCAAGTAAAAGGTGGAAGTTTTTGACTCACTAAGGAAAAAATGAAATATATAGGTTTCAGTACTATCCACTGTTTCAGGCATCCACTGAGGGTTGGGAATGCATTCCTTCAGACAGGGGTGAGTTGGGATAGGGGAAGGAGTTAGTATAATCTATAAATATTTTCATCAATAAATGGTATGAATGGAGATGAGTTTGGGATGGGTTGAAAGAAAATGTCTATGACCAGAAACAAAGCAAATACCTTCCTACAGGCATCAGTGGGCAGTGCTGCCCCCTCCATTTTGTCCCCACATGTGTAGTGGGAGAGGGTCTGGGTGTTGCCCTTGCCCTATTCCCCATCCCCCACCTGGGGAGTCCCAGCTCACAGGCTTGTATCTCCATCTGTGTCACAGCCTTCAAGGCAGCGATCCTAATCCAGAGATGGTACCGGCGCTACGTGGCCCGCCTGGAGATGAGACGGCAGTGCACCTGGAGCATCTTCCAGTCTATAGAGTATGCTGGGCAGCAAGACCAGGTCAAGGTGCGGAGGGAAGAGCCGGGGGTTGCCTCTAGCTCTGCTTTCTAGGCCTTGGGCAGCAAAACAGGTGCTCAAAAGGGGCAACCAGTCTGGACACGCCCAGGTTCTTTCTTCCCTCATTTTTTAATTTTAATTTTTTATTTGTTCTATTTCGATATACGTGACAGTGGAATGTTTTTGACATGTTACACATACAGGGAGTAAAACTTATTCTAATTAGGATCCCATTCTTGAGATTGTATATGGTGTGGAGTTTCACTGGTCGTGTATTCATGGATGACCATGGCAAAGTTATGTCCCATTCACTCTACTGTCTTTCCTAGTCCCATACCCCACCCTTCCCTTCATTCCTTTTTGTCTAATCCAATGAACTTCTATTCTTCCCTCCCTCCACCCCTTATTGAGAGAACATTTGGCCTTTGTTTTTTGGGGGACCAGCTTATTTCACTTAGCATGATAGTCTCCATTTCCAGACATTTACTAAGGCTCATTGGGTTCTTTTCCAGCTCCATGATTTCTTCAGTTACCTTATGGATCACTTCACCCCAGACAGCCACCAGGAGAGTGAGTATGAACTGCCGTGGGGCATGTCTTCCTGTCTGAAGGTCCTAGATATCAGAGTGGGGTGGAGGATGCACAGGGATTGAGACCACGAATCTGGTGACAGCCAGTGAATGAGTGAAGGGCTGACAACAGATTGGAATTTTATTCTTGGTTCTCCCCCAAACACACCTAGAAACATGCCCAGTTAGGTTGTAGTGCAGAAAACACTAGGGGGTGGATGTGGGGGGAAGCTCATGAAAGGGAGGCAGCCAATCAAGGGTGAGTCACTCAGCCAGCAACTGGGAGGACAGAAGTGGGAAATAGCACAGAGCACAAGCCTCAAAATAGTCCCACCTGCAGATGAGGGAACTAGAGTCTGTAGATGTCAGCTCCTGAGTCACTGAATGGGGGCAGGGGTGGGAGGTTGGGTTCCACAGTCTATATGGCTTGCCACATGAGGCCCTCAGTAAATCCAGGCTGGAGAGGCGGAGGCAGGCAGCTGGAGGTAGCTTCAGGCACCAAGCCGGCTGGGCCTCTGCCACATTCAGAGTGCACCATGAAGACCTACCAACTCCTCCCACCCTGCCTGTGCCCTTTCCTCTTGCTTACACACCCAAGCCTCACAAGTCTGCACTTTCTCAGTTTGACAAATGTTGATCTTTTAAAATAAAAATAGAGTCCATTACCAGTTAATGTCTTTATTAACATGAAAACAAAACCTTCCCTCCCACCCATACCAGGCATCCTGGGTTCCCTTTTCCTTTTCCTTTATGGGAGCTGATGCCAGTCTGTACAGGTCCCGCTCCAGCTCCAGTCCAGGATGGACTAGGTTCTGTGGTGCCGTGGACTGCATGTCCCATCATAAGGCAGCCCCCTTTTCTGTCTGACTAGAGGAGTTCCTGGACCGCATGTTCACTGAGGAGAGATTCCCCCAGGAGGCCGAGATGGAGAAATACAGTGACTACGAATCCATCGAGGTGCCGGACAGTTACACAGGACCACATCTCTCCTTCCCGCTCCTCCCTGACCACGCCACTGCCCTGGTGGAAGCTTTCAGACTGAAACAAGTAAGCTCACCTGGGGAGACTGGGTCCCCACCCACTCCATGCCATGTGCAAAGGGAGACCAACGCAGCACAGAAAGAATGGCCCTGGCCTTAGGGTGTTCATACCATGCGCTGCCTGGAGAGATGGCATGTTCCCTTTGCTAAGCCAGGACCCTGGCCCTTCAGCCGGTTTTCCTGATTCAGAGCGCCTCCTGATCATGTAAGCATCCTGCAGATGATTGTGGAGCACCGCTGTGGGCCCACACTATTCTGGGCACTGGGGATATCGCAGTGAACAAGACAGATACATACCCCTGCCCTCAGGGAAGAGGCAGATAATAAATAACAAATAACAGTAAAAAGTCAATTCTGTGACATGTTAGAAGGCAACAAAAGCGATGGGAAAGATAAATGTCAGTTGCCAGGGGGAGGGTCAGCAATTTCATAGAGTGGCCTGGGAAGGTGACTTTTGATCAAAGGTACAAGGTGGTGCCCTGTGAATATCTGGAGAACGTGTATTTTAGGCAGAAGGGACAAATGGAAAAGGGCCTGAGGCTAGAACTTGTCTGGACTGTTCAGGTGCTTCTTGGTAGAGCTAGAGGAAGAGGAGATGAGTTGGGGAGGAGTAGAGTTTTTATTTTTCAGAGCGAGATGAGGAGACATTGAGCACAGTGTGTAGCTTCCTTTCAAATTTTATATATTTTGGTATCAGGAATTGAAATCAGGGGCACTTTACCACTGAGATACACCCCAGCCCTTTTTATTAATTTTGATACAGGGTCTAAATTTCGGAGGGCCTTGCTAAGTTGCTGAGTTGTTCAAGGTTGGCCTTGAATTTAAGATCCTCCTGCTTCGGCCTTCTGAGTCGTTGGGATGACAGCCATGTGCCCTCACACCTGGTGTGACTTGCTTTTTAAAATGGTACTTTGGGCTGCTGTGTAAGGAGAGCATGCACAGGGAAGGGCTGATGTCAGCAGTTCTCATCATGCAGTGATCCAGGCAAAAGATGTTAATGGCTTGAAACTCTGTGGTAGAGGCAGAGGTGAGAAGTGGTCAGATTCTGCCTCTAGGCCAGATGCCAGTCTTTCCCCTCTTTCACACGAAGATAACTCACTGCAAGAGCAGTTGAGCTGTTTCTTGGCAGTGTCAGGGTCACTAGATGCCATTAACATACATGTACTTATTAATAGTCTATGGAAATAATCATGAGCTGCTCCCCAGCTAGAGGAGAGGAAGGGTTTTATGGAGTAACTAGGAAGAGCACATGAGCTCAGTATCTGTGGAGGGGAAAATGGGATGATGAGAAGCAGAAACAAGGGCAGAAGATGGTGAGAGAGGAAGGCTCTGTGTAGAGTCCTAGGAGCAGTTCACTGGGGTCACTTTTGGTGTCTTTAGTGATTGGGGTCGTTAAATAGCAAAGTTGAGGGCCACCTGTGTTGTTTTGTTCCCTCCCTCCTCTTCCTCCTAGTAGCAGCTCCATGCTAGATACGTCTTGAATCTTTTGTATGAGGCCAGGAAACACCTGGCGCAGCTGCCCAACATCAACCGGCTCTCCACCTGTTACAGCGAGGAGATCACAGTGTGTGGTAAGAACCTGCCTGAAGGGCTCCCCTTGTTAGACACAAACTAGGAAGCTCTCCCTTGGAGAAGGGCAGGAGCAGGGTTTGTCCCAAGGGAGGTGCAGTGGCAAGTGGGCAGGTCAAGTTTCATGCCCCTAAACTGACCATTTACAGATTTCCCCATATTTACTTAAGGGAGCCATGGTTCAGAGAGGGGGAACGTTGGAGCCCAGGGCTCAGCCTCTGCTTTAGTTTCCAAAGCAATTCATATTGACTGCAAACTCTCATTTCCCACTGAGAACAAAACCCCTGCAAACCACCAGACCCTCCTTGTGAGAAGAGAATTTATTCACTGGGACATGAGCAAGCCCCCCAATGCCTAAGGAATTATTCCTTCCATCCATATTCATTCCTCTTCCAGAGAGAAGTCCTGTTAATGAGAAGTGCTTCCATTTCCTTGTATTTTCTCAAGATGTCAAGCATCCATATAGACTGATGCCCACGCCATAGCTCAGGGAGGCTGTGTCCACGCCAGGGACCGTGAATTAGCACTTCAAGGGCCACATGCAGCCTGTTTATATGTCCTGTTTGCCCTACAATGTTTTTAAAGCTTTTAAAATCAGTGTTCCCAACATTTGAAAATTAGAGGATTTCATAGTAAAGTCTAGATTTTACAACTTCTCTTAAAGAATCTCCTCCTAACACTGGTCCATAAGTGAGTGGCAGCTTCCAACTTTAACAGTGGCAAAACTCTCCAGTTCTCACCTGGGTTGCGACCCTGCATTATTCTTTCCCATCTTTTCTTCAGTAAAAAATGTAGGCCATTTACTCTTTATTATAAAATACTACTTATGACAAACTTGTGCTTTCTGCTTTCAGTATTAACCATCTCTGCAACAAGGGGAAATGAATATTTATCTCCATATGGAAAAAATTAGTAACCCTTGATTTCTTAACTTTGTCAGATTTTTCTAGAAACATATATTTTCCCTTTTATAGTAAAAATTAGAAACAATAGTAACAGTCAATCAGCACTGATATTCTTTTTTTTTTTTAGGAGATTTACATGGCCAGTTAGATGACTTAATATTTATATTTTATAAGGTATGAATGTTCCAAATAAGTTTCTTACTTGCTCTGAGACTTAATTTAGAACTTGAAATATAGTGTCTACTAAACAAATGCTTAAATATTGCTTGGATTCTTAAGATATTATTTTTAATAATATTTGCTTCTAGGTAGAAAATATATAATATAGAAGTCATCATCGCATTATATTCTGGAAATTTTTTGTGAACTATGTTAGCTTAATAAGTAGAAGAAAGCATTATTCAGCAATTTATTTTTTTTCCAGTTAAAGAAAATTGATTATTATCAAAGCAACCAATAGGTGTAAACTATTTTATATCTATTTTAGCTATAAAATGTAGAACATGTAACAAAGTATATGAATATAATGGTGTTTTATCAAATTGATATTGCTTTATACATATACTCATTTCTCAAAGCATTTTCCTACGGATTATCTTGTTTAATCCTGAGGAATCTGCAGCAGCTGTTGTTGTTATTATAATTGCCAGAACTTAAAGCTGGCCTTCAAATCACATTTCCAGTGCCCTTTACTGACACCACATGGACAGTCTGGCTTTCTATAAAGTGTCCATTCTGATGATCATCTCATAAGCTCAGCTTTGCTGGAAAGGAAATATAACACAGTAGAAAATATTTCCATTTTTTACTGATGTTTCACATTTGGAGGAGATGCAGAAAGCAAAGAATTGGCTATAGACCTGATGGTCAGATGGCCATTGGCTTTAACCTGATTTTCTATTCTCTTTCCCCCACTGGCTCTTGAACTCATCTTTGTGTTGGGAAGAATGGCCTCCCGTCACCAGAGCGAGCATATGTGTTCAATGGTGACTTCGTGGATCGGGGCAAGGATTCAATAGAGATCCTGATGGTTCTTTTTGCCTTCATGTTGGTTTACCCCAAAGAGTTCCATCTTAACCGAGGAAACCACGAGGACCATTTGATGAACTTACGGTACAAGCCAAAACATGCTTGGGTATTTGATACTTGCTTGTTGCAATTATAAAAAAATATCTTGCCAGAGTTTCTTATTTTAGATGCTTTTGAAAAGTGGTTTTCTAATTTCTGGAAGTAGAAGACACAATATATAATATTTAAAAAATTTTTAAATTATGTTATTCTACAATTCTAATAAGACTATTAATTTGTACCCATGTCCATATTATTTAGCATGTAAATTATAAGGATTCACCATAGAAAAAGTGGGAAATACGGATTATCAAAAGAAAGAAAATTAAAATATCTCACAATTTCTTTATCCATATATAATATTATGACTGAACATTTTGGTGATTATTTCTCAGTCTCTTTTCTAAATACTTCAAATATATATATATTATTTTCTATATATAATGTGCATTTTTTATAAAACTGTAAGCATGCCATAACTGTTGTCACTAAATTTATTTTAATACCTACTTTCCCTTCTGTATCTAGATATGGCTTCACCAAGGAAGTGATGCAAAAATATAAGGTGTGCCTGTCTTTATAAGCTAAAGTTTCTCTTTAATCAGATGAGTAAGTTATTTGAAACTTAACATCTTGCTAATATCATTTTTTTTCAGGTGCATGGAAAGAAAATATTAAGAATTCTTCAAGATGTGTTCTGTTGGCTTCCATTGGCCACTCTGATTGATGAGAAAGTCCTGATTCTTCACGGTGGAGTATCAGACAGGACTGACCTGGAGCTTTTGGCTAAACTAGACAGGCACAAGGTACTGATTCGTGAAATAATACAAATATAACCTTAATGTGCAGTTTCACTACCAACAAAAAATAAATGTCATTTTGCATGAGGACTCCTGGTGACTAAGAAGAGCATAAAGACTGAGAATCCATAGCTGGGATCAAGATGCCAGTATGCTGTAATCAACTGGTAATGTCTACCATGGACACACTAGTGGCAGGAGGTAGCTAGTGCTACGTATTTGCCTTTCCTGATCTAGATAGTTTTAATCACTACCCTTCTATCCAGTTCCCAAATAATTCATATCATTTTTAAACTCAACACATATAGTACCTACCACATGCAGGGAAGGTGCCACTGGAAGATACATAGATGAAGATCGATTTCAATTAAACTAAAAAATATCTGTTTTACATGCTTACCATGCATAAAGAAATTGTTAGGGGAGATATCAAGATGAACCAAAGATGATGCCTTTCCTGAAGGAACTGACAATCACCAGTGTGTGTTGGAAGTGGGAGGGTGGGAGAGTGGGAGACAGATGTATTATAGCCTATTAACAACAAATGGCTATTTTCCAATTCATTTTAGCAGTGAAAACCTGGAAAGTTGTATTTTCTTTTAATAGTAGACTCTTATATTTGAATTATACCTTATGGCACCCATATTCCAACTGCCCATCCCACACAGGAAACTCTGCTACAACAGTCTTTTCTTTTTCTTTTTTTAATTTATTCTAATTAGTTATACATGACAGCAGAATGCATTTCAACTCATTGTACACAAATTGAGCAAAACTTCTCATTTCTCTGGCTGTACATGATGCAGAGTTACACCATTCATGCAATCATACATGTACATAGGGTATTAATGTCCATCTCATTCCACCATTCTTCCCACCACCATACTCCTTCTCCTCCCCTTACTCCCCTCCATCCAATCCAAATTTCTTCCATTCTTCCCTAGTGCCCCCCACATTATGGATCAGAATCAACATATCAGAGAAAACATCTGGCCTTTGTTTTTTGGGGGATTGGCTTATTTTGCTTAGCATGATATTGTTCCACTCTATCCATTTATATGCAAATGCCATAATTTCATTTTTCTTTAAGGCTGAGTAATATTCCACTTTGTGTACAAACCACATTTTCTTTATCCATTCATCTGTTGAAGGGCATCTGGGTTGGTTCCATAGTTTAGCTATTGTGACTTGAGCTGCTATAAACATTGATGTGACTGCATCATTGTAGTGTGCAGATTTTAAGTCATTTGGATATAAACTGAGGAGTGGGATAGGTGGATCAAATGGTGGTTCCATTCCAAGTTTTCTAGGGAATCTCCATACTGCTTTCCAGAGTGGTTGCACCAATTTGCAGTCCCACCAGCAATGTTTGAGTGTACCTTTCCCCCCACATCTTCATTAACTCTTATTGTTGCTTGTATTCTTGATAATTGCCATTCTGACTGGAGTAGTTTTGATTTGCATTTCTCTAATTGCTAGAGATGTGAACATTTTTTTCATATATTTGTTGATTGATTGTGTATCTTCTGTGAATTGTCTGTTCAGTTCCTTAGCCCATTTATTGATTGGGTTATTTATTTCTTTTGGTGTTTTTTTGAGTTCTTTATATATCCTGGAGATTAGTGCTCTATCTGAGGTGTGTGTGGTAAAGATGTTCTCCCATTCTATAGGCTTTCTGTCCATGTTATTGATTGTTTCCTTGCTAAGAAGAAGCTTTTTAGTTTGAATCCATCCCCTTTATTGATTCTTGATTTTATTTCATGTGTGTTAGGAGTCATGTTAAGGAAGTCAGATCCTAATCTGACATGATGAAGATTTGGACCTACTTTTTCTTCTATTAGGTGCAGGGTCTCTGGTTTAATTCCTAGGTCCTTGTTTCACTTGAGTTAAGTTTTGTGCATGGTGAGAGACACAGGTTTAATTTCATTTTGCTACATATGGATTTCCAGTTTTCCAGCACCATTTGTTGAAGAGGCTATCTTTTCTCCAATGTATGCTTTTGGCACCTTTGTCTAATATGAGAAAACTGTATTTATGTGGGTTAGTCTCTGTGTCTTCTATTCTGTACCATTGGTCTACATGTCTATTTTGGTGCTAATATCATGCCGTTTTTGTTACTATATCTCTGTATAGTATAGTTTAGTATAGTTATCCATTACTATATCCATTTAGTATAGTTTAGGGTCTGGTTTTGTGGAGCCTCCTGCTTCACTCTTCTCACCAAAGATTGCTTTGTCTATTCTGAGCCTGTTATTTTTCCAAATGAATTTCATGATTGCCTTTTCTTTGAAGAATGACATTGGGATTTTAACAGGACTTGCATTAAATCTGTATAACACTTTTGGTAGTATGGCCATCTTGACAATATTAATTCTGCCTATCCAAGAACATGGGAAATATTTTCATCTTCTAAGGTCTTTTTCAGTTTCTTTCTTTCGTGTTCTCACTACAACATTCTTGATGACATTTTCCTGAGCATTCCAAGAAGAGGGAACTCATCACCACACAGGCCAGGCTACTTCAACTTTGGGCAGCTCTACAGGATATGAAAGTTTCTCTGCATGAGGCACACATGAAAGAGTCCACCAGATTGGGTTTGAATCTTGCATTACCCAGTAAGTGCCTGATATGGCAATTTTGTTCTATGAAGTTGTTCAGAGACCCAGGATTATTATGTCTCATTTCCCATCTCTAGAGTACATCACTCAAGAAAACTTGTTACCACATTCAAATCCTAAGCAATAGAAGAGGGGAAGGGAAGGAATAAGAATGCTCTTATCACAGTATAGAACTTGCACATCTCCCCATTCTTATCCTATTGGTCAGAATGTGAGTATGTGGCTACCCCTCACTAGAAGGGAGGCTAGACATGCTGTCTTTATCATGGCTGCCAATCTCCCCAGCAAAAATTGAAAAACATATTTGACAGGAATGATAGTCTTAACCATGTCAGAGGTGTTGTTACCGCTGTTGGCCGGTGACGAGTCCTTGCTTCTCCAATGTTGAAGAATAACACCAGAAAAGCACACGCCGAGGCAAGGTCAGAGTAGAGATTAGAAGTTTATTAAAGGACAGCAGAAAAGACTTCTCCCGGACGAAGAAGGGGACCCAAGGGGTGGAATCCAGTTGGCGGGCAAATGTGTTCCCCTTTTTATAGGTTTGGTGATGGAATGTAGGTTGGAAGGCCCGAGGGGTGGGACACAGGTGGGCCAAACGGGCAGGAAGGACTTTTGGGATGGGCTTATCACTTCTCTGGGATGGGCTATCTCCAAATCTGTTAGGGGCTGTTTCCTGGGCTCCATTAACATTTCTTTGAGGTGGACTTTGGCCTAGGCCTTTTCGGGACTTCATTAACATTCCATGAGTTGTCCCGGAATCATTCTCAGCATGGCCTCCATTTTAGATTTCACTCGATGTTAGACCCGATTTACCTAACTACACTGACTACCTAATTTAAAAAAAAAAAAATTTAAATCTGGCTTCAGTGTTATCAAGATTAAATGAAAACATTTGTGGCTTACAAAAGTGAAAATGGTATTTACTTTTGACTGAAGCGACAAAAAACTTCACGAAAGACATGTTTATATCTCTCTCATGTAAACAAAGGCTGGAGGAGAGCAGTCCAGGGCTGGTATAGTGATGCTATGGAAGTCACAGGATTTCAGACTTCTTCTATCTTGCTGATTCACCATGTTACATCATGATCAAAGATGGCCGCTTGAGTTCCAAGCATTATGATCACATTCTAGTCAGCAGAAATTGAAATTAAACAGAGTAAAAGAAAGGCATGCTTTTTCCTCTTATATGATTGTATAATTGAATATCCAATTATGAAACAAACCTTTTCATATTTAATTGACCAGAATTTAGTTATGTGTCTACATTTAGCTGAAAGGGAAATTTGCAAGTAAAGTCTTTATTTTAGGTGGTTATGTGCCCTCATAAGAATCAGGGATTCTATTACTAAGGAAGAAGGGTAGCTAGATCTTAACACTGATTTAAGTTAGGGTAGCAACATTCTAGGTTGGTTTGTCCCTTTGGCTCCCCAAATTCCAATGCCAGCTCTTCTTCCCACACATAGAAACAGGCTCATCCCCTTTTCAAGGGAGACTCTCAAGAATCATCCAGTAATTGCAACCAACTCAAAGGCCAAGGGTTCTGAACTTTGGTCTTACTTATCAGGGCTGGTTGTGGGTCCTCATGGTTTGGTAACTGAGTTCTATGTCCTATCCACCCAAACTCAGTTCAAAGAAGAAAAGGATAACTCTTTGGTAGAGGTGAAGGTGAGAAGGCCCGCAACTTCCTCCAAAAGCCTTGGATTTTACCAACCTTTTCTGTACCTCTGTGCAATCTCAACCCTTTTATATTCTTGAAGAGAGCATGGAGCCTGATAGGCCTAAAACCAGTTCTTGGTATTTCTTTTGTTAATTCTACATGTTGCCCAGCACCTAATTATTATTATGTTTTTTTAGCTTCTACATTTTATATCTTGGTGTTTCTTGAAAACTTTGAATTCAACCATTCTGTTAGGGTGTGTTGGCCCAAAGGCAGAGAAGAGACATTAAGTCACAGTAGAACAGATCATGTCATGGAAGAATCATTTTTAATTATGAAAACAGAAGTAGGAGGAACTTTGAGGAAGAATACTAACAGCTGACTTTCTGTGGCTAATTAAAAAATAAACTAACTTCCTACTGTTTGGTTTGCAGAGTTCTACAAAATGGGTAATATAGTAATTTGTGTGGTCTGGGGAACACTTGGGAAGGAACTACAGAGAAATATGGGCTCTGGAGTCAGAACTCTGTGGCTTCAGTCCTGGACAAGTCTTAGTATCTATGTGCCTTTGTTTTTTTATCTGTACTATAAATAATGATGTTATCTCACAAGGGTGATAAGGAGAATCAATTGTGTGAACTGCCCAGAATTGTACCTATTTGGAAAGGGCTCAATATATGAATTTGAAACATATGAAAGTTAGGAAATTCAGTAAGGATTTGACTTTCTAGAGATTTGCCCTTTTCCATCTTATCTGAAAATCATAGGTTCTTAGAGAGAAACAATGCCCTAGGTTAGTGTTTCTCAAATTATCCAGGTTTTAGAATTTCCCAATTAGTCACACATCAATACCTTTGTAAAATACAACACATATGAATCATTAAAAAAATTAAATACAAATGAAAAATATGAGCCCACTGATCATGTGCTTGAATGGCATGGCAATATCAAATTGCTACACAAATTTCTAGGGCTTACTCTCAAAGGTCTGTACCTGTCTTGTTCTAGGCCAGGGGCCAACAGTGCACAGATTGACCAGTAATTTGTTTCTGTGGAGCCCAGCCTTTAGGACTGACCTGTGTGCAAAAGTGCTTTTCAGAAAGGATCTACAGTTTCATTATCTGTGTCTTTTGGGGACCTGTTTAGATCGTTTCCACGCTGAGGTACAAGATAAGAAAGGAAAATGACAGACAGACAGAGGAGAAGAGAAAAGCACACCAGACAAGCTCTGCGCAGACGTCCACCCCGTGGTTTCTTCCCCAAAGCCGCTCTCCCCCTTCTCTACCCTTTCACCTGGGCTCAGACAAGGCCCACAAAGCCAGCCTGTCCTCCAGCGTCCCCTGCAGCGCCCTTCTTGAGCACACAGAGCTGGCCTGGCTGGGACGGCGCTCGGTGGACCAGGAGCTGGAGCGGTGCCAGCAGCGAGCCAGCTTCCCGGGGATCTGGGAGAAGGAGGAGCCCTTGCCCCAGACCTCGGAAGCCCACACCGTCCCTGGAGAGCTGCCAGAGCCCACTCTGCAGGAGTGGAGGCAGGTGGGTTTCCTAGAATTGGACTGCCATTTGGTGGGACCCAGGATTTTAATAACAGCCCCAATCTCCTCCTTCGGTATAAATTGAAGGTTATACTTTTGTGGGGTTAGAAAATGCCAGAAGAGCATTAGTATTTGCTTAATGATTCCTATGTTTTAGAGTTTCATAAAGAACGGGAAGACTTAGCAGGTGAGCTCTCTTGCCTGGTTTAGTGACTTAGCATCAGTGGGTAAGAAGGTAAGCTACAATTTATTGGATGGTATTAAATACTAGTTTGTACCTGTCAGCACGATGGCTGCTACAGCTCAAAGACAAAAGAGCTAGGCAGTAACTTCTGTCCTCTGTTATCAGGCAACTAAGACCTTTCCAAAGGCTCCAGAACTTTGTCACATGCCCTCCTCCCGGAACTTCAAGGGAGACTGGAAAAAGGAGTGTTTAGTGGGCTCAGTGTCATCCCAGACACAATCATTTTGTTATATTGGAAGAAGAAGGAGAATGGATATCCAGTGGACACTACTCAATTAGGCACAGTGCTTGCTAAAACCCATGAACAGGCATCCAGGTGGAGGGCACATTTCATGGGGGCAAGACTATGGCAGCAAGGTCTCTTAAAAGACTCTTGTAGCTCAGTGGTAGAGTGCTTGCCTAGCATGTGCAAGGTCCTGCCTCGAAAAGGAAGGAAGGAAGAAAGGAAGGAAGGGAGGGAGGGAGGGAGGGAGGGAAGGAGGAAGGAAGGAAGGAAGGAAGGAAGGAAGGAAGGAAGGAAGGAAGGAAGGAAGGAAGGAAGGAAGGAAGGGAGGAAGGAAGGAAATATTGTAGGAGATGATGGTGGTGATCTTGGGCAGTAGTGTAACTGAACTACATGAACTTGCTAGTAGGATTTAATCATTATTTTACCTACAAAACCTACCATTTCATATGATTCACCCAGTAAAGAAAAGAATTCAGAATTAAGATGTAAGAACTGGCTGACTGATTGGAGGAAGGGTGGTGAGAAAGAGGAGGGATTGCAGCTGATTCTGAATCTAGAAACCACAGAGAGAGAGAGGATGAGTTTAGGTACATTCTCCCAGACATCCATCTGGGCTTCAATACTAATTTAGAATTGAAATATTAAAATTCAGGCCTTTCCTTTTGCAAAACATGACTCAATAATAATGTGCAAGTACTTATAAATCACATTCAGGATTTGGTTTTTATTTTTTTGTTTGTTTGGTTTTTGTTTTTGGTACTGGGGACTGAACCCAGGGACACTCAAACACTGAGCCACATCCCTAGCCTTTTAAAAAATACATTTTAGTTAGAGACAGAGTCTTACTGAGTTGCTTGGGGCCTTGCTAAGTTGCTGAGGCTGGCTTTAAACTCGTGATCCTCCTGCCTCAGCCTCCCAAACTGCTGGGATTACAGGCATACGCCACTGCACCCAGCTTGCAGTTTTATGCTTAGAAGTACATTTGGGATAAACAACTGAAATATACTCAATTATTTCACCTGATTAGGATGAGACTGGCAACCTCCTTCTTCTGCTTTCATGTGAATGACTCTGAATGAATACCTGTCTCTTGGTCTTCCCAGGTTGTCGACATCCTGTGGAGTGATCCCATGATGCAGGAGGGCTGCAAAGCAAACACCGTTAGAGGAGGAGGCTGTTACTTTGGGCCTGATGTGACAGAACAGTTGTTACAGAAATACAACCTGCAGTTTCTGATCCGTTCCCATGAATGCAAACCTGAAGGCTATGAGTTCTGCCACAACCGCAAAGTAGGTGAACCTACTGCAGCAGTGTTGGTTTGTGTGTCACAAAAGCGTCCCAAGAGCTCCTCCTAGGCCTGGACTGTGAAGTGCATTTGTTACCAACTTGCTCAAAGCAACTGGGCCCTTTATAGTCATTTATCCATGACTTTTATAGCCTCTTTTTCTTTACTTTCTTTTTTCTTATTCTTAATTCTTTTTTTTTTTTAATGATACTAGGGATTGAACTCAGGACCTTGCACACACTGAGCTACATTTCAAACACTTTATTTTTTTATTTTTTCTTTCTTTTCTTTTTTTTTCTTTTAATTTGAGACAAGGTTTTCCTAAGTTGTCCATACTGGCCTTGAACTTGGGATCCTCCTGCCTTAGCCTCACATGTAGCTGGGGTTACAGGAATAAGCCACAATGCCCAACTTCCCATCTTTATTCTTTAAAGCTTACTGTCATATGTCTCAAGCAACCTAACAGGGTAATTAGATTTATGCACTATTCCAGGTGGGGATTCAGGATCATTTGTTTTCTCGGGAGTAGAATGAATATCCTAACATCTTTGGGTGTTTCCAAATCCTATAATATTTTTCTAACGTAATGACACTAGAATGGGATTCTGTCTTCCTGGGAACACTAACTTTATAGGAGAATAAGACATTTCCATGGCAAGGGGTGTGTGAGAGATCAACTACTGGAAGAAATGTTTGCTTAAATGGTTATATATGAGTTTCTTTGTTGCAAGACTTCTGAGAGCCTTTGATTTCCTATATTCATTGTAAATCTCCAGGAAGAGACACCATGTCTAGCAACTTCCAAGGTATCCACAATGGAAATCTCTTTTACAGAGAATCTCAGAGGAGGCACAGAAGTCTGTATAGCTTTGAGGCAGCACAACAATTTCATAAGCTCATTTGCCTACTAGTTTTTTCATGGTCATTCCAGCTCATCAGACCAAACCTGCCCTTAAATTAAAACAAATGACTGGTTTTCTCTGAACCATGCCATTTTTATTTGGAGCAAAAATGTGAAAACATGTTATAGGCCTCCTTTTGAAATTCAAGTGTCTATGACTTGAGTCACAATTCATGCCCTCGTTAAAAAAGAAGAATGAAAGAAAGAAGAAAGAAAAAGAAAAGGTTCATAGACCCGTGCAAAGAGGAATAGCAGCCCTGACATTGGGTTGGCCATATGGGTTTGAGGTTGAAGGGTTCTTCAATGAACATGAATGCTATCTCTCTTCTGTTTTGATTCAGGTGTTAACCATCTTTTCTGCCTCCAACTACTATGAAGTTGGCAGTAACAGAGGGGCCTATGTCAAACTGGGGCCATCCCTGAGCCCATATATTGTGCAGTATCAAGCTAACAAGGCAACCCACATGCTCACCATGAGGCAAAGGCAAGACATTTCAATGAATGGTTTTCAGAAAAAAAAAATGCAGTGTTTAGAGAACTTTGAGATGCCAAATGCAATTACATTTATCCAAATTCAATGTGAGAATTCAGAATTTAGCTATGTCAGCATACAGCTGTAGAATAGACATTATAGCCAGGGTCTTATAGAACTCCATTTTTTGTTACTATAATGAAGTACCTGAGGTGAGAGATTTATTTAGAAAAGAGGTTTGTTAACACAGAGTTAAAAGCTGAAAGTCCAAGATCAGGCAGCCCCAGGGTTCAGCCTCTAGTAAGGGTATAATACTAGAAGGTATCATGGTGAGAATAAGGAATGAAAGATCACAAATCAAAAAAGGAAACCAGAGGAAGAGGGAGGAGCCAGCTTTGCTTCTTTTATAACAACCCTCTCATAAGAATTAACTCAAGGACTCAATGAAAACTTCCTTTATCCCTTCCAAGGGCATTCCTCCAATGACCTAAGAACCTGCACAAAGCCCTACTTCCCCAAGGTCCCACCAACACAGAGGACCAGGCCTCTAACCCATGAACTTTTAGGGGACAAACCATATCCAAACCACAGCAGGTTTCCTCCTTCTCCTCCATATACTCTTAGTATCCGTATCTACCCACCATTCATGGGAGCAATCAGTTTGCTTTCTGCAGAAATTCTCCATGGGTACATCTTGAGTAAGTCCATATATCAGGCCACTAAGTCTTGCTAAGGTTATTCTTCAATTTCTCTCATCCATAAAGGTTTGGGTTGTTCCCCCTCCCCCAGTAAGCCACAACAAATGTTCTTTCATTATCTGGGGATTTGGCAGATAGATTTCAGTGCATGTATTTGTTAAAAGATATCCTTTCTTTCTGGCAAGGAAGTATGTAACATTACTAAATGCCATCTATTGAGATGATTCTGGATGGTAGCCTTAGATGAGAACTTACTGCCTGTTAAGTACTATAAAGAATTTATGGATATTTTCTCACAGTAAACTTATGAAGTAGATATTTTGATTAATTTCAGTTTGACAGATGAGATCACTCAGGAAAGACGTTAAATCAGTGGGCCAGTAGTGACCCAGGCAGTCTTGTTTCAGAAACCACCTGTTTAATGACTATGCAGCATTGCCTCCCACGGAGCAGAGGGCCTTGGAGTATATAAGATGCTAGTAGGTACAAGTTTAGTCTCCCAAACAAGCTTCTTTAATTATTCAGCCTAACTAAATTAAAAATCAAAATGGACAAAATTCACATGAATCAAGTGGATCGAGAACACATTCATATTTAGCATTTACCTTCCATGAGTGCTGTAAAATTGGATTATTTAAAATAAGCCTTGTGTTATTAAATACAGATGGGCCCCAGCACTGGAACAGCCTCACATAAAAGGAAGTGCTTCAAAAACAGAAGGGCGAACAGCAAAGTAGAGGAAGTGGATCGAGGGGGTGGGCAGAGGAAAGAGAAAGGGGAAATACTAGGGAAGAAATTATGAGCAAATACGAATATGCCACAGTGAACCCCACTATAGTGTATAAATATAATGTACTAATTAAAGAAAAGGAAGTGGTGTTTAAAAATAAATTATTATTTTTTTGAGACAGAGTGTTGCCAAGTTGCTGAGGCCGCCTCTGTCTCATTCCTCCTGCCTCAGCCTCCTGAATTGCTGGGACTATAGGCATGGGCTACTGTTTAGAGAATTGATTTGATATGTAAAAATCTAAATGGATCAAGTGAGAATCAAATGTACTGTGCAGAAACATTTTCTGTGGAGCTTTATAAAAAATCAGCAACCTGAGCCTCATCCACCCCTACCAAATCATCGTCTCCAGGGGTGGGCCCCAGCACTGGAACACCATGATTCCTTAGGTGTTGTCACCATAAAAAGTCACTGCAAGGAATCCTATAAGTAGTGAATTTTAATAAGGTAGACAAAGAACTCTTTGAAATACTTACTGATTGCATTAAATAAATGCAACATCACCTGATTTTCCCAGAAGTTATTTACCCAATGACACCAACTCTCTGGAGCACAGTGGTTAACTTAAAATTTATTTATTTATTTATTTTTATAATTTTTATTATTAGTTGTTCAAAACATTACATAGATCTTGATATCTGAGCAGCTGTAATGGATGTCTCAATGTCCATAAAGTCTCACTTTTCTTAGAGAAACCCTCATTCAGAACTCATTTACTTTTTGTTTAAATCCACTTCTCATGATAATGGCATACCCAGCCCAGAGTCCTGATGTCAAGATGGCATAATGATAGTGCCCTACTTCAGTGGGTGTTGAGGGGTTAATAAGAGAATCCATGTAGAGTTCACAAGGGCTTCATCCATGCTGCCTGATGGCAGGGACAGAGAGCCTTCTACATCCAGATAGTTCTTTTTTTTTTTTTTTTTAAAGAGAGACAGAGAGAGAATTTTAATATTTATTTTTAGTTTTCAGTGGACACAACATCTTTGTTTGTATGTGGTGCTGAGGATCCAACCTGGGCCACATGCATGCCAGGCGAGCGCACTACCACTTGAGCCACGTCCCCAGCTCCCCCAGATAGTTCTTAAGGGCATTGCCATATACTCTGTCCCTGCAGAGGTATTGATGACTACGATTTACAGTTTCCAGGAAGCAGTTTAATTGCCTTACATAACTAGTGGTTCTTAAACTTTTTAGTGGTCCCACTTCTATCAGCCTCTGATAAAACAATAAACATGCTCCAGTTAAAGTGCATATGCTCACATACCCATGAAATTTGGGATGAGTTTCAGGTAGTTCACATTTTTTTAAGGATCTATGAAGGCCATTTACCAACTGTTAATTATCTTAAATTACAATGAACATTTTCATCAAACATGATTAAAATGTTTTTTTTAAACTTTGGTACTTAAAAAGATAGATAAGCTGGTTATTATTTGTAGACTGGCTGGTCCCTCAATGAGACGCTACAAATAGAATACATTTAATTTTTATTTCTTCTTATATTCTTATTCATTCAACTGTAAATGTCTATTGAGCACTTATTTTGGGCCAAATATGCTGCCCAGCAATATTCTATTGACCCAATGAGAATGAGAAAGCTAAATTAGTGTTATTTTATTATTCATAAATCTTGCTTTTTGACTGCTTAACATAATAAAATATAAGGTGAACATAAAGATTATAATGGCTACCATTTGTTGAGTTATTTTGATGGGCCGGGATTTAGTGCTGTCCATGAATTTTCTCATTTAATCTTCTCAGTGTTCTATGGATAGATACTGTACTTAGACCTGTTTTACAGATGGCGAAACCGTGGCAGAAGCTTATTAGACAACTTTACCACGGAGGTGATCTTTCTCCAGAATGGATCCAACCACTGTCCTAAACTGGGAAGGACAGCAGTCTCCCCACTGTTTCCTGTTGTACACAAATAGGGTCACAAACTAACCCTATTTGTGTACAACGGGAAAAAGTAGGAAATAGTGGGAAGAAATAAGAGAAGGAGTTCATCCCTCAAAAACACAGAGGTGCATGCCTGTAATCCCAGTGATTTGGGAGGCTGAAGCAGGAGGATTACAAGCTCAAGGCTAGTGTGGACAACTTAGAAAGACCCTGTCTCAAAAGGGGCTGAGTATGTAGCTCAATGGTAGAGGACCTCTGGGTTCAATCCCCAGTACCAGAAAACAAAACGAAAAACAAAAGAACCTCATACCTGAGCCCTTGGGAGATTGCAATATTAAGATAAAGGAGAAATGTAGTAAAACCTGTAACTATTTTTTTCTATGCCAGCTTTTAAAAATATTTGTCTTTATTTTCTGTCCCAGGATTAGCAGAGTAGAGGAATCAGCTCTGAGAGCTCTGCGGGAAAAGCTATTTGCTCATTCCTCAGACCTCCTTGATGAATTTAAGAAGCACGATGCAGATAAAACTGGTAAGAATAAAGTAGGAGCTTCATGGAGGAAGGAACCCAGACAGAAAAATCGGTCTCACAATAGATAGCGAATAAGTTACATGTTGACTGACTGAAAGACCTGAACTACCCTTGACTGCTTCTTCCTCTCATTCAACTTAGTGTCTCATTTATTTTTTCCAAATTTTTGAGTTCTAAACTTTTAACACAATATGAACTTGGCCCAATAGAGATAGAGATGATGAAAATAAATGGGGTCAAGGGAAGAAGGCCAGAATTAAGAAAAAAAAAAAAACAGAGTGGAAGAAATTACAAGAGTGTGTCCAAGACTAGCAAAAGGTCAATGACTTGCCGTCTTCTTCTTGTTGAATCTGTGCTTATCTGTTCCATGTTCTGTTTTCCAAGCTAGAAATTTTGTCTATGTTCAACTCAGTGGACTATCTACCCAAATTGGATTAACCACATCTCTATCAAAAATAGCAGTAACATTTATAGATTTGAATCTTTTCATCTACACTTATTGTAGCCTCCCAAGAATTTGGGTGAATACTATATTCTAAGAAATCAAGAGATTTGGATTTTTTAACAATTAATGCTGTATTTGGTCAATTTTTATGATATTGTTTTAAGAGCTAATATAGCTTCTAGTTGGGTTGCCAGATTTAATAAGTGAAAATTTAGGATGCATAAAGTTTAAATTTTAGGCAAAGAGTCAAGAAATAAAATTTGGCTCATACTTAGAGTTTGTTGTCTGCATGAAATTCAAATTTTACTGGCCATTCTATGTTTTCTCAGGCAAGTCTGGTTTCCAGCCAGCACTGCCACAACCAACAACAAACACTGATAATACCCATTATTTCTGTTACTTACAGGTAGTACGAGAATGTCAGGATGATAATGTATGTACATTGGGTGGGAAACGAGACTTCCAGGTGACCCTTGTCACCTTCCAGGTGACAAGTCAATAAATTAGCTCTTTCCTGTAGGTTTAATCACCCTGACTGACTGGGCGGCAGCTGTGGAGTCCGTGTTGCATCTGGGATTGCCATGGCGGATGCTGAGGCCACAGCTGGTGAACAGCTCAATGAACAACACACTGGAGTACAGGTCCTGGTTGAAGGACTTGGCCAAAGAACAGCTGAGCCGTGAGGTAATCATGGGATAATGTGGATGAGAGCGTATCGTGGACAATGAAACCCCTTAAAGAGAACTTTGAATCAGAAACACCATTTAGAACCAAAAAGGCAGGATGGATGAGAAATAAGAACAAGTATTTGCTGCATTTCTGTCTTTGTGTTAAGTGGTTTACATATATTGTCTCATTTAATCCTCAGAACCATCCAAGAGGTAGGTATTATCAGCTCTATTAGATCTATGAAGACCTACTGAAGCACAGAGGTTAAGTATTGGCCTTGGGTCATAGAATTTGTAAACTGGGACTTAAACTTGGGTCTGACCACAGTTGTAGCTGTGGTAGAGCAGGTACTTAGCCTGCCCAAAGCCCTGGGTTTGGTCCCCAGCACCAAAACAAAACAACAACAAACTCATGGACTTGAAGATCCATTCTGTTTCCTTAATACCATGCTGCTTCCCCCATTTAAAAAAGTATTTAGTCAATGAATACTTGATGATGACTATATAAAGTAGGTGAGGTATTATTTTTAAAACAGCTTTATCATAATAGATTTGCACATGATGTTAATCATCCACTCAAGAGTATACAATTCAATGGTTTTGAATTATACAGAATCATCCCTCAGTATCTGTAGGGATTTAGTTCCAGGATCCCCTGTGGATCCCCAAATCTGTGGATACTCAAGTACCCCATATGAAATGGTGTAGTACTTGCACATAACCTATGAACATATTCCTGTATATCTCTAGCCTAATGTGAAAAAAACTTTCTATATTATTTAGAGAATAATGACAGTTTGTACGTGTTCAGTATAGGCACATTTTTCCCCCAGTATTTTTGATCTCTGGTTGGTTGAATTCATGGAGGCTGATGATTGAATATGGAGGGTGGACTGCATTTGAAAATCTGTGAAACAATCCTACAGCCAATCTTAGAACATTGTCATAATGGGCTATGTGCTTCTTAACCACTAGATTATTTGAAAGGCTGAATGGGGTTAAAGGAGTGGTGGGATGATAAAATATCTTCAGGTTTTTGCAATTGTCAGAGTTTATTGTGTGTTAATTATATATATCAGGACAAGCTAAAACATAAGATATAGAGGGAAATGAGTTTTTTCTTACAGAATATACAGTCAAGTTTGCTGGAAACCCTGTATCGAAACCGATCCAACCTGGAGACTATTTTTAGGATCATAGACAGTGATCACTCAGGTAAAAACCCTCATTATTCTTCCATTTTTGATGTACCACCAGTATTTTACCTTGAACCTTTTAGTCTCCTTCCCAATTCATTCCTGATTCATCTCCACTCAACATTTTGGGAGTAAGGTAAGTAGTATTAATGTTTATAAATGATAGACACTAGAAAAGTACTTGAGCAATAGAATAAGTCTATGTAGCTATTTGGGAGGCTGAGGCAGGAAGATTGCTTGAGCCCAGGAGTTCAGGACTAGTCTGGACAGCATAGTGAGTCCTAGGAAGGAGGAAGGAGAAAGAAAAGAAGAGAGAGAGTGAGAGAGAGGGAGAGGGAGAAAGGGACAGGGAGAGAGGGATAGGGAGAGAGGGAGAGAGAGAGAGGGAGAGGGAGAAAGGGACAGGGAGAGAGGGATAGGGAGAGAGGGAGAGGGAGAGTGGGAGAGAGGGAAAGAGGGAGAGGGAGAGAGGGAGAGAGGGAGAGGGAGAGAGGGTATGGTAGCTCATTTTAAAAAGAATGGCACAGAGTAGAATGAATACAAACTAAATGAGAGTTTCTCATAGGAAGAAGTTACTAGAAGATGTGATATCTTTTTATTAAATATTTATTTTTTAGGTGTAGTTGGACACAATACATTTATTTAATTAATTTATTTTTATGTGGTGCTGAGGATCGAACCCAAGGCCTTGCACGTGCTAGGCGAGCATTCTGTTGCTGAGCTACAACCCCAGCCCCCTGATGTAATAATGTCTTTTATAGTTTCATTGAAGATTGCCACAAAGTAATGAAGAGTGCCTAGAACCTTCACCCTGATCCCCCAATGGTTCAAAGATTTTATGATACATTACTTTTTTTAAAGTATAGTTCACATACCATATTATTCATTTAAAGGGCACAGCTCCATGGTTTTTAGTATATTCACTAGGTTTTGTAACCATCACTACTATTTAATTTTAGAATATTTTCATCACCCCCAAAAGAAACCCTGTAGCCATTAGCAGTCATTTCCCACTCTCTATCCCTTGTCCCCCATTCCCTAGTAGCCATTAGTCTACTTTCTGTCTTTAGGGACTTGTTTATTCTGGACATTTATTAAAAATGGAATCATATCCTATATAGCTATTAGTATGATAAATGAGTTCTTTCATTTAGCATGATGTTTTCAAGGTTCATACATGTTGAAGCAGTATCAGTTCCTTTTTTATATTTGGATATACCACAATTTGTTTATTCAGTTATCAGTTTATAGACATTTGGATTATTTCCCCTTTTTCCCTTTTTGACTATTATGAATAATACTGATACAAACATTTATGTATAACTGTTTATGTGAATGTATTTTTAGTTCTCTTGGACCTTGGAGTGCAATCATCTGGTCACCTGGCAATTCTATTTTTAAATTTTTGAGGACTGCCAAAACCTTTTTTTCCACAAGAGTGTAAAATGGCTGTAACATTTTACATTCCTACCAGGAGTATATGAGAATTCCAATTCTCTACATCCTCTCCAACTTGCATTATTTTTCATTTTTGTCTTTTAAATACTTACTATGGTCATCCTGATAGATCTGAAGAATTACATATGGTTTTAATTGCATTTTCTTAATAATCAGTGATGTTGAACATCTTTTTATATGATTATTGGCCATTCGTTTATCTCCTTTGGAGAAATGTCTATTCAAATTATTTGAATAGGCAAATTTTTAATTGGACTATTTGTCTTGAGTTATAAGAGTTATTTATGTATTCTGGATGCTAGGGCATTATTAGATATATGCTTTGTGAGTATATATTTTGATTTTGTATATTGTCTTTTCGTTTTCTTGGTTATGTCCTTTGATGCACAAAAGTTTTGAATTTTGAAAACATCTAGTTTGTCTCTTTTTTTTGTTGTTGTTGTCTTGTGTTTTTGGTGTCATATCTAAGAAATTTTTCATAATCCAGGGTCACAAATATTTACAACAGTGTTTTAAGAGTTTTATAGTTTGGGATCTTACATTTGGGTCCATATTGAGTTAACTCTTGTGTATAGTAAGGTAGGGCCTAACTTCATTCTTTCACTTGTAGGTACATAATTATGTCCCCATCATTGTTGAAAAAGTGATTTTTTCCCCATCAAATGATCTTGAACCCTTATAAAATATCAATCAAGCCCAACATAGTGGCTTAGGTCTGTAATCACAACTCCTTGGGAGGCTGAGGCAGAAGGATCACAAGCCTCAAGGCCAAAAAGGGAAGTTTAGTGAGACCCTGGATCAAATTAAAATTTGAAAAAGGTTTAGAATATAGCTCAGTGGTAAGGCCCTGGGTTCAACCCTCTAGTACTGGAGGTTGGGGGTGGAATTGACCTGGTTTGGTAATATGCTTAGTGGTAGAACACTTGCCTAACGTGATCCCCAGCACTGTAAAAACAACAACAAACCAGTCAACTGTAGATGTATGATATATGGATCCAAAGTCTTTATTTCCCCCTCCTTTTTTTGGTACTGGGGAACCCAGAGGTGCTCTATCACTGGGCTAGATCCCCCAGACCTTTTTGGTTTTTTTTTAATTTTAAGACAAGATCTTACTAAATTGCTGAGGCTGGCCTTGAACTTGTGATCCTCCTGCCTCTCAACCTGCTGAGCAGTTGGGATTATAGGTATATGCCACCACACCCAGCTCCTTTATTTTGACAGGATCACTTTATTTTGCACAAGCTGATCTTGAACTCCTGAGTTCAAGTGATCCTCCTTCCTCAACCTCCCCTGTAGCTGGGACTGTAGATGTGGGCTACCATGCCCAGTTTCAGTGCTTTTTTTTTTTTTTTTTGGTGGTATCTGGGATTGATTCCAGGGGTGTTTAACCACTGAGCCACGTCTCCAACTCTTTTTGTCTTGAGACAGGGTCTGTCTAAGTTGCTTAGGGCCTCATTAAGTTACTGAGGCTGGCTTTGAACTTGTGATCCTACTGCCTCAGTCTCTAGAGCCACTGGGATTATAGACATGCACCACCATGCCTAGCTTTAAGGGCTCTTTTTACAAAACATAAATTACTATATATTTGGGAGGATTTGATGCGGGGTTTCTCTGTAATGGTACTATTGATGTTTTGGGCTGGATAAGTCTTTTTGGAGGAGTTCATCTTGTGTGTTGTAGGATGTTTAGCAACATCCCTGGGTTTTATCCACTAGATGCCAGTAGCACCCCACTCTTACCTTGGTTGTGACAATAAAATATGTCTCCAGACACTGCCACATGTCCCTGGTGGGGAGCAAAATTTCTCCCTGTTGAGAACCCCTCCTGATATGAGGTTTCTTGTGATCCCCTTGGGAGAGTTTACACTAGGTACAAGGCCTTGGATGTTTTGGATTAACAGTAGGGGAGCAAGTGTCCTTGCAGGAATGTCAGAGGAAATGAACGCTGATCGACTCACTGAAGTGATTTCTTCCCTCTGATAAGGGTTCATCTCCCTGGATGAGTTCAGGCAGACATGGAAGCTATTCAGCTCTCACATGAACATCGACATCACAGATGACTGCATATGTGACCTTGCCCGGAGCATTGATTTCAACAAGGATGGCCACATCGACATCAATGAGTTCCTGGAGGCCTTTCGCCTTGTGGAGCAATCCTCCTCAGAGGGCCAAGCCGCAGACTGCCCACAGTCCACAAATGCTAATGACAATGGCTGCAGTAGTTCAGGTGCCCCTTGAGAACTGTCGGACTTTATTGCCCTCAGTGCCTTCTAGGTAATGCCCAGCTTTTTGCTGTGCATAGATTTGTGGAACTTTATGCTGAGAATTTGCCTACCAATATGCATCAGAATTACCTGTGTGTTTATTTATGGAGGAGTAGGCATGGTGTGTGTGTGTGTGTGTGTGTGTGTGTGTGTGTGTGTGTGTATAATAAGTATATAGTTGCCTCAGCCTGATCTCAGAATCTTCACAAAGTAGAATAAATAATTTTCATGTGTACTCCAGTTAAGAACCACTGATAGGGCTGGGGCTGGGGCTCCGTGGTACAGTGCTCACCCAGCATGCATGAGGCACTGAGTTTGATCCTCAGCATCACATAAAAATAAAGATATGGTGTCCATTCTCAGAGGAGGACATACAATCAATCAACAAGTACATGAAAAAATGCTCACCATCTCTATCAGTCAGAGAAATGCAAATCAAAACCACCCTAAGATACCATCTCACTCCAGTAAGATTGGCAGCCATTATGAAGTCAAACAACAATAAGTGCTGGTGAGGATGTGGGGAAAAGGGTACACTTGTACATTGCTGGTGGGACTGCAAATTGGTGTGGCCAGTTTGGAAAGCAGTATGGAGATTTCTTGGAAAGCTGGGAATGGAACCACCATTTGACCCAGCTATTCCCCTTCTCGGTCTATTCCCTAAAGACCTAAAAAGAGCATACTACAGGGGCACTGCTACATCGATGTTCATAGCAGCACAATTCACAATAGCAAGACTGTGGAAGCAACCTAGATGCCCTTCAATAGACGAATGGATAAAAAAAAATGTGGCATTTATACACAATGGAGTATTACTCTGCATTAAAAAATGACAAAATCATAGAATTTGGAGGGAAATGGATGGCATTAGAGCAGATTATGCTAAGTGAAGCTAGCCAAGCCCTAAAAAACAAATGCCAAATGTCTTCTTTGATATAAGGAGAGTAACTAAGAACAGACTAGGAAAGAAGAGCACGAGAAGAAGACCAACATTAAACAAGGATGAGAGGTGGGAGGGAAAGGGAGAGAGAAGGGAAATTGCATGGAAATGGAAGGAGACCCTCAGGGTTATACAAAATTACATATAAGAGGAAGTGAGGGGAAAGGGAAAAATAATACAAGGGGGAGGAATGAATTACAGTAGAGGGGGTAGAGAAAGAAGAGGGGAGGGGAGGGGAGGGAGGATAGTAGAGGAGAGGAAAGGCAGCAGAATACAACAGACATGAGTATGTCAATATGTAAATCAATGGAAGTGTAACTGATGTGATTCTGCAATCTGTATATGGGGTAAAAATGGGAGTTCATAACCCACTTGAATCAAAGTGTGAAATATGATATATCAAGAACTATGTAATGTTTTGAGCAACCAACAATAAAAAAAAAAAGAAAGGTAAAAATCAAGGCCTACGGGAACCAGGGTAATAAGGAGACATTTTTTTATTATTACTTGTTTTGTAGTTCTTGAATTTTTTTATATTGTTCACATCATTTTCAAATAGTAATAAATTAATTTTAGAAAAAAAAAAGATATGGTGTCCACCTAAAAAAACTAAAAAATAAATATTAAAAAAAGAACCACTGATAATTCAACCCCCTTGTTGCTTTCATTTTACACCTTTTGTTTAAAAATGTCACATTGGTAAAGGAAAGTTATTAAAAATTATATGCAGCTGGGCGTGGTGGCACACACCTGTAATCCTAGCAGCTTGGAAGGCTGAGGCAGGAGGATCGCGAGTTCAAAGCCAGTCTCAGCAAAAGTGAGGCACTAAGCAACTCAGTGAGACCCAGACTCTAAATAAAATACAAAATAAGGCTGGGATGTGGCTCAGCGGTTGAGTGCCTCCGAATTTAATCCCCAGTACCCGCCCCCTCCAAATTATATGCATAATTCCATGATCCAAACATGGATGTTTTTACTACTTATTCTTTTTTACTTGTTATAATTAATGTGCTTATAAAATTTTATGTTCTGCATTTTCATAAGTTTACACTAATTGTAAATACTTTCCCTTGTTGTTACAGTCTTCATGATTATTAGTTCAGTGGTTGTGTAATTTTCTTTCAAATGGATGCACTGTGATCTAATAGCCTCTCCCCAGTTGTTAAACATGTGTATTGTCTCTAGTTTTTCATTATTATAAATAACACTGTGGTTAATAACTTTGTGCATATAGCTTGTTTTACAAAAATCTTTTGAAAGATGCATTTTCTTAGGATAAAATCTCAGGAATGGGATCATTTTGTTAAATGGTGTTGTATTTATTCTGGGTGCTCTAGAGAAACAGAACTAATAGATATATAGGATAGATACAGATTTACATTAATTAATTAATCTTTAATAAAAATTAAAGAACTGTCTTCTGTGGTTATGGAGGCTGAAAAGTCTGGAGATCTGCATTTGGCAGCTGGAGAACCAGGAAAGCTGATGGTGTAAGTTTCAGCCCAAGGCCAGACCTGGGCACTAGGACAGCACATGGTGCAAGGTCTAGTCCACATCTGAGTAGGCAGTATCTTAGCATTTCTGTGGGGTTTTAATATGTACTTCATTGATGAGTATCCCTAACTCTCTCCCCTACCTTGTTTTATTTCTGAACTAAGGAAATTGAGGTGTGGAAAGCTTGCAGGATATGTGACCCAGTTAATGACACAGCCAGAACTGGAACCCATGATTCCTGACTCCACCCAAGCTTCTTTCCAGTTATATCCAAGGAATGGAGGGAATATATCATCATCCTCCCCATTCTATGGAATATCATGCAGCCACTAAAAAAGGATAACCTACCATTAGTCAGGATTATGCTTAGTGTTGAAGGACTTTCACTTCCTATCAAAAGAAGCATCAGGAAAGATTTAAGTAAAATTCTGAAACAAATCTAATTAGAAAGGCAATTATTATTCAGTATCCTTTGAGGTTTTTCTTATGATCATGAGTTGCTTCTATAACTATTATATTTTTATTATCTGATAATATATAAAATAGTTATAAAAGGGACTAAGTAATAAAAACACATATTTTAAAAGCAAATTCGTTTGTTGTACCTTTAAGAAAGGATCACACTATACCTCAATAAAATAAATTTTTAAAACCACTAGATGTCACTCTGAGCAAATGCTCTGTCTCTTATAGTAGCTGCTAAAAGTGCAGCTCTCTCAGTACCAAATAGGTCTAAGATGTCGATGTTCTAGGGTCAGAGGGAAAAGGAAAGAGCCCTACAGCTGCCTGCCTTGTTGCCCCCTTAGAGGTGCAAATCAGGAAGACACCCAAATGCTCAGAGGTGGAGGCAGGGACATCTGACAGAGGGAGGGTAAACCTGGACTGGACTTAGAAAAGAGATCCTCCAGCAGACCCTGGGCACATCCTGGCCATGGTCATGCAGGTCACTCCTTAATTTTAGGCCATGAATTTATATGTATTTAGAGTACATTTTGTTCCCCAAATTCCTAAACTTTATACTTTTGTTTTTTAATAGCACCTTGGGAGTTCTGGAAAAAAAAAAAAATTAACCCAACTCAAATCTGGCTTCTGGGCCTGTCAAGTGACAAGAGGAATGTGTTAGATGACACCAGGAAGTTCCAGTCATGAAAATCCAGATGGAGGGGACCAATGACCTGGTCTCTTCATCAAATACATTACAGGGAGATTAAATAAGAGATGAAGGAGAAAACGACATTTAAAAGGACATAGCAACCCATTATAATTTATAGAACTTATTTGATTCCTAATCAAAGCAACTTTTTTTTTTAAGAGTGTTAGAGATGTGTGAATAATGACATCATTTTTGGCAATAGTAAGGAATTATTGCTCATTTTTTTAGGTATGGAAATGAAATTGAGTTTTTTTTTTTAAATACCCTATTGATGTATACCAAAATATTTACTAGGATTAGTTTCAAAATAGAAGCCGGTGGATGGGGGTATGAACCAAACCTGGCTGACCCTGAGCTGGTGATTGTTAAAGCCTGGTGATGACTTCGTGAGGGTCTATTGTAGTATTTTCTCACTTTTTCAATTTGAATTTTTCTATAATTCTTATTTTTAAAAATTGGACTCCAGTGTAAGGTGGGGGGAATAAATGACATGCTCACCAAAGCAAGAATCCAGGCAAACTTTCTCAGGGCATGACTGGAACCAGCGCATCACTAAACTCATGACTATGCAAGAGTTAATAGAATCCATTTGTTAGTTTTGTTGAACTCGAAGGGAAAAAAAAATCACTTAATCTCATTAAATCTGAGCTTCCTCGACTGTAAAATAGACATTATACAACAATATTTTCCAGGAAGTCATAAGACTCCATGGAGATAAATTACAAGGGAGACGAGTTCCAAATAATCCCTGGAGCAGACACAGCCAGTTAGTGCTCACGAGTGACCTAACCTTGCTCCATCTGCAAATACTCGCAGAACTTGAGCTGTTTCTTGCAAAAATCTATATTGAAGAAAAACAACTTAAGCTCAACCAGAAACAGCCAACAAACATACTAATGTAACTAGAGACTTTCTAGCAGCATGTCCTTTGTGCATTCTGGAATGGAGCCCTTGAACTACTTCTGGTTGGAGCTGCCTGATTCAAGAATCACTATTTGCTCAAAAAGACTTTAAAATTTTTAGTGTGCCTCAGTTTACCTTTGTAACAGACTTAAGTAAGAGAAGAACATACAAAAGTATCCTGAAACCCCTAAAGTTTGACCCATGTGCTAATAGTTGCATGCCCGGATGACACTAGCCCAGTTATTCACCTTTATATTCTACAGATATTAGGGAGTACCTGAGTGCCTGAAGCTCAACATTTATTTTTAAGTCACATTTTAAAATATCAGGCCTAGACCAGTTAACCCAAAATCTCTGGACATGTGTCTTGGGCATGGTAATTTTTAAATAAGTCTTCACAGGTCATTGATTCTACCATTTAAGCAAAGTTGCTTAATTGATCTTCTATCAGGGAGTAGTTGTGAGACAATCATTAAGATAAACCTTAGTTTATGTATTTCTCAAGCAACTTTTATGGACCAGAGGTCCCCTTTAGGTGTTCAATTCCTGGAAGGACAGGACTTGTTCAACTGTGCATGCTTGGTGGGCACCTGGTCATAGCTGACCTCCCAGTTGTTGACTCAAAAGTCAGGCGTTCCAGTTATCTGCTCATGAGTGGAATTTTCCAGTGTGGTTCTCTTCCTTATAGGGGATTTATCCTTTCAATTACACAAGGTTTGGGGTTTTTCTCAACTTCCTAGTTTCAGATCCGAGTAAGGAAGATCAGCCAGAGTTCCTGAGTCACATTCCAGATCAGATCTTCTGGAGTTTGTATCCCTGAGTCACACCAAGCCCTGAACCTTGGGGTTTTAGGTCAGAGAGAGGTGAGCCTGGCCTCACCACCCCATCCAGCACAGAACTCCCTGGCAGCAGCTTTCTAGCTGATCTCCCTATTCTAAACAGATCTGAAAAGAGAGCAATAGAGTCAGTTGAAATGCCTAAAAAAGGACAGGAAGTCTCATTCCAGAGACTAATATTTCTGAAGAGACAAAATAAAGTAAAATTCCTTTCTCTGTGAATGCAGAGTCTCAGACTCTCCAGATCTAATAGATCTAGATGTGTGAGCTGTGTAAAGCCACAGAAATATTTGTTTGCAGTGGGGATCTTATTTTACTTCTTCCCTCAAAGTACTCAGCCATCTTCCTTCCTCAATGCACATTCTCACATACAAGACACCCATATGGGTTCTTTCTGGGCATAGAGGAAATTCAAAGAGGTAAAGCATGCTCGTTGAAATCACAGACCCAGATGAGGCCGCAACTCCACCTCTTACCAGGTGTGCAATCGTGAGTAAAATGCTTACCTATTTCCCGTGCTGTATGGTGGAGTTCAGGTGCTGGAAGACTAGATGAGAGGAGGCATGCAGAATACTTAGCACAGTTATGGTTACCTTTCCTGTGCCCACAAGTCCCCTAGCTCAGAACTTCCCAGCTTTAACATGCACACTAATTGCTTGGAGGTCTTGCTTCAAACTATACTTGTTTCACTCTGGGTAAATAAACAAGTTCTGGAGATGAAGTGAGGTGGCACAACTGTGAATGTACTTAATGCCATTGAACTGTACTTTTAAAAATGATAAATTTTATGATATATATATATATATGTATATAATCACAATAAAAAAATTTAAGGTACATTCAGTAGTATTTCTAGCAAGCTTCTAGGTGAGGCTGATGATACTAGTTAGAAAACCACACTTTTAGTCCTTGACTTTTCTGTTTACGACTATGGTTCCAGCTAAGCCTAGGTCCTCCATAGGCCTCAGTAGGGAGCTTTGGCTTGGCCCATTACATATTGCCTTCCTCCCAATCTGGAAGCGGGTAGGATATCCCTAGGCCAGCCATTTTCCTCTGTATTTATCACCTTTACTGATGCAGTACATTGAAAATTGTCAAGGGTGGGACGGATGGCAGTGTTGAGATTCTAGTGTTCCTTGTTTTGGTGTCATCACGACCTATCAAAGTGAAAAAACAGAACTGAAAGATCCCAACCACTTTGTGTTGCATGGTCAATACTGAAGGGTTATGGAAAATCATATTCCTACAAGACAGTCCCTGGGAAAAATGGAAAGACAGTGTAGCTCTGGAGGAGGGAGAGAAACTAGCCAAACATGAAACCTCTCCCAATAAAGCCTTTTCCAGGAACAATGGGCCCTAAAGGAAGGAGGCAGATACTGAATGCTGGGCCCTAAAAATTTTGACCTTCCCCCATTACTAATCAGTCCTGAACCGCACACTCAATAGGGAAACTCTGGGGAAACAATGAATCTCAGAAGAAGAAAAGCAATGGGCAGGATCTGAGCTCCTATCTCCTCTTAGAAACAATGAATTTCAGAAGAAGAAAAGCAATGGGCAGGATCTGAGCTCCTATCTCCTCTTAGTAACAATGAGTTTCAAACTTTTCCCAACTGCCTTTCTGAGTTAAAATTTTAACCTGCACAACTAGTTCCCTGACTGTCTGATAGGCACGTCCACCATTTCCAGTCATTAAACCACCCTCATTGTACCCTATGAAACTCAATCCCATCTATATCCAATGGCCATTTTTCTACCCAGAAAATGAGCCCCTTCAGTGCCTGAGTGATTGAGTCCACGAATGAATAAATAAACAGCTTTGCAGAATCTGTTGAGATCTGCGTCTATAAGTTTGCACTTACAAATACCTCCTCCAAAACAACAGTTCTCAAAGTGTGTCCTGCTTAAGCTAACGGGTGATTATCCTTCCCAAGAGAGCAACAGATAGGACCCTCATTAATGCATCTGCTAACAGCTGTTTCCGGTATCATGCAAATTTAGATCATGGCTGTCTGTATTATACATCTTTCCTCAGAGTAATCGGCAATCATCCTGCAGTAAGTGTACCTTTTCTGAGCTTTTGGAAATAAGTACAAGACTCCTGGGCCAGCCTTACTCAGGAGAGTAAAATGTCTTACCAGCTTTCTGATTTGTAAAAGGAACCATATTGTTGAGACCAAATTTTCTGCCACTGGCTCCTACAATAATGGGACAACCTAGCAACCACCAGTGGCAGGAATTCTGAGGGGTGTCACACTTCAAAGATTGTAGGAGATGGACTGGTCACCCCGGGAAGCCAGTCCTTTAGAAGAGTGGTTCTCCTGTTAGGATCATCTGAGGAGGTAAGGGTCTTAAAAAATACTGATGATCAATTAAATTAGAGTGTCTGAGGACAGGAGCTGGGCATGAACAATTAGCTTTAAAAGTCAGTTTAATGTGCAGTTATGTTGAAAAGTTCTACCTCAGAGGGTTTTTTGTTTGGTTTTATATTTTGTTTTATTTTAATCAGGCAAAAATTGTAGTTGGAAACAAAGAGGCTGTAGTTATTATCCTCACAAAACATCATAAGACTCCAAGGTTTTGATTACAAAATGGGAATACTTGTTTCTAAGCTAAGCAGCAGTTTTAACCACTGTAATTATGCTATGTGTTTGTTCCCAAGTGAGCATAATTTGATGTTATGTATGAGCACAGAACCGAGCGCCAGCTGTCACCCTGGTGTCAGCCCCTGTGTAGCTGACTTGCCCCTGGGAGGTACCTGGAGGGAAACAGTTGGATGCACCTCCCTCATGGGTAATGCTCACAATACTAGCTGGATGCACTGAATTTGGAAATAAGGAGGACTTTTTAACTATAAAGAAAAATTTGTAAGAGAACCTCTTTACCAGAGAGGCATGTTTAGAATCAACTATTCCCAAAGTAGAAGGTAAACATACAGAGAATTTTGCAAAGTGATGAAACCAAATTCGCCTGAAATGATTATGATTAAGACTTGATTTCTGGAACTCCTGGTCACTTGGTCATGCTTACATTCCCTTTCTCCAGGGGTGCCGATTTTCTGTTCGCAACTAAAAGGCTCAGGGGTCACTCCAGGTAAACTGGGCTGACTGGGCTGCACAAAATGACCACACAAGAGACACAAATACCTTTTTCTTTGGGGTCGCTGTGGCGGCTCCTCTGACCTTAAGGGTCCGTAGAAAGATCCAGAGCGAGCATGTGCTGATCCCTTTTATTGAGGAGAAGCTATTCAAATGAGGCAAGGCGTCAGGTTTCAGGGGACTGAGTCTATCTTCATGATGTCCACTGTCAGCAGGTTGACTGACACCTGGGGAGGCCACACCCAAGGGCACAGTAAGAGAAGGGGACACACACAAGGCACTTCCATGGAAGATTCTATCTTAAACAGGGCAAGGGGTTATATTACAAAGGAACAGGTGATCTTCGATCCACCCATGGGGCTGTAGGAAGCCACGCCCAGGCAGGAAGAGACAGTCACTCGAACCCTAGAAGAGCAGGGCAGTCTAGCAGCATGGGTGCCTGACGCCACATCACCCAGCAGGAGAGTTGGTCTCCCACACAGGGGCAGTATTTGCACAACACACTTCAGAAAAATGAGATGAAGTAAACACTTTAAATCCACTCTTGAATGTAATCAAAGCCATATTCTAAGCAGGGCTCTCCAAACTTGGACAACTAAACAAAACAACAACAAAAAAGCTAAATCAGAATCACTCAGGATGAGGCTCTAGATATTGTTGATGGCATATCCATTTCTCCTGCTACAAGACATCAGCACAAATTTAGGGGTTTAAACCAACACAAATGTGCTAATTTACCCTTCTGGATATTAGGAGTCCCAGTTTTCACTGGGCTAAAATCAAGCTGTCAGTGGGCTGCATTTCTTTCTGGAGGCTCAAGGAGAGAATTTCTTTTTCTGTTCTTTTCCAGCTTCTAGGTTGCCCACATTCCTTGGCTTGTGACCCCTTCCTCCATCTTCAAAGCCAGCAAAGGCTGGTTGCTTCTTTCTTGTATCACCTCACTCTGATCTCCTCTTCTTCTTTTCTTTTCTACTTTTAAGGATCCTGGTGATTACATTGGGCCCCCTGGGTAATCTAGGAAAATCTCTCCATCTCCAAGTCTTTAGCTTAATCACACCTGCACTATGTAAGGTGACACAGTCAGAGGTTCCAGGGTTTAGGAGCTGGATCTCCTTATGGAAAACCATCATTGTAACCCACTCCCCTCCTCTGAGGGTCAGAGCTCCCAGGATAAATCTGAGGCACTTGTTCAAGGACTGTTACCCGGGAACCATTGCTGGGTGACAAAGGCTTTCTCCATCCCAGCTCTCCCTCCCAGTCTAGATGTCTCTTACAATGACATTCTCATGACTCTGTCCCCATATTCATCATCATTCTTATCACCACCCTTCTCTGTGAAGTGGGAGACCTCAGATGATTTCATTTATTCTCTCATAAATTTTATTGAGCATCTCTATTTTTCACTTTTTTATTGTACTTAGAAAACAGTTTGTTTATAACCCAAATCCTTACTAATCAATAAATGTCTTCTTAGATAAAATTCAGCTGGAGACTTGTTAATGCAAAAAATATATTCACTCCAGTCTCAGAAAAAAAACACATGATTAGGAACCTAGATAAGTTAAACTATACTTAAAAACTATTTTTAAGATGTTTTTTTAAAAATATCTTTCTTTTTACACTTAGGTCTTGTGGAAAGGAACTAATTTTTGTTAAGTAAGGGTGGGGGACAAAATGTAGTAGTTTGATATCATTCACTTTGGAATTGGCAAGAGAATAATCTAGATTTTTAAAGTGGTCTCAATAATACTCAGCAAATTATTCTCACTTTGTGGGTCCAACAGTCTTGTAATATCTACTACACTCACAAATAACTACTGAAATATATATTTTAATATGTCTAAAATCCCTCAAAATGTCAAAATACATATAACATTACAAAGTCTGTATTCTTCCAGAGATAAATCGTTATTAACAGCTTGTATTTTCTTCTAGAGTGTCTAAATGTACATGTGGGCATATCAATATATACCTCTTTTTTAATATTTATTTATTTACTTTAGTTTTAGGTGGACACAATATCTTCATTTTATTTTTATATGGAGCTGAGGATCGAACCCCATGCCTCATGTGTGCTAGGCAAGTGTTCTACCTCTGAGCCACAACCACAGCCCAGTATATACCTTTTTTGAAGTACGTATGTTGTTATATGATTTCTTTCTTGCTTTTTTTTTTTGCACTTTAAAAAGCTTTACTGACACCGGATAATTCACAGAATACACCCTAAAATCATGACAACATGACTCTCCTTGGCTTGGTCTTGTTTGGTTTTCTATCTTCTCCTCCTCACCTTACATGGGCAGACAGTGTCAGATCACGCTGTTCATGTCATTGGTTTCTCAGTGCTGCCTCACTTTTGGTCTTTGAGGATACCCCTTCCTTTAACTTGAACTCAGCTATTCATTTAGAAGTCTCTCTGTATGTATATGTATCACCATCCTTTTATCCAAGTAGGAGGGTTTTTATGTTTTTTGATTTGAAATAGTCCCTGAATTCAAAATTCTTTTATATATTTTTTCCACTTTAATTTTAAATATTTATGTCATTGTGTTCCAAATGAGATTCTTTTAAACTCCCGAAGATGGATTTTTTTGTTTTTATCTCATTAATAATTTAAGCAAATTTAATCCATTTACATTTATCATGATCATTGATATATTTATGTTTATTTCTGTCACTTTAAATATATTTTCTAGCTACCACATTTATTCTTTATATCTGCTTTTCTCTTTTCATGGCTTATTTTGTTTTTTTGTTTTTGTTTTTTTACATTTTTATTGTTGGTTGTTCAAAACATTACATAGTTCTTGATATATCATATTTCACACTTTGATTCAAGTGGGTTATGAACTCCCATTTTTACCCCGTATACAGATTGCAGAATCACATTGGTTACACATCCATTGATTTACCTATTGCCATACTCGTGTCTGTTGTCTTCTGCTTCCTTTCCTATCCTCTGCTATCCCCCCTCCCCTCCCCTCCCCTCCCCTCTTCTCTCTCTACCCCCTCTACTGTAATTCATTTCTCCCCCTTGTATTATTTTTCCCTTTCCCCTCACTTCCTCTTGTATGTAATTTTGTATAACTGAGGATCTCCTTCCATTTCCATGCAATTTCCCTTCTCTCTCCCTTTCCCTCCCACCTCTCATCCCTGTTTAATGTTAATCTTCTTCTCATGCTCTTCATCCCTACTCTGTTCTTAGTTACTCTCCTTACATCAAAGAAGACATTTGGCATTTGTTTTTCAGGGCTTGGCTAGCTTCACTTAGCATAATCTGCTCTAATGCCATCCATTTCCCTCCAAATTCTATGATTTTGTCATTTTTTAATGCAGAGTAATACTCCATTGTGTATAAGTGCCACATTTTTTTTATCCATTCGTCTATTGAAGGGCATCTAGGTTGCTTCCACAGTCTTGCTATTGTGAATTGTGCTGCTATGAACATCGATGTAGCAGTGTCCCTGTAGTATGCTCTTTTTAGGTCTTTAGGGAATAGACCGAGAAGGGGAATAGCTGGGTCAAATGGTGGTTCCATTCCCAGCTTTCCAAGAAATCTCCATACTGCTTTCCAAATTGGCTGCACCAATTTGCAGTCCCACCAGCAATGTACAAGTGTACCCTTTTCCCCACATCCTCGCCAGCACTTGTTGTTGTTTGACTTCATAATGGCTGCCAATCTTACTGGAGTGAGATGGTATCTTAGGGTGGTTTTGATTTGCATTTCTCTGACTGCTAGAGGTGGTGAGCATTTTTTCATGTACTTGTTGACTGATTGTATGTCCTCCTCTGAGAAGTGTCTGTTCAGGACCTTGGCCCATTTGTTGATTGGGTTATTTGTTTTCTTATTGTTTAATTTTTTGAGTTCTTTGTATACTCTGGATATTAGGGCTCTATCTGAAGTGTGAGGGGTAAAGATTTGTTCCCAGGATGTAGGCTCCCTGTTTACCTCTCTTATTGTTTCTCTTGCTGAGAAAAAAACTTTTTAGTTTAAGTAAGTCCCATTTGTTTATTATTGTTATTAACTCTTGGGCTATGGGTGTACTATTGAGGAATTTGGAGCCCGACCCCACAGTATGTAGATCGTAGCCAACTTTTTCTTCTATCAGATGCCATGTCTCTGATTTGATATCAAGCTCCTTGATCCATTTTGAGTTAACTTTTGTGCATGGTGAGAGAAAGGGATTCAGTTTCATTTTGTTGCATATGGATTTCCAGTTTCCCCAGCACCATTTGTTGAAGATGCTATCCTTCCTCCATTGCATGCTTTTAGCCCCTTTATCAAATATAAGAAAGTTGTAGTTTTGTGGGTTGGTTTCTGTGTCCTCTATTCTGTACCATTGGTCCACCCACCTGTTTTGGTACCAGTACCATGCTGTTTTTGTTACTATTGCTCTGTAGTATAGTTTGATGTCTGGTATCGCTATACCGCCTGATTCACACTTCCTGCTTAGAGTTGTTTTTGCTATTCTGGGTCTTTTATTTTTCCATATGAATTTCATGATTGCTTTATCTATTTCTACAAGAAATGCCGTTGGGATTTTGATTGGCATTGCATTAAACCTATAGAGAACTTTTGGTAATATCGCCATTTTGATGATGTTAGTTCTGCCTATCCATGAACAGGGTATATTTTTCCATCTTCTAAGATCTTCTTCTATTTCTCTCTTTAGGGTTCTGTAGTTTTCATTGTATAAGTCTTTCACCTCTTTTGTTAGGTTGATTCCCAGGTATTTTATTTTTTGGGGGGATATTGTGAATGGAGTGGTTGTCCTCATTTCCATTTCAAAGGATTTGTCGCTGATATACAGGAATGCCTTTGATTTATGCATGTTGATTTTATATCCTGCCACTTTGCTGAATTCGTTTATTAGCTCTAATAGTTTATTTGTAGACCCTTTTGGGTCTGCTAGGTATAGAATCATGTCATCTAAAAATAGTGATAATTTAAGTTATTCTTTTCCTACTTTTATGCCTTTAATTTCTTTCGTCTAATTGCTCTGGCCAGTGTTTCGAGGACTATGTTGAACAGAAGTGGTGAGAGAGGGCATCCCTGTCTTGTTCCAGATTTTAGAAGGAATGCTTTCAATTTTTCTCCGTTCAGAATGATGCTAGCCTGAGGCTTAGCATAGATAGCTTTTATAATATTGAGGTATGTTCCTGTTATCCCTAGTTTTTCTAGAGGTTTGAACATAAAGGGATGCTGTACTTTGTCAAATGCTTTTTCTGCATCTATCAAGATGATCATATGGTTCTTATTTTTAAGTCTATTGATGTGGTGAATAACATTTATTGATTTCCGTATATTGAATCAGCCTTGCATCCCAGGGATGAATCCTACTTGATCGTGGTGCACAATTTTTTTGATATGTTTTTGTGTCCGATTCGCCAGAATTTTATTGAGGATTTTTGCATCTAGATTCATTAGAGATATTGGTCTGTAGTTTTCTTTCTTTGAATTGTCTTTGTCTGGTTTAGGAATCAGGGTGATGTTGGCCTCGTAGAATGAATTTGGAAGTTCTCCCTCTTTTTCTATTTCCTGGAATAGCTTGAAAAGTATTGGTATTAGTTCTTCTTTAAAGGTTTTGTAAAACTCTGCTGTATACCCATCCGGTCCTGGGCTTTTCTTAGTTGGTAGTCTTTTGATGGCTTCTTCTATTTCCTCGATTGATATTGGTCTGTTTAGGTTGTCTATATCCTCCTGACTCAATCTGGGTAGATCATATGACTTAAGAAATTTATCAATGTCTTCACTAACTTCTATTTTATTGGGGTATAAAGATTCAAAATAATTTCTGATTATCTTCTGTATTTCTGAAGTGTCTGTTGTGATATTGCCTTTTTCATCCCGTATGCTAGTAATTTGAGTTCTCTCTCTTCTTCTCTTCGTTAGCATGGCTAAGGGTCTGTTGATCTTATTTATTTTTTCAAAGAACCAACTTTTAGTTTTGTCAATTTTTTCAATTGTTTCTTTTGTTTCGATTTCATTAATTTCCGCTCTGATTTTAATTATTTCTTTCCTTCTACTTCTTTTGCTGTTGTTTTGCTCTTCTTTTTCTAGGATTTTGAGATGAAGTGTGAGATCATTTATTTGTTGGTTTTTCCTTTTTTTAAGGAATGAACTCCAGGCAATGAATTTTCCTCTTAGAATTGCTTTCATTGTGTCCCATAGATTCTGATATGTTGTGTCTGTGTTTTCATTTATCTCTAAGAATTTTTTAATTTCCTCCTTGATGTCTTCTATAACCCATTGATGATTCAGTAACCTATTGTTCATTCTCCAAGTGATGCATGATTTTTCCTTCCTTCTTTTATCATTGATTTCCAGTTTCATTTCATTATGATCAGATAAGATGCATGGTATTATCTCTACTCCTTTATATTGTCTAAGAGTTGCCCTGTGACATAATATATGATCTATTTTTGAGAAGGATCCATGTGCTGCTGAGAAAAAAGTGTAACTGCTTGATGTTGGGTGGTATATTCTATATATGTCAATTAAGTCTAGGTATTGATTGTATTATTGAGTTCTATAGTTTCTTTATTCAACTTTTGTTTGTAAGATCTGTCCAGTGGTGAGAGAGGTGTGTTGAAGTCTCCCATAATTATTGTATGGTGGTCTATTAGACTCTTGAACTTGAGAAGAGTTTGTTTGATGAACATAGCTGCACCATTGTTTGGAGAATATATATTTATGATTGTTATGTCTTGTTGGTGTATGGTTCCCCTGAGCAGTATGTAGTGTTCCTCTTTATCCCTTTTGATTAACTTTGGCTTGAAATCTATTTTATTTGATATGAGTATGGACACTCCTGCTTGTTTCCGAAGTCCATATGAGTGATATGATTTTTCCCAACCTTTCACCTTCGGTCTATGTATGTCTTTTCCTATCAAATGCATCTCCTGTAGGAAGCATATTGTTGGATCTTTTTTTTTTTTTTTGATCCATTCTACTAGCCTGTGTCTCTTAATTGGTGAGTTTAAGCCATTAACATTTAGGGTTATTATTGAGATATGGATTGTTCTTCCAGCCATATTTGTTTATTTATGTTACTTAACATGGTTTGTTTTTCCTCTTTGATTATTTTTTCCCTTTACTGTACTACCTCCCACTGTTGGTTTTCATTGTTATTTTCCATTTCCTCTTCCTGTAATGTTTTGCCGAGGATGTTTTGAAGAGATGGTTTTCTAGCTGCAAATTCTTTTAACTTTTGTTTATCGTGAAAGGTTTTAATTTCATCTTCCATCCTGAAGCTTAATTTCGCTGGATACACAATTCTTGGTTGGAACCCATTTTCTTTCAGCTTTTGAAATATGTTATTCCAGGATCTTCTAGCTTTCAGAGTCTGTGTTGAAATATCAGCTGTTATCCTGATTGGTTTACCCCTAAATGTAATCTGCTTCCTTTCTCTTGAAGCTTTTAAAATTCTCTCCTTATTCTGTATGTTGGGCATCTTCATTATAATGTGTCTAGGTGTGGATCTTTTATGATTTTGCACATTCGGCGTCCTGTAGGCTTCTAGGATTTGGGATTCTGTCTCATTCTTCAAGTCTGGGAAGTTTTCTCATATTATTTCATTGAATAAATTGTTTATTCCTTTGGTTTGGAGCTCTATGCCTTCCTGTATCCCAGTGACTCTTAAGTTTGGTCTTTTTATGTTATCCCATATTTCTTGGATGTTCTGCTCATGGTTTCTTAGCAGTCTTGCTGAGCTGTCTATGTTCTTTTCAAGTTGAAATACTTTGTCTTCATTGTCTGATGTTCTATCTTCTAAGTGTTCTACTCTGCTGGTAGTATTCTCATTTGAGATTTTAAGTTGGTTTATTGCTTCCTGCATTTCTAGAATTTCTGTTTGTTTGTTTTTCATAAACTCTATCTCCCTGTTTAGTTGATCTTTTACTTCTTGTATTTGTTTATGTAATTCATTGTCGAAGTGATCTTTCATTGTCTGATTTTGCTGTCTAATGTCTTCCTTGAGACTCCAGATCATCTGAAGCATGTAAATCCTGAATTTTTTATCTGACATTCCATCTGCTGCAGCTATTACCTCTTCTAAAGTTGAGTTGAACTGCATTGCTTGTGGTCCTTTCTTTCCTTGTCTTTTCATACTGCTCGCGTTTCTTTCTGCTTGGTGAAACTGTTGTGTTATTGAATTTTCCCCCTATATATTTATATTGTATAGTTGCAAAGTCTCCCTTGCAGGGGCGGGCGGCGGCTGTGCTCCTCCTCCAATTGGGGTGATCTGTCTATCACGCCGGTGGGCCGCTGGGCCCCTTCTCCAGGTTGCGTGGTCTGCCTACCTTGCGGGCAATGGCTGGGCCCCTCCTCCAATAGGGGTGATCTATCTACAACGCTGGCGGGTCGCTGGGCCTGTTCTCCCAGTAGGTCGCAGGTCTGCTTACCTTGCAGGCCTGGGCGGCGGCTCTGCCCCTCCTCCAGTTGGGGTGATGTGTCTGCCATGCAGGCGGGCCGATGGGTCTGTTCTGCCGGTTGGTCACAGGTCTGCCTACCTTGCAGGCGCAGGCGGCGGCTCTGCTCTGCCCCTCCTCCAATTGGGGTTCTACCACACCGGCGGGCCGCTGGGCCTGTTCTGGTCAGTCGCAGGTCTGCCTACCTTGCGGGCGCATGCAATGGCTCTACTCTGCTCCTACTCCAATTGGGGTGACGTGTCTACCACGCCGGTGGGCCTCTGAGCCTGTTCTCTGTTTCTTGCTTTTTTTAACTAACAATATACATTGCTATTTCTTCACATTCTTACATGTAAATCTGCTTTATTCTTTTAAATAACTAATTTAGTGCATTACATTATGTGAATTGCCATAATCATTTTTAGTGCTGGTGATCAAGCCCAGGGTCTTGAGCATGCCACTTGCTCCACCCCTAACCTTCTATAATTTATTTTACTAGTCCTTAGCTGATGGAGAATTTGAAAACTGATTTTTTTTAATAATTATAAGCATCAATGCAATCAAACTTCTTCTCCATTGTTTCTATCTCCTTGTATGATTATATTGACTTGGCATTTCTAGATGTAGAATTGCTGGGTGAACGTGTATGTGCATTTTAACATGTTGTCAATTTGCAATCCTTTTTATTCCTTCTCCTTTGAACAGGTTATTCATGTCCTTAGTCTACTTTTCTATGAAGTTATTTATCATTTTAATTTATTTTAAGAGTGCCTTATGCATGAAGTAAGTTAGTAATTTGACATTTTAATTGAGATCCTTTCCATTTAGACATTTTTATTTTGACTATTAACCATAAGTCATCTCTGCTGTAAGGCAGACATGACAACTACTTCCTTGAATGTTTTTCTGACTTTGGAATCACCCAACTTGTCAGACTTCCTAGAACATCACTGTAGGTACTGACTTCAGCTACTTCCTGCCTCATCACCTTCAACAAGAGTGAATTCTTGGTGATTTTGTAAAATCACCCTATGAAATTTCTTACTTCCTGCATTTCTCATGCTGTACCCTCTGCCCAACATTCCTTTTCTACCCTTCTCACTAAACCTAGGTAAAGGCTGCTTGTCACTAAGATTCAGTGGAATCGTCTTTTCCTCCTGGAAGCCTTTGGAGTGAGGTTCCTCTTCCATATCAAGTAACACCCCAGCACACCTGTGTCGCTGCATGTAGGGCACTGTGCTTTAACCATTTGTGAGTCTGGATTTGCTGTTAGACTGATTTCCTCAAGGGAAGAAAATATATTTTATCCATTTTTGTATTCCCAGTGCCATATATGTGGTAGATTCAAAATAATTATTTGTTAAACAAAGGAGGGAAGAAAAAGAGGAAGGAATGAAGAAAAGAGGGAAGGAAGAAAGACATTTAAGGAAAGTCCACTTACCTTCTGTTTTCTTACCTCTGTGGCTTATCCTTCATGAACCAGAATAGCATTTAAAAGTTATCACCTAATGATCCAAGTCATTCTCTGAACCTTCAAGGTGGCATGATCCAAAGAAATATGATTGTCTTTCAATTTATATTTCTCTTTTTTTAAAGGCTAAATTATAGTATTTACTCAAGCAAAATATTTCTTAGGCTTTATTTTGGATCAATCATAAATTTATTTGCTTTTTTTTTTTTTTAGATGACTCTCATTACGTTGCCCAGGCTAGTTTTGAACACTTGGGCTCAAGTGAATCTATTACCTCAGCCTCCCACACATTATTTATTGTATCTCCTGATTTTGTGTTATATAATTTTCAAGTCTCTTTCATGTAGATATTAGTTGATCCTCACACAATTCTGTGCGGTAACTAGAATTGATGAAACACCATTTCATGGATGGAGAAACTGAGGCTTGGAGAGAGAGAGATTCTTTTTTTCTTTTTGGTACCTTTTTGTAGGTAACAGTTATTACCTGTGGAGCCAGGACTGAAACCCAGGCCTTCTGACTAAATCCAGTGCTCTTTCTTCTCTTCTATTTTGCTTCTTCATATCCTAGTGAAAGTTTGATTTTGATTGTATGGCTGCTTTAATAATGTGTTTCAGCATACCTGTGCAAGTGCATGTGCATTTGTGTCTGTTACATATTTAAAACTCCAAGAATGACCCAGTATAAGAGTAGTTTCTATTAGTTACTTTTTAGCAACACTCCTCCATCAAAAGAATCTGACCAGATGCTCAAGACTGTGTGGCCTCTGCAGCAGGCAAGGTAATTAATTTCTCTAGGTCCTTTGGCTGCTGCATTCCATCTGCCCTTTCTTCTTTTCTCTCATTCTCATCTGTCAATCAATAAACTCTTAGGCATCTATAAAAATTAGTGTTTATAAAGAGTTTATAGTTACATAATCACCACATTAGTTTTTTTCAAAGTAAGACTTTACTAAATAATTTCAGCAACATGAATAATATGCTAAAGAAAAGAAGGAGGAAAAGCACTGAAAAGTCATCAGTGATTATTTCTGTGTGTTGGGATTATGAGTGGTTCATATTTTCTTTTCCATTCATGTGTGTATGTGTGTGTGGGTGTGGGTGTGAATGTGACATTTTTCTATAAAAATGTTACTGAACTATAATTGGCCATCCATAAAGTTGAGTGGTCTTTAAAACATCCGCAGAGTTGTGCATCCTACTTCACTAATTCCAAGATATTTCCACCACCCAAAAAGAAGTGCCTTGCTCATTAGTAGTCACTGTCCATTTCCCTCCTCTACCCAGACTCTATCAACTACCAATCTACTTCCTGCCTTTATGGATTTGTTTATTCTGAATATTTCATATAAATAGAATCATATGACAAGTGATGTTTTGTGTTTGGCTTCTTTTTGTTTTTGTATAATGTTTTCAAAGTGCATCCATATTGTAGCATTCATAGGTACTTTGTTAATTTTTATTACTGAATAATATCCCATTGTTTAGATATATCTTATTTGCTTATCCATTCATCAGTTGAAGAACATTTGAGCTGTCTCCACTTTGGGGTTGTTATGAAAAAATGCTGCTATGAACATTCATGTATAAGCTTTTTGAAAATACGTATTTTCAATTCTCTTGGATATACATAGGAGTATAGGAGTGGAATTACTAAATTGTAGCTCTTAAATTTTCAAAAATGGCATGTGTGTGTTATAAAACATACTAGTTAAGAAAATAAAAATGAATTTTGTTCAAAAATTAACTTTACTTCTATCTTTTTATTTTGAAGAGGATGTAGATTAGCAATTAGACTAACTTCTTGACTTACTCATATCTTCTAAGCCTCAAGAAAACCAACCTTTCTGCCAGTTCCAGCAAGTAAGCATCTAGTGGTTTAGATACCAGTCTAAATCTTCTAAAGTACACAAGGAGAAAACCCACCAAGAGTTTGAGTAGTTTGTACTTGATAGATTTTCAAGTGTTAGGGGAAAACTGAAAAATTCATTCATTCAAGATCTTAGTTATACTGATTACATCAACCTGCCTCTTAGAGGGGATATAAAGAAGGTTCTGCATTGTTTGGCTGTCTTAACCAAGTTAATCAGAGGCTTCCCACTCTTAGTCCTGGGTCCAGTCATGTTTCTGCACAGCTAAGCAGTGGCTGAGCCTGGATTACAGCCTCCCAATCTAGTGCTTCCTCCCAGCCTACAGACAGCCTCTGAGGGAAGGGGAAATAAGATTCCTGTGCAAGTCTGTGATTCACGCAAGTTTCGATGGATTTAAGTCTTCAAAGTTGAAAATCTCAAGATAAATCTCCTACCTACTACTGCTAGGACATCATGATACTTTCCTGGTTGTTGCAATTCTTATAGTCCATTTGCAAAACCCTCGGGTCTCCTGAAAGAATTATTCATGTCTTATGAATAACCACAAAAATGTGTAAAAATTGAGGTGTTGACCTGCCAGGGAAACCCCTGTTTCATCATATGTAAATGAGGGTTTTCAGAAGTCATTTTTTTAATGTTCTGATATCACTCATCATTAGTATCCACACATATAAATATCTTTCCACTGTCTGGATTATCTACAAAGGAGGATTCAAAGAAGTTCTTACAGATACTGGGCAGTCATTCTTTCTGGTGGTACAAGGTACGTCCTTTGAATTATAAATAATTTCATTTTATAAAAGATATGGACAACTAAAATGTTGCAAATTGAAGAATTCCTTAATACATTGAAAATAACATTTTAATTCACTTGTATAGTTACAGCATATATTTTTATTTGGCACTTTAAATATTATCTTCTATGCTTATGTGTGTATGCTTATATTTATTTATTTTGGTATATATATATTGTTAATACTTTACTCTGATGTTTGTTGTAGATTATATTAGGGCTTTAAGACAATTAATGTCTAAAAACAAATTGTAGAAAAAGAACACACAAAAATTCTACAGATGTGGATTTTTAAAAGTTAATTTGGAAATGTACAACCCTCTTTCCTTCCTACATATTTTTAGAAACATGAGAAAAAATGGGAACAACATTTACAGGTAAAAGGAGAGAACATAAAGAATGTTAGCATTCCTAGTTGGCAATGTGTTTACATAAAAGGTTTCTTTTCTCTCTTGAAGCTCTCTTGAAGTCTCTCTTCCCATGTCAAATATTATTTAACATGATTTTTTTAATCAGCTGTTGACATTTTGGGTTCATGATATACTCTTATGACATTTCATAATGTAAGAGAATTGGATATGTGCTGTTATTTTCTGTTTTAAAATAATATTTATAGCTCTCCTTATAAAACATACTTCAAATGGCAGAATTAATTTTTGTTTGTTTGGAGGGGCTCAAATCCAGATCCTTGCTCATGCTAAGCAGACACTCTACCATGAGCTATACCCCCAGCTCCAGAATTAATTTTTATGATAAGTATTAGCTATAAATGATATCACTTACTCATGAAAATGAATCAATACACTTTATGAAAATTATAGTATTCTGCTTATGGAGAAATACTACATTATATTTATGTTCAAAATGCTTCATCTCCCTTCTCTTACTTCAAAACAATAAAAAAAGAAATTTTATATATTATTTTAAAAGGGTAATAGCAACGCTTCTAAATTTTTCTTTTATATCTGCAAAATGAACATGTCAGGGCTGGGGATATGGCTCCGTTCGTAGAGTGCTTGCCTTGCATGCACAAGGCCCTGGGTTCAATCCCCAGTACCACACACCAAAAATAACTAACTAACTAAATAAATAAATAAATAAATAATAAAAATAAAACTTGCCACAATAGAAGGCAGAAAACTTTGTACCAATGTGGATTTACTAATACATCAAATAGTTTACACCATACTATAAAGAACTAACAGGATAGATATCTATCCATCAAGGTCACCATTCTAATCAATAAAAAAATAAATATGAAAAAGCCATGTTTTCAAAAAAAATTACTAGAAATGAGTGTTCTATTAAATTCATTGAGAAAATATTCCTAATAAGCATTAAATGTTTTATGCTATACATAAATGGTAGAGATCCTGAATTATGGATACACATTATTCTGAAGGCATTTGAATCACAATCTACATTCCAATCGTTTAATGTCCTCCAGCATCTCTAAATCTCTAATCTACACACCCCTTGGTTCCTTGGAGAACAGCCTTCAGCCCAGCTACTACTGGCTCCTGAGCCACATTATGGACTGTGAACAGGAAAGAGTTCCATATTTCCCAAGTTAAAAAATAATACTCTTGGGCTGGGGTTGTGGCTCAGCAGTAGAGCTCTCACCTAGCACATGCAAGGCCCTGGGTTTGATCCTCAGCACCACATAGAGATAAATAAATAAAATAAAGATACTGTGTTCAACTACAACTAAAAAATAAATATTAAAAGAAGAAATAATACTCTTGTTTTACTTGTAGATAAAGTTGAAAGATGAAAGTGGTGATTATGCTCACTGCCCTTTTGCTCACAGCTGATTGCATACCGGTAAGTAACCTCTTAATGCCTATTTCTGCAAATGTATGAATGGTTCATACATTCTGACTTTTAGTGACACCCAATCCTGGCAACAACAATAAAATAATTGTGGAGGAAAAAATCCACCATTTCCATTTTTAAGAGTTCCTTTGGACCTGAAAGCTGCTCTTTCTATTTTAAAAATCCTTGTTAGAAAAACAAGAGATTTGAGTCATGGGGAATGGAGGAGCCTGGCCTCAGAGCACAGCAGTAGTTCTCAATCTTTATTGTCCTTTGGAATCATTTGGGAAACTTTTAGAAGCCCTAATGTCTGGGTGCCACGCCCCAAAATCTGACTTTATTGGTCTAGAGTTTGATCCAGGTATGGTAGTTTACTTATAAACTACCCGGATAAGTATTTCAGTGGGCAGCCAACGTTGAGACCTACTGCAGTGAGGGAGTGACCCCGGCAGGGGGAGCTGATTGCTCTGGAGTAGCTGGACTCAGAGACAGCAGACAGAGGTAGTGGGTGGAGCAGGACTACAGCTCAAGTTGTTATTATGAACAAAGGGGAGCGTAGTATCCCTGAGAGGATGACCTGAGGTAATATGTCCCAGTCTTGAAAAGGATTAGTGACTGTGGTTAGCATATACAAGATTCATTCACTCGTTCTGAAGACCAAACTTTACTGAGTATCTGCAAGTCAGGCAATTGTGTCAGGTGCCAGGATAGCACATAAAACAAAACACAGATCACCCGTTCAAAGATTTAGAGATTACATTTCCTAGTCAATTACTGTGATTATCATTATTGCAAATTTCCTCCATCTCCTTATTTTCTGTCTCTCAATTTTCACAGGAAATACGTTTTCATCCTGAAATTCAACAGTATCCTTTCTTAAGCTGGAAGGTAATTCTTTGCTTTCTCATTTTTTCCATTTAATACTTCAATTGAGGATGTTTACTGTCTCCTTGGAAGATATGATTTAGAGAGAAAACATTTGACATTTTCAAAGTTATATTTTCAGGAACATACAGTATGATTAGGGTGGGAGCAATGGTGCTCACCTGTAATCCTAGCTACTCAGGCGGCTGAAGTAGGAAGATCACAAGTTCAAGGCCAGCGTGGGCAATTTAGCTAGATGATGTCTCAAAATAAAAAAATAAAAAGAGCTGGGGATGTAGCTCAGTGGTAGAGAGCCCTGGGTTAATTGCTGGCATGAAAAACCAAAACGAGAAGCTGGGGTTGTAGCTCAGTGGTAGAGCACTTGCCTAGCATGTATGAGGCACTGGGTTTGATCCCCAGCACTACATAAAAATAAATACATAAAATAAATGTATTGTTTCCATCTACAACTAAAAAAAAAAAGAAAATAAAAATAAACCAAAGCAAACAAACAAACAAACAAAAAGTATAAGTGGAAGGTTTTCTGTGAGGTAAAGATTAAAAACCTAAGACAAAAAGCATAGGAAACAGTCTGAATGTAGGAGATGGAAATTCTGTCAATTAGGGAATATCATCAGAAAAACCTTTCGGGACCTGCAAGGACTATTAACACACACCCTGTGTCACCTGAACTCACCAACTTGTTTAGCTACTTCTCTTTTGCAAATAAGGGGACAACATCAATCATGAAATATCACTTATGAGCAAAGTTTGAAATACAAATCAAAGGGTTTAAAGAGTCCCACCACAAAGAAATGATAAATGTTTAAGGAGATGGAGATGCTACTGACTCTAATTTGATCATACTCATTGTATACATGTGCATAAATATGCACAATTTTTGTGTCAAAAAATAAAAATAAAAAATAAATGGAATTCAAGTGAGTAATCAGAAACCACTAAGATTATTTTGGATTTGTAAATTAGTGTCTTTACTTTTCAGAGAGTCTATAGAAGAGTGACTGCACATTGATAATTGATGTTTCACATTGTAAACCTGTAAATACATATATTATTCAAAATTCCTCCTAAAAAGTCATATGTATTTATTTGAGATAAATTTGGCAATTTATCTCAATTGCCAAATTTCTGCTTTTTTTTTTTTTTTTTTGGCCATCATCCTTAACACAGATGTAGACCTGCAGCTTGTGGCCTCTTTGCTGCTTTGCATCTTCTTGAAGTTGCTTGGAGTACCTTTGAAAGCTCAAGTTTCTGCTCAGAACAGCTTGCAGAAAGCTTCTGCACCTGGTTTTCTGCCTTCTTCCTTTATAGACTGAATAGCTTGGTAGAGATAAATCACTATATTCCTAAGACTCCGTGTTGTTTTTCCTGGTAGAATTAATATTTGGAAGTGTTTTTGTACTGCCATTCATCTCAGTTAACCCCTAACTCCCTTCTCTTCTATATGACTGCCAAGTTACATTACAGCAAGCTTCTATACTTACCATGGACCTTAAAGCAATTTTTGTAATTTCTTCTTTTAAGTATTATATTATTTTCTTCAGGACATTTAAAAATATATTTAAACTTAGATGAAGTTGTTTAAAAATTAAATGACACATAACTGCATTTTCCTCCTTTTTCTTGCAGCGCTGTCAGAGATTATGTGAACAACTGAATTTCTGTGTAAGTTTTTATTCTTGTTTTTCTGTTTGTTTATTATGAATACTTGGAAGAGGAGAGAGGGCTCAGGAAAATAAAGGGAAGGACACAAAAATGTGAAAGTCTTTGATGTTTGTTATCATAATACTAGCTATTCTTTTAATTTATGCCTTCTTTTTAATAAAACTCCAAATAATTAGTTATGGATTTGAATCCCCATCCTAACAAAACTGCTAATTAATAGAAGAACTAAAATTTTTGAATTTGTCTGAAAAAGATTACTGTAAAATTTCTGAAAAACATTGAGAACACTTATTAATACTAGTTCTCTCAAACTTCAATTCAATGTTGCTTACCAAAAAATAATATGAGAAAGAAAATTTTAAAGGAAGAAAGCACTCACTTAAATCCATAGAATTTGATTTTTAAAATGTCTTTGATTTTTTTTTTTAAAAAAAAACTTATTGTTTTTAGTTTTACTTAAAGTGTAATTGTTTGTATTTCTCTTGTTTGGGGTCCACAGTGATTCCTGAATCTTCGGAATAATAACTTTCATCATTTTTGGAAAATTATTATTTATTATCTTATCAAATATTACTTCTTCCCTATTCCCTTTCTAGTCTTTTCAAATTACAAATACACATTTGACCTTTACATTGATTACGTCCTTTACTATAATTTCCATCCTTTTGTTGCAATATACTTCAATCTTATTATTTTCTTCTGATTTATCTTTTGGTTCACTAATTCTGTCTTCAGATGTACTTAACATGATACTAAACCAATTGATTGAATTTTCATTTTAATTATCATTTTTCCAGTCGTGGTTATTGAATCCAGGGGTGCTAAACCACTGAGCTATATCTCCAACCCTTTTTATTTTTTGAGACAGGTTCTTGCTAAGTTGTCAAAGCTGGCCTTGAACTTATAATCCTTCTGCTTTCAGCATCCTGAGTTGCTGGGATTCTGTTTTTCAGTTCTAAATGTCATTTGATACCAAAAGCTGCCATTTAAATACTTACTCTCTCGAGCAGCTTAGTCATAGCTTTTTACAATCAGTGTGTAATAATGCCTCTTTGGGGGTCTCTGAAGTATCTGCTATTGTTTCTTTTTTCTTTTATTTTTCACTGGAGCAAAAAATGTTTTTAACCTCCCATTTTGGAGTTTCTTCAGGAGGAATGATTCGTTTTTATTAAATGGGAAACATTGCTTATGAAAACTGTAGAAATAACTTGAGGGTCTGGATGAAGTTGTCTTCCACCAGAGAGGATTTACTTTGGTTTCTCTTGTGGTATGAGATTTGGCCATGACATTCACCATTTACCTTGGTCTAATAAGAGACTGAGAAGATGAGAACCCGTCCTTCTGGTTCACCCTTCACTCCTCAGGGGAGGGCCTTGGGCTTCTATTTTAAACCCTGGTTACTTACCATGACCTTTTCTCTCTGGTAGCTCTTGGATGGGAACTTTCATTCCTCAGCCCTGGAGTTTATCAAAAGCTCTACTCTGCTTCTTAGCACTACTTTTGGAATTGCCATTTGCCTTGAGGGGAAAAGTAAAACAAAATGCCTCCCTGGGATTCTTGCCCTGTAACATTCGTGGGTCCATAAAACTTTCCAGTCTTAGATCTGCTCCCTTCAAACATGCTTTAAAAGAATTATTTTTGTCCAAGTCTTCTACTTCTCCAGAAGGATAGGCTGAAAGACAAGGTTGAAAACAGAATGCTCGATTTTCTTTTTAAAGAAATAAAGTGCTTTACATTTTATTTATTACCTATCATATATATTCCAATAAACAGGACTTGGTTATAAGTTAATGAAATTTTTTTAAAAAATGGTATCGGTTGAAAATACTTCCCTTCCTACACATGTAACTTTAAAATATTATTATTGTGCAGATACTCAATATGTGGCTTTTCCATGTCAAGTCTTTATAAACGCATTTTTGTCTTGATTTTTGTTTTATCAGAAGAAGCCACCAATAGACGGAAGAACTACCATAGCCCCATCCTTACCACCAAGAATAGAAATTGATCGTTTTGTGACTTTTGATCCTCTAATCCCTCTTGACGACAGGCGGGGAGATTCATGATGAATGAAGTTCTTCAAGAATGTCATAACCTAAAGCAGCATCTTCCTCCAATCAGTATTTAGTACCACAGCTGAAGGTCAAAGATCTTATCTCACTGCTCCTTGTGCTATAGCATACCCTTTTCAATGCAATGCTTCAATAAAAACTTCATATCATTATTTTATTCCTAGTGGAATATCTTTTCCCATCATTATTGGCATTATAAAGAGCGACCAGGGAAATGACCGTAGGAATCTAGGAAATAAGATCTCTTTCCCCCTGGAAAGTTATATGCCTATCACAGAATCAGGGGTTATATAACAAAGGAAAAGGGGGATAACAATATGAGGAGGAGCAACCTGTAGTCTCTGTGGAACTGGGGTAGATGATGGGTGACAGAAGGATTCTCTACCCCCCACATTTAGCGCCTTGAAGAGATTACTTGGGGAGTTTCTAGCAAAAAGAGAGGGGGTTATAAACCTTTTAATTAGATAGAAAATTATGAAGCCATGGGGATGTACACTTAAAATTTTCTTTTGTCTTAGTTTGGAGGGAAATTTATAAATTTCTCCCTAATCTGTCTATAGAGATTGTTAAGGTTTAGATCTGGAATGTCTTTCAAAGGCTTATGAGTTGAAGGCATGGTCCCTAATTCAGCAATGCTCAGAGGTATGGATTTGGGTAAGTGATTGGATCTTGAGGGCCCTGATCTATCAGTGGATTAATCCATTGAGGGATTCTAAGCTGAATGGACTATTGGGAGATAGTGGAAACTTAGTTGAAAGGACTGGGTTCTTGGAGGTGTGCCCTTGGGAACTATATCTTGTTCCCCATCTCTTCTTATTTTGCTCTGTTTTCTGGATGTTATGAGGTGAGCAACTTTGCTCTACCATGTCTTTCTGCAATCATACTGCCTCACTACAGGCCCAGAAACCATGGACCCAGCCAACCATATATTGAAACCTCTGAAACTATGAGCCAACATAAATTGTTCCTCCTTTAAGATATTTTTCTCAGGTATTTTGTCACAGTGATGAAAAACTGACCAACACAGAAATGCACAAAACAAAAAGAGCAAGAAAAATTTTGCAAATGTTACTCATTTTTCCATCTTTACAAAAATATAGTCTGTTCTCCAGGAATAGAAACAATAACCCAGCCATATCTAATTACCAACAATGATCACAGTCTAGTAGTCCTTCTGTTCTTCTGTGATGGGGAAAGTCAGTACATGGCATTCATAGAGGACTTTGGTCTTCTTTGGGAAGTTTTCTAAAGGTATTTCTTCACAGCTTCGTGTAACAGGGTCACACATGGAAGGCAAAGGGAATAGAGTTAGTGTAGGAGACATGCAACTATTTCATAGAAACATGAAAAATATCTACATGTAAAGGGTCTTAAAGGCCACTGAATCGACAACACCTGGGAGCTCGTCGGAAACGCAGAGGAAAGCAGGCTGTGCTGCAGACCTAGGAAGCAGTGTTTGCATTTAAACAAGATGTCTGGTGCTCCTTAGTCTCAGCATCAGTATACTGACATCTGCGAGAATGCCTCTAGCAACAGGGAATTCACTCTGTGCCGAATATCCCATTTCATATTCATTCTTTGGCTAGTTTTGAACTTGAAATCTCATTATTCTTTATGTGAAGTTAAAATGTGATCCTAGTCCAACTCTTTGAGGTCTCATTAAATAAATCTAATCTATTTTCCCAACGATCCTTCTAATAATATTATCACCCCCAGTTAAAATTTATCAGTCCAACTATTCCCTTTGACACATGGTTTGATGTCCCCTAATATCCTAGGAATCTTCTCCAAGCACTCTTCAGTTTTTATGTAGTCCTTGCCCCCAGTCATGGTTTCTCAGAAAAGCACAAAATACCACAGAAATGATCAGAAAAATGACGAAAGTGAAACAATTACTTCCTATATTCCAGATTCTGTCTATTATGATTAAGGGCTCTATCATTTTAACCACTAAGTCCTTTTCATGTGTTGCTGAAAACATGTCTGAGCTCATCTGTGCTAGCTCTTGGACCTAAGAACAGGGCCTTGCATTACCCTCTGTTATTTATCTGGTTGGACTCAGTTCAGCGTTCTCACATGGAGATGTTTTTAATCTAGATTCTATCACTGAAAATATTTCAGTTTACTAGTACAACATAGTGTCAAGTTTCTCTGTTCATTCATCTACCCATTCACCAGGTTATTTTATTTAAATATTTATTTTTTAGTTGTAGTTGGACACAATATCTTTATTTATGCTGAGAATTCAACCCAGGGCCTCACACATGCTAGGTGAACGCTCTACCACTGAGCCACAACCTCAGCCCTTCACCAAGTTATTTTTAAATACATTTTGGTCCAAGGCACTTGGAAGAAAGAAAAGAAAAAGACAAGCTGGGTTTATCCTGATGGGTGTCTCCTTGTTTCCAGGCACTATTTCATGTAGCTAGGAAGGTGCTATGAAAATAATAAAATATATTTGAATGTGTGGCAGATTCTCTTAAGGGTTATGAATTACAGTTTCATGACAAAAGCCTGGAGAACAGCTACAATACTCAAGCACATCCTTACGTGGCTAATTGACACAGTTGTATTCATCCTGACAACCGGGGGCCTGCAGGGAAAGGCAGAGCTTCCCACAGCTTCCCAGCCCTGGCTCCACTTGAGGGTCATCCGGAACTTTTTCCTACTATGGTACTGCTGCCCTATCCCAGACCAATGAAGCTGACATTTCCGATTGTGGAAGGAATCAGGGAATCAACATTTTAAAACTGCTTTAGGGAGTTTTAATGTGCAACCAGATTTGAGGATTACTATCCTACCTGGATTCTCATAAGCGAAGCTCTGGGACTTTTCTGACCCCCATGGTGGTCAGTGTAGCTCGCAGTCCCTTAGATCTGCTGTGGCTTGAAGATCCCTACCAAAATTTCTGTTGAAATTTAATTCCAAAAGATTAAAAGGTGGAACCCTTAAAGGGGATTAGGTCATAAAGGCTCTATCTTCATGAATTGATTAATCCATGCATGGATAAGGGGGTTATTTCTAGTGGATCTGTTATAAAGCCAGTTTGACTCCATTGCTGGTATGAACTGCTCTGGCCATGTGATGCCCTGCATCATCTCTGGACTCTGCAGAGAGTCTCCACCAATGAGAAGGCCCGCCTAAGAGGTGACACCTTCACCTTGGACTTCCCAGAATCCAGAACCATGAGTTGGATAAAACTTTATTCATTATAAATTACCCAGTCTGTAGTGTTCCGTGATAGCAACAGAAAAATGAACCAAGACATAACCACAGTTGGGTGAAGAGGTTCTCTAGCTGTGGGGGTGGGGTGGAAACATTCATGGACCCCCATGAAAAGCAGCACTCCTTAAGATTATGGGAATAAAAATTGAGAGGGGAATGAGACAATCAGGTACCCCTGCAAAGGACAAATGCACTCCAGGAATCTTAACTCTTAGCTTGTTTGCATGGTATGTGCTCTCTCCTGCTTTCCTACACTAACTCATGCCTTCTTAGCTACTCTGTACCTTTCACCCTCCTACTCCCACTATTCTCAGTCTCATCCACCTCAGAAACAAAATGCATCATTAAAGCCAGTATACCGTCCATGACTCTCCAAGGATAAACAACATCAAAGTACAACTGTTGAGGAATCACTAAAACAGCAAATTCCCAGGATGCTTAACCTAATTATTCTTATGATTGTGTTTCCTCCCCTGTTCCCAATTTATGATCTGTGTGCTGTCTTCACAGATGTAGCAACTCGTTTGCATCCCAAGTATCTCAAGGCAAAGATGATCCTACCAGGAGAGAAGTACTTGGCTCAGGGCTGACCACCCCTCCCTCAAGGTTGAAGCGCTCACACAGGACCTGCAAAATCAACACCTTAGAGAATGTTCTCAAAGCCACCCCTGAAAGCAGCTCTTTCACTTTAATAAAACTAGCTTTATCCTTTGTCCAGAGAACCTACTTGACACACTTTCTTTGTCAGTGCTGTGTATCTCTTTTGCTCTAGCAAGAAGTCCCAATAAAATGTTGTTCTGGTCAGAGTTAATCCTTTTTTTTTATTGATTGTTCAAAACATTACAGAGCTCATGATATATCATCTTTCATACATTTGACTCAATTGGGTTTTGAACTCCCATTTTTACCCCAAATACAGATTGCAGAATCACATCTGTTACACAATCACATTTTTACATAATGGCATATTAGTGACTGTTGTATTCTGCTACCTTTCCTATCCCCTACTAACCCCCCTCCCCTCCCCTCCCCTCCATCTTCCCTCTCTGCCTCCTCTGCTGTTGTTCAATTCTCTCCCCCTTTTTTCCCCTCCCCCTTACCCCTCACAACCTCTTATACTTTTGTGTATCATTGAAGGTCTCCTACCATTTCCATATGCTTTCCCTTCTCTCTCCCTTTCTCTCCCCCCATTCGTCTTTGTTTACCGTTAGTCTTTTCCTCATGCTCTTCCTTCCTGTTCTGTTCTTAGTTGCTCTCTTTATATCAAAGAAGACATTTGGCATTTGTTTTTTTAGGGATTGGCTAGCTTCACTTAGCATAATCTGCTCTAATGCCATCCATTTCCCTGCAAATTCTATGATTTTTTCATTTCTTAGTGCTGCATAATACTCCATTGTATATAGATGCCACATTTTTTTTATCCATTCATCTATTGAAGGGCATGGCAGTCATTATGAAGTCAAACAACAATAAGTATTGGCAAGGAAGTGGGGAAAAGGGTACATTTGTACACTGCTGGTGGGACTGCAAATTGGTGAGGCCAATTTGGAAAGCAGTATGGAGATTCCTGGGAAAGCTGGGGATGGACCCTCCATTTGACCCAGCTATCACCCTTCTTGGACTATTCCCTGAGGACCTTAAAAGAGCACACTATAGGGATACAGCCACATCAATGATTATAGCAGCACAATTCACAATAGCTAGACTGTGGAACCAACCCAGAGTTAATCCTTTAACTGATTCTTTTGATGGACAGCACAAGAACCCACAGTAAAAGAGCCCACCCAGAAGTAACAGGATGGGATGGGAGCAGGAAGAGGGGCACTGTAGCACTCCTTGGTTGTCACAGCATGTGATGTGTGACCATGTGTTAGCACGTGCTCAAAACTCAGCTGGAGTAAGAAAGGCAGGTTTTCCCAGCTTCCTCTGCTATATCAAGGTAATTCTCAGACACATTTGTGCTGGGTACAATTTTGCTTTTTAGAAAGCTGTATTTGATGAATTTCCCCCATAGAATGTGTTTTTTATGTCTACATTGACCAAACTTTGACACTTCGTCTTTCCCTGTCAATTGTTGGAAGCAACATAGGAAATAAGGAGAAGAAGCATTGTTTATCTCCAAGAGTAGAACTTTCATGATTAAAACCATCCGGATTCTAAACCTCTGCAACTGGGACAAACAAAACAAAATAGAACAAAACAAAACAAAATAATGGTCAAAAGATGAGATATAGCTTAGGTTCATTTAATTATAATATGATGTCTGTGTTGTATTTTTCTATGGCCATAATTGTGAGTTTTCAATCAGTTGATTAAAAAATAAATAAATATGCAACAACCAAAAAAAAAAAAAAACCCAAAGCTGATACACACAGAATTTCCAATGTTGCTTGTCTACAGGATTTGGTTCCGCTTGTTCTGAGGGGCCCTCTGGTGAGATTCTCAGGTATGTGTACAGTAGGTCTGGGCCTGCCTTAACTGGGCAGTGCCTGTGCACTTCCTGTGCAGGGGAAGTGTCACTCTTTGTCATTATGTACCACGAGAGGTGCTGTGGCTGGCTGCAAAGTCAGGGGTAAGCAAGTTTTCGAAAAAAAAAAACAAACAAATTCTGCAGACAGACGGTCTCTCCCTATCTGACATCATGTTTGTGTAAGGCCTATTGTCTAAAAACACACAAAGCCACAGAATTCTTTGCCAGGATATTTTGTGGGGTTAAGAGAATGCCTTGTTGGCATTGCTCCCTGATGGAATCTCCTCTTTGTCTGAATGCACTTCATCAGCAGCCCAGGAAGTCTTAAGTTTGGTTTGTTCTGAGCTCAGTGAAACTTCAGGCCCTAGTCAGAGTCAGTGCTCCTGCTGTTGAAAACGGCAACATGGAAAAGTCACTGGAGTGGCCTGTGTGCATGTGGTGGGTAGGCAACAGACTATCGGTGTAGAAATAGATTTTAGAATTTTTATATTTTTAAATTCCAGACGTTTACACTTAATTTTCAATGAGTTTCATAAAGCACATACTATGCATACTATGTAAGCAGTAGAACATGGATATAACTGGAAAAATAATTGAGCATGCACAAAATTTTATGTGATATGTGTGTGTGTATATATATATACATATTATAGGTATATGTTCAACTTTTTTGTGTGAGTGATAAGCAGGGTAAAATAAAGCAAAAGTCCCACGAGTAAAATCCTGAGGTAAGTGACCCTGCTGATCAGCCCACTGAGGTTTCCATTTCTTTTAATTCCTATGTTTCTCCTTGTAGTGCCCCTGAAGGAAGAAAACAATGACAGAATCAATGAAGTTTTGTGACTGTGGAAGATCCTTTCTTTACCTTTCTTTGTTGCTCAATTAGAAGTGATAAGACTATAGTCATAATATGTTTTTTCCATTCCTAAACTTCTAGAAACATAGTAAAAGAGCCAAAACAAAACAAATCTACCCCAAGTCTAAAGAATCTATTTTTAGAAAATTAAAGTCTATTGAAAAAAAGAAATGAAGGGAGGAAGAAAGGTAAATTGAGGATATAGCTCAGGTAGTAGAGTACCTGTCTGTCATATGCAAGGCCCTGGTTTGATCCCCAGGAGTAGAGAAAATTAGGATCTATATTGGTTGGGCACAGTGACACATGCCTGTAATCCCAGCAACGAGGGAGGCTGAAGCCAAGGCAGAAAAATCACAAGTTTGAGGCTAGCCTCAGCAATTTAGTGAGACCCTCAGCAACTTAGCAAGACCCTCTCTCAAAATAAAAAAAATAAAAAGGACTGAGTTGGATTGGATATTGTGAAAGTCAGAAACTTAAGTCAAAGGTACGACTCAGTGGGAAAGCACCCTGGGTTCAAGCCCCAGTACAACCTCCTTTCCACCCCAACAATTTACTTACTGTAGACTTGTTGTTGTTGTTGTTGTTTTGTGTGGGTGGTGCTGGAGACTGAACCAGAGGTGCTGAGCTACATCCTTTTTGTTTTGAGACAGGATTTCACTGAGTTGCTGAGGCTGATCTTGAACTTGTCATCCTCTTGCTTCACCTTCCTGAGCAGCTGGGATTATGGGTATGCACCACGGTACCTGGCTTTACTATAGGTTCTCTAAAGTCATTCTAGTCATTTTTTTTTTAGTTAACAAAGCAGGTAATTTAAACATTTACTGGCTCTTAGACCCTATTTTGTAGAATTATTGTGGAGATCAATTTAGGTAGCATACTCCTTTGCCTAAGAAGAGAGCTTATTAGTTATTGGTTTCATTATGATTGTTTTATTATTATTATTTTTTTTTTAGTTTTGTTTTGAGTCTCATATACGCCATCCCATTTGACCTGACTTTTTTGAGGTGTTTCCCAGATTTCTGGAGTCATCTGGTGCTGTCCCCGACCTGCGCGGGCAGCTGAACTTAAGGTCGCTCGTGTGAATTTCCAGAGACACCAAATAAAAACACAGACACACACTTTACCTTTAAACAAGCTTCAGGAACAGTTTCTCTGCTCTCAGCCTCAGGCTCCCCAAATGGGAGAGCAAGAGAAAGTCATGAGAGAGAGAGCGAGCACGTTCAGAAGTGGGCCTTTACTGGGGGGACCCTTATTCATAGAAAGTTCTATCCAAAAAAGGCCAGAAGGGGCAGGGTTACAAGGGACAGGTGAGTGTAATTCAACCCAAGGGGCAACATGCCCTCAATTTCCTGAACCCAGACAACGCCCAGATCACTACGAAATGCAGTGAAGGTCGAAGCCTCTCTCTTCAGGATGGAAGGCGAGAGTCATTCCGAGGGGCTCCTCACAGTCTGGGACTCTGGGAAACTGATTCTCTCTGAGCCCCTCTCCAGGAAGGCTTAATCTCTCTGTCCATTGCCTGTGACCAAACATGGATAACATAGATGCTTAATTGTCCTGTGATATGGAGCATTCTTACAGCTCAGGCCTGTTTTAAAGTGGCCAGGATGCTTTTGCTCCAGAACGGACCCGACAAGTTTTCAGCATAAAAGATGATATCTTTCATCTTGTTGTCCCTGCCACCTAACACAGTGTCTGAGGAATACTCATTGAGTTGAATTGGATATTGTGAAAGGCAGCAATTTAAGTCAAAGGTACGACTCTGTAAGTGTGGAATATCAGACAATACAATGGGGACAGAGGGAGACAGCCTCTGGGGTTAATGTTCCTCAGATAGCACCACATGAATTGCAGCCCAATCTGTCTACATAAAGTCAATCTAGTTGTCTTCTTTTATCAGCACAGGAGAAAGAGTAGTAGGTGGACAATGGCCCAAGGTAGGGGGTGATGGACAGGGGTAGGCCAGAGGGACACACTGGATCTCAAGGGAAGTTGGTTCCCAGTGCAAAGGTGCCCAACAGCTGGAAGTCCATCCTGTACAGAACTAAGGGGCCTGGGCACCTCTGAGGGACAGTACAGCAGGCCTGTGTTGTAGACAGCTCAGGCTGCCTTAAAAACAGACACTAGGGGCTGGGGATGTGGCTCAATCGGTAGCGCGCTTGCCTGGCCCGGGTTCCATCCTCAGCACCACAAACAAACAAAATGTTGTGTCCACCGAAAACTACAAAATAAATATTAAAAAAAAAAACAGACACTATTTTCTCACAGCAGTGGAGGCTGGCAAATCTGACCTAAGGTTGCCAGCCTGGCCAGGTTCTGGTAAGGCTGCTTTCTTCCTGTGCCTTACATGGAAGAGAGACTGGGAGAGAAAGAACGAGTGCACTTTTTTCTCATAAGGGCACTAATTCCATTAGGAGGATCTCGCCCTCATGATTTCATCTAAACCTAATTACCACCTCCTAATAACGTAAATTCTGGGAAGCATGATTCAGTCCATGACAGCCTGGGCAGCTGGGTTGGAATCTGTATTAGTCAGGGTTCTCTAGAGGAACAGAATCAACAGAAGGTATGATTACAAAAAGGAGATTTATAATTTGGCTTATACGACCATAAGCTGGATAGTCCACAGTGGCCATCTGTAGGCTGGAGAGCTGGAGGAACAAGTAGCTGCTCAATCCAAGATGCTGACACCTCAGAACAAGAGGGATCAACAGTGTTACCCCAGTCTAAGACCAAAGGCTTCTGGAAACTCCTCCCTAGAGAATCACTGCCAGATTCCCCTTTGGAAGCATGAAGAAGCAAGAGTCTGATGTCCTCAGGAGATTGCAACAGCAACCAAGAATCTGTTCAGAAAGAATGGAGCTTCCATCTGTTGTTGCTTCCTTGTTCTTCCAACTTTTATTCCAACCAAGCCACAGACCTATTGGATGGTGCTGCCCATGCTAATGGAGGGTCTGTACTTCAGTTCACTATCCCACATGCTGATAGACCCAACCTGATCTTTTCTTAAAATTGGGAGCCATCTCAACACAAGCCATGAAAAGGTAATTTCAGCTTTACTATAAATTACAGCAAATTCTGAACCTGCTTGGAATGCCTGCCCGTGCCTTGAACTCACCCATGCCTGGCTCTCTGACCAGATAGCAGCCCTCTCTAAACCTTAGTGATGCCTCACAAATCTTGGCCTTCCCTGGCCAGATAACGACCTTCTCTGAGGCTCTAATGACCTTCATAAATTCTGATGTCGGGGCCAGCAAAAATGTAAACTACCATTTGTGTTATGCTCGTCAGAGTTCTGTTTTCTGTAACCCCCCCTTTGTGTAACTTTCTGGGCTATAAACCTGGGCTGCAGGAAAGCTGCTGCAGCTGTCTTGTTTCCCATGGTTTTGGGTGGGAGAGGCAGCCTGGCCGGTCGAAATAATAAGCTTGCTTTAATTTGATTTTAATTGGAATCAGTGGTCTTTTCTTGTGTCCTCTTCTAACAATGCCAATCATTCCTAGACACACTCTCACTGACACACCCAGAAGTTTCTTTGGCATATCTTAATCTAATCAAGTTGACAATTCAAATTAACCATTATAGAATCCTTATCTTTTCATAGACAGGCCTTGGATAAAGTACTCAACCCTCAACCTGTGTCTAAGTTTTCTCATCTTCAAAATGAAAATAGAAATAGTTTCTACCTCAGAGTGCTTGTGTGAACAGTGAGGAAATCAGTCAAAGAACTTGGAAGAGCATCTATAGTGTGGTAAGAGTGAGATACAGTGTAAGTTATTAGTATTAGCTATTGTTGCTCAGGGTGGTGGGGGAAGACAAAGGCACTTTTTAATCGGACCCTGCATTTGAGTCCAGGATTTTACCTTATCCAGACCAACATGTTCCACTGGCCTCAGGAGTTGGCTTCAAATGACCTGGAACCAGCCCAGGGGCCCTGTCAACATTCAGCTTCTTGTGCAGAAGATTGGGCTCCTCTTCCTGCCTGGTATTTTTTAAAATTTTTTTAAATTTTATTTATTCTAATTTGTTATAATTGACAGCAATGCAATATAATTCATATTACACAAATAGAGCACAAATTTTCACATCTCTCGTTGAACACAGAGTAGAGTCACACCATTCGTGTTTTCATACATGTACTTAGAGTAATGATGTCTCATTCCAACATCTTTCCTACCCCATGCTCACTCCTTTCCCTCTCCCTCTCCTTTGCCCTATCTAAAATTCGTCTATTCCTCCTGTGCTCTCCCCACCACCCGCCATCCCCATTATGAATCAGCATCCTTATATCAGAGAATACATTCAGCATTTGGTTCAGCATTTGTTTTTTTGGGATTGGATTATTTCACTTATCATAATATTCTCCAACTCTGTTCATTTACTTGCAAATGCCATGATTTTATTCTCTTTTAATGCTGAGTAATATTCCATTGTGTATATGTACCACACTTTCTTTATCCATTCATCTACTGAAGGGTTTCTAGGTTGTATCCACAATTTAGCTATTGTGAATTGTGCTGCTATGAATAATTATGTGGCTGTGTCCCTGTAGTATGCTGTTTTTCAGTCCTTTGGGTATAAACCAAGAAGTGGGATAGCTAGGTCAAATAGTGGTTCCATTCCCAGTTTTCCAAGGAATTTCCATACTGCTTTCCAGATTGCTTGCACCAATTTTCAGTCCCAATAGCAATGAAGAGTGTGCCCTTTTCCCAACTTCTTCACCAACCCCCCCAAAAATAATCAAATCAATAAATGGGCCAAGGAACTGAACAGACATTTCTCAGAAGATGATATACAATCAATCAAAACAAATCTATGAAAAAATGCCTGGTACTCTTGCAGGAAGAATACCAATCACTACTCCTTCTCTCAACATTATTCTTTTTCATTTTCTCACTTTTCAGGGAAAAATCTTTAAGGCTTATGGACAGCCATTCTTCAGTGGCTGGAAAACCCTGCTGTCAGGAGCTGACACTTATCCCAGATCTTCCTGTAATTCAGTCCCAATGCAGGTATGGCAGAAAGGCCACCCAAACAGGAAATTTCCAGACAGAGGACACAGGGCAGATGTCTTGACAGCACTATAGTCTTTTTAAGCTCCCAGATACCATTTAGCTTGGTTCTTCCTCTTTCCAGGCCTGTGGTTCTCAGCATGATCAGAACCTCCAACCTTTTTTTTCTTTTTTCTGGCTCTGGGGATTGAACCAAGGGGTACTCAATTATTGAGCTATTTTTTTTTAATGCTAAGACAGGGTCTTACTCAGTTGTCCAGTCTGGCCTTGAACTTGCAATCCTTCTGCCTCAGTCTCCCAAGTCACTAGGATTATAGGTGTGTGCCACTGGTCAGGCTGCAACCCCCACTTTTAAGTACAAATATTTTATAATGGTCAGGTGAGTTTCCAGTAATGAAGTGTACAGGTAAAACAACTTGCTTATACATTTATGTTCAAAAAATTAATAGAATTCTCTAACTATATTATAAAGCAATAATGAAAAAAAGTGGGGCTGGGGATGTGGCTCAAGCGGTAGCGCGCTCGCCTAGCATGCGTGCGGCCCGGGTTCGATCCTCAGCAGCACCACATACCAACAAAGATGTTGTGTCCGCCGAGAACTAAGAAAAAATAAATAAATGTTAAAATTCTCTCTCTCTCTCTCTCTGTCCCCCTCTCTCTCTCACTCTCTCTAAAAAAAAAAAAAAAAAAAAAAAAAAAAAAAAATAATGAAAAAAAGAATAATTTATAATAAAGCAATAGGTATTTCAACATGTAGATGCTCAGGCATGACTCTGTTAGGAGACGTTTCTCAGGCCTTTGTGCTTCTCAGCAGTGCAAGAGCCACTGAACCTACCCTCAAACTTAGTCATAAACCTAACACTATCCCTAACCATTAAAAATTTTGTATACAGGTCTGGGGATGTGGCTCAAGTGGTAGTGTGCTGGCCTGGCATGCGTGCAGCCCGGGTTCGATCTTCAGCACCACATACAAACAAAGATGTTATGTCTGCCGATAACTAAAAACAATAAATATTAAAATTCTCTCTTTCTAAAAAAAATTTGTATATAAACTGTGTATATTTATATGAATATTTTCATATATTTTGACATTTTTATGAATTCACATATGCATTCATATATTTGCATATGCATTTTTTATGTACTTATACCTTATCTTTAAGGGTTTTTCTCTTCTATTCAGACAGGGAGTGGAGAGGAGGAAGGGATATCTGGACAAAGAGAGATTTATGTCCTGATTTTAAACACAAAGGGGGAGGGCAGAGAGTTCCTCCTATATTTATTGTTTTTCAATTTCTTCCACTTGGAATAACCCCATATCAAAGCAGCATATTTTAGGGTGGCATCTTCTGATCTCATTCACTTTCAAGTCTCATCATTTATAAAGTGTGTTGTTGTAAAAATCAATGTGTTAGTATATAATGAAGTGCCCAGTGCACTCCAGGTACCTTGTAAGGACTGCTCTTTGGGGGATTCTTTTTTTTTTTTTTTTTTTTTTGCAGTTTTGGGGATAGAACCCAGGGCTGCACACATGCTAGGCAAGCACTCTACCACTGAGCCACACCCAATCCTTTATGGGGGTTCTGAATGGCATGAACCAAGGCCCACTGAACGATTAAGTCTCCCAGAGTAGAATCCATGTAGGGTGGAAGGTAGGTAAGTCCTGGGGGGGGAGGGGGTAACAAAGAGTCTTGTCAATACCTCCCAATTCACACCAAATTGGTGGCCACTAACATCTAAGCTTTGTCTCAAAGTAAACATACTAAGGAAAAAGAAACTATAAAGAAAAATTATGAAAGATGGAAATTTCTTGGCTTATGTACCTTCTCTGTTCTCTCCACCTTTGTCTTTTACTATTTTAGAACTCTGTAATAAAAGTTAACATATACAAAAATGATAGTAATGTAATTCAATCTTGTGCTTAGAAATGCAACTTGTGCTTGTAAGATGCAATTATCACCTTATGGATATTACAAATAGCTTTGCACTATTTGTAAACTCATTTCAACATTCCTTATCTGAGTATAAATGTGAGGAACTCTGAGTTCTATTTTTAAACTCTTGTAACATCTTGCGAGTTCTATCATTAATTATTGAGGTAAAAATAATCTTTGATACTTCTTCCTGTATGTTTGTATAAGAATCAAGATTATATTCTCATATCCTTTGATAAAAAGTGATACACTAAGCAACTCCGTGAGACCCTGTCTCTAAATAAAATACAGAAATTGAACTGGTGATGTGGCTCAGTGGTTGAGTGCCCCTGAGTTCAGTCCCTGGTATCTTCCCCCCTATACACACAAAAGAAATCCTTTAGCCACATAGAGAAAAATAAAATACAGATCCCTCTTCTCTTTCTAATAGAAGAAATAAAGAACAAGTAGTAGAAAAGTTAGAATTGGCTACTTCAGTATTTCCTGTTTCTTAGATTCACTCAATAAACCCTCAGGATTTCAGCAGGGCCACAGTCCCGGTGAAGGCTCTAGGGAAGAATCCTTCCTTGCCTCTTACTTCTGGGGTTCCTCAGGGTTCCTTGGCTTGTGGCTGTGTCACTCCAGTCCTGGGTTCCATCTATACGTGGCCTTTCCCTTGCTTCTCTGGGTCTCAGATCTCCCTCATGGGTAAAATCTCAGGGGGTCTCATCTCAAAATCCTCAATTACATCTACAAATACCCTATCTCCAAATAAGGTCACACACACAGGTACTCAGTTAGGACTCTGGAAGTTAGGGTTGTACATCTGTTTTGGGGGAACAAAATCCAACCTACTATCCTGACCAAGTTATGTTTAAGTCATTTTATGTATTATACCACCCTAGCCATGTCTCATAGACTGAGTGGATCCAGCTACAAGACAAACATGATACATTTTCTGAGACTATCCGTTTTCTAAAACACTTTTAAAAATTGTTTTAGATGTTGATGGACCTTTATTTTATTAATCTATTTATATGCAGTGTAGAGAATCGAACACAGTGACTCATACATGCTAGACAAGTGCTCTACCACTGAGCTACAAACTCAGCCCTCTGAAACACTTTTTTTTTAAGAAAAATTTTAAAAATTTAACTGGTCATTTAAAACATGCTTATATTATAATAAACATTTTATCGTGGAATAGAATGCAAAATTCACATTAATTTTAAAGATGAAATGTGAGATTCTAGCTTATTTTTTAACTAGGCATCAGCTTTATTACAAGACTTCTAGGAAAATGGGCTTTGCTCTTTGACTGATAGGATACCTCAGGGTGAAAGTCCAAGATTTATCATCACCATGCTTATCATCCACAAGCAACCTATAAGGTTGATATGTAGTTATTTGTCATTTTGTCAAGGAGAACATTTTAATCACATGTTTCTGAAAGCTCTTTCTGGGAACAGATTGTTTGCTTAGTGAGTCTGGTTGACCATCCAGTTAGGACTCTGGGCTCAGCAACATTGTTTTCTGACTCCCATTAATTCCATGGCAGAGATGATAAAATACAGGGTCATGTGTGAACTTTAGAATTTATAAAAGTGATTCATTGAACTTGTATTTATTGGCCAATGGTATGGGGATACAGGACTGAACCCAAAAGAAACTGACTCTTGCTTTTTCCAGGGTAGGAGGCTCAACTATCTCCATTTAGACAATTCTATATCTAGAATTCATGGAAGATTTTTGTTGTATATGTTACCACTGCTCATTTGCTTGCTCAGGATAGGTATTGCCAACTGATCTTGTTGCTCTTTCATGCTGAGCCCAATTAGGGCTTCAGGAATAAATGATATGTGCACTTCCTGTATACCTTCTTTATAGGTGTGGTATTAGAAACAAGAGTATATTGCTGCTGGGTGTGGTGGCACACACTTGTAATTCCAGAGACTTGGGAGGATCATGAGTTCAAAGCAAGCCTTAGCAACTTAGTAAGACTGTCTCAGAAAAAGAAACTAAAAAGAATGGGGGATGTAGTTCAGTGGTTAAACGCCCCTGGGATCAGTTCCCGGTGCCAAAAAAATTAAGAGTATATTTCTTTCTTTTTCTTTTTTTTTTTTTTTTTAACATTTTTTAGTTGTCAATAGACCTCTATTTTATTTCTTTATTTACATGTGGTGCTGAGAATCGAACCCAGTGCCTCACACATGCTAGGCAAGCACTCTACCACTGAGCCACAACTTCAGCCCCATAAACAGTATATTTCTTTAACCACTGATTTTGATCAGAGTAATGTTTTCTGTTTATAAAAAAAAAAGGTCTGTTGTTTTATTTTCATGTAATACTTTTGGGATCTTTGTTCTCTTGAATTTATCCAAGGAACTGAAAATATTCTGGAATATTACAAGATGTTACAATGGGTCCCACTTTGAAGACTGAAGTGGAAATTCCATGAAGTGTGAAAAAGAAAATATCAGGCAATATACACACCTGGGTGACAAGGTGTGCATGTTAAGGGGGAAGGAAATAAAAGTCAATCTGGAAACCAGGTTCTTTTGCAAGATAAGGCTTATTCCTCAAGACCTGGCTTGGTCTTGAGGTGGGTGTCTGGTGATTTTGCCCATGGGCTTATAGGCCACCTTGAACTGTCTCTTGGATCCCAGACTCAGGCTGGCAACAGCCACAGAGCTGAGACACACAGACGCAAGGCAAGACAGCATGTGGGGGCCCTTGACTGTGGTGGAAAGGAAGGATGACAGCAGAAACAATCTGTGACTCTTGTCTTGTCCAAGGCTCTGCAGGTTCTGGTTTATCCAAAACATTCCAAATCTTCTTGCCAAAGCCACTGAGTGCAATGTTTTTTGTTTTTGTTTTTTAAGCTCTTATCCAAGTTTTGAGTAATATGTATCCATTTGGAAAAGAAGCAACCAATTGGGGAAAAGTGGGACATCTAAGAACTTCATTCTTCTGTTTATTGAAAGGGGTGCTTGCTTTGTCAGCCAGGAGCAGTGACAGCAGTCCAGGATACAGAAACAGCTACTTCAGAAACAGCTGTTTCAGATGCTGGTAAATCAAGAGCACATTGCCTTTCCTAAAAAACTGAAGTTATTTCAGATCAGGGTTGCTCAACAGTAGCATTTTTGTGGTGGAAAGGAAGGATGACAGGAGGAACAGTCTGTAACCCTTGTCTGGCTCAAGGCTCTGCAGGTTCTGGTTTATTTGGGTTGTTTTGGGGTTGCCCGAGACATTATAGGACATTTAATATTCCTGGCCTGTACCAACTGTGCCTCTACCTCCCAGGTAGGACAACTAGGGACATTTCTAGACACTGTCAGATGGGGAGTGGGGAGGCGCGCGCAAAATTGCATCCAGTTTCTTGCTTGGGGAAAGGAAGTTTATATTTTAGTTGTAAAAAGTGAGTAATATTTGAGGGACTAGAAACACTTGAATGTGTCTGAATTATTCAAACTTCGTATGAACTACAATTCAAATAGAAATGTTTAGATTTCGTAAGAACCTTTTTTTTTCCTGGCATACTTCTGCCATATTAGAAAAATTCAGTATTGGGCTAAGTTTAGAAGTTACAAAGTTGAAACTAACCATTTTAATTCCAATATCATCTTTAAGAAAACCTAAAATGAAAATAGCATCCACCATGTTCCTTCCCAGGGCTGCAAATGCCCCAAGAATACTGTTTATTGATCCCAAAGAAAGAATCTGGAGGACTCCACAGGAACATTTTTGGACATTTTGTCACTAACTCATTGCTCAGCAGCTGGGTACAATGTAGGACCACACCCTACCTGCAAGCAGGGCAATATATTGGAATGTCTTATGCCATTGCGTGGGTAGATTTCTTAAGTGAGTCTCTTATTTTACAACCAACTTCATTCTGCTTTGCTTCTCCAAGACAAGACTGGAAATAAGGGAAGTGGCCAACTCCCCCTCTCCATCTCCTTTCTTATCACATTCTTTAGAGTTCTTATCTACTGCAAATTTGCCTAGGAACTGGTTAGTGTGGAACCCAACACACCGCCAACCAAAGCAGTCATATTTTAACATTATATTAAAAATGATCATTTAGAGTACAATGTTTAGGATGTTTATAAATTTCCTTTCCTTAAAAGCTCAGTGACTCCCTCAGCAAGAACACAAGAACTGGGGACCAAGAAAAACTCTGATCACATTTTGCTTATGGCAATTAACTATTCTAATAAGCAACTGGTGATGATGAATAGGTCAACAGAGACAACAAGGATCTAAAAATACTGAGCCCAATGAAAGAACATTAAGTGCTGAGCAGTAATTGTTGTGCCAGAAGATATCTTCCTTGAAAATACTCTAGCATTGTGCCACATTGATAACCAGTAATAAAATAGAAAAAAAAAAAAATCTAGTCAAAGCACCCAGTATGGAAACTGCTCAAGTGGTGGCTGTCAGCAACCAGGAGACAGCAGGAGTTGAAGTACCCATCAGGCTCCTTCTACTTGGATACACTGATATGGACCCATCCTTATGACTGGTTTCCCCAGGCATATCTGGGACAACCAATGGCATTCAAAATGTAGGCAAATCAGGTCTAAGAAAGACCAGGATCACCATTTAGCCCAGCCTCAACTACACCTACCTGTTGGAAGCCATCTCAGTCTCATGCTGCCCTTTATCTTTTGTAGGACTCCTTTCTGTGACCTTACCCCAACCCAAATTCTTCCAGGTCAAGATTCTGTCAGTTAGCATGGATATTCTTGTATATTCTAGTCAGGAAGTGTTTTCTCTAACCTGTTCTCTGTCCTTCTACCTTAACAGCCAATTCAAAGATTGAAAGGGAAACCAGAGAACACATTTGATAGGAAAGCAGTAGATGTGCTACCTAGGTGGACTTTGGTGTTCTTGGAGTGCCAGACATAGTTGAACCCACTGTCAACATGGTTGTATGCCTCCAGTTTCAGCCAGTGCCCATCATTCCTGGACAAAATCCATCCACTCTAGCTCCTCCCAGGTGGGGAGCACAGCTCTGAGAAGCCAGACCAAATACCAGACAGAAATGGACATGCCTCTGCACCTGGGAATGTGGGAACTAGCTTTAGTATTCCAGTCAGATTTTCCCTGAAACCTCAAGTTCTGACTCCTCCAGGTCAGTCTGTTCCCCCAAGGGGGATACATGATGTGTTCCTCACTTTCCCCACTTCTATAGATACATGAGCTGAAGTGTTCAGTGGCCCTTGCTCTTGGGGGGAGCTCCAAACCTGCATCTGCTTATGGGGCTGTTTGGGTGTAGACAGCAAATTTCAAGGAAACTGTTCAAATTCAAAGCTCAGGTGTTCCCAGGCAATATAAGCTGCAGGCCATGGCCTATCAGTCTGGTACTGTTTCCTGTGAACCTACATATTTTGTTATGGGGCCACCTGGATTATCAATTCCTCTAAAAATGAAGTTCCTCTATAAAGAAGCTTCACAAACCTAAAAAAGTGAGGTTAGCATGTGCCCTGTGACTCTTAAGCAATTTCTCACTGTTACCTAAAAATAAAACAGCATAACTGCTAAATCATCTCTGAACTGTTTAAATTTTTAAAAAGCAAGTTTCAGGCAAAATTGAGAAGTCATAGGGATTTGCCATTTCTGTGTCCCATTCTGTATTTTTTTTTAAATTTCCTTTTGTGTTCTCCTAGTCTCAAACCATTTGTACCACATCAGGAAAGGTTCTGATACTGGTCATTTGCCCTTTGAATTCCTACAACACTTGGCACATTACTGAAGTAACACTGATGTTACTGATTTCCAACACTTGGGCTGTGGCCTCCAGAGGGAAAGACAGCCCACATTGTAACAGAATAATTCTACATTGGCAAATTCTTAGGGGAAAAAAAAAAAGACTCAGAAAGGGACTGTTTTGGAAAAAAAAATTAAAATACAACAATTTTGTTCACAGGTTATCAGATTCTCCAAGTAGAAATAGCTGCAGTGATAAAGATCTTCAGAGAGTGACTTGGTAGATGATAATGAAAGGGTGAGCTAATTAGAAATTAGCAACTCAATTAGAAACAAATTAGAAACTAAAACTACAGCCAACCAGGCAAACTACTCAATTGATTCCAGTAGGGCTGACAGAGATTCACTCCAAGATTTTCATGGTGTTTCGTGCATAGCAAATGAAATGACTCAAAGGGCTAAATTGACAGGGCTTACTCAAAAAGAGGAAGCTGACTGTCCTAAAGCAATAAGTTGATCTACCCTTAAAGTGAGAATTAATGGAGATCAACTGTCCCAAAAGGACAGAGCATATGACTTGATGGGGACTTTTCAATGCCCTGGTTGCCCACATCTTGAAACTGGAAGGAAAAAGGATACAGATACTTGTTAGGCACAGCAGAATGCTTACCAAAACATGATGAGGGGCTCAGAGCAGGTGTGCTGGTAAATGTTTAACAATGGGCTCTCCTGGAGACAAAGCCTGGATTTGTAGTTTTTGCAATAATATCGCTAAACAGAGTTGGGACATGTGACAGGACACATGATTAGATGTTGTTTCTTCCATCCAGATAGACAAATAGATATAAATACCCCCAAGAGCACAAATACTGATGTACTAAAATACCTTAGAAGTGATGAATTTTGAGTATTTATTATCTTTTCTGTTTGTTTTTGTTGTTTTTAACCCTCTGCTCTGCCCAGCCAGACACTGGAGCTCCTGTGCTGACTCAGCTCCTACCCCTATGCTGCTGGTGCCATCACTTACCTCTGTTTTTAATATAATTTATTTAGTTGCAACTTTCATAGTTCAATTTTTAATAATGACTGGGCTTAAACAACCATTTCAGAGAGTTTTGGAAAAAATTAACTGGCTGCACTAGTTACAAAGACACCGCTAGTCATAAAGACAAAATCAAAAGACAAAGAGAAACAGACGGAGGGAGCCTAGCAGTGCCATAATGAACATATCATTGTATCTCCAGACATAGTGCAGAAACCTCAAGAAAAGTTGTGAAATGAAAGAAGTAGAAGAAATCCTGGTGGTTGCAATTGTAAAGTATCACTGGGACATTTCTGTGCTATACTTCACATAGAAAAACATGTGCACTAATAAAGAATCCAGAAGAAAGAAAAAGGAAATACCCAGAGTGGGCTGTCATCACTGAAGCATATGCTAGAATGAGATGAAGAAATGGGAGGAAAGGGAGAAAAACATGCAGCTGGGCAAAAACAAAGCAGCCTCAGAGATTTAATATCATACTTCTCTGGTTGGGAAATAATTGTATTTCAGAGCCTCAGATATTAAAAATTTGTTGAAAGAAGGAAATATAAAAATGCAAATTTGTTAATTTGATCTACAAACATTGCTGACTTCCAAGGACTGAGACAGAGAACACATTTTCACAATCATGGGGAAAGAAAATGGGGAAACAAATTACTCTTACTTTTTTCTTACACTGTAATTTTTCTACTCTGACACATGGGATGGCATTGAAGGTAACTCAGTGGTTTTCAAAGGTGGCCCCAAGGCTCTCCTGTGCTTACTGATGGCAAATGCATAGCCCATCACCCACTTCCAATCTCCTTCCCATGGCAATTATCACTAATGGACCTCAACGCCTTGGCACCCTGAGCAAAATGTGATCTGAGGATCTCAGTCAAATTGCACCAGCAAACAGAGCTTCAGGCACGCAAACTTCTAAGCAATTTTGGCCAAGACAAGTCACACACACACACACACACACACACACACACACACACACACACACACACAAACCCAACCAGGATGAAGATCTGCTAAAAAAATAAAATAAAAAAATTCTTGATGTTAGGAAAAAAACACACTAAAACCACCTAATCTACCACTACAGAAAGTACCACTATGGAAAAGGACTTGGCTGCTTAAGTCAAATGTAGGGCTGCAGAGACCTCAAAACTATAAGCCACTGCTGCATTAATAGCAAAAAAATTTTTCATCTAACAATCAAGGGCTTGGAAAGGATCCTAATGGTTATTTTATCTCCATTAAGGACAACTGGATATGTAGGCCATTAACCGTAGGCTCAGCTGTGCTTGTGCCCAATTGGAAACATTTACATTTCAAGTTTTAAAAACAATTACCATCATTTAGGCATAGTCAATAGACAGTTGGTGAGACTTTAATGCAGTAAAAATGCCAAATAAACAAACCTTCTCTCATTGTATTTCCTCTATAATAGAGAGAGCTCAGTGTGTAGGTATCTAACACAACCATATTCCAAGGTCATTCTCTGACATCCTTTGACAATGACTAAGGCTTTTAAATTTATGTACACATAGAATTCTCTCACAACTTGATTTTAACTTAATCAGCTTGGGAAATTTCAATTATGTAAAGTAGGAAAGATAGAAAATAGAAATGAAGGCTCAAAACTTTCAAGGTATTTTTCAGTGCAAAGAATGATAAAAACAATCAGATTGTTGGAATAACAACTCAATTGATGTGTCATAGATTGTAGTAAAATACGACTAGCAATAAGTCTGTTTCACCCAAGTTCCTTGTTAGCATGTTTTCAAATCAGTTCGAATAAAGGTGATCTCCTTTCTTAAAAAAAAGAGAGAGACAAAGAAAATATATAAAATCATCACAGAAGCATAGACATTATCACACTAATATAAAACAAATGAACATCAGAAAGAATAAGAAAAAATTACGTAGAGCACAACTCAGAAAAATTGTCATAAAAGAGGATTAAAGGCCTGGTGTGGTAGTGAAAGTCTGTAATCCCAGCAGCTCAGGAGGCAGAGGAAGGAGGATTGTGAGTTCAAAGTCATTCCCAGCAACTTAGGCCCTAAGCGACTTACCAAGACCCTGTCTCTAAATAAAATAAGAAAAAGGGCTGGGGATGTGTGTCAGTAGTTAATCGTTCCTGGGTTCAGTCCCTGGTACAAAAAAAAAAAAAAAAAAAAAAAGATCTTAAGGTCAATATTTCTTTGCCCAAGTGTGTTTGGTCAGCCTTTTGTCACTGTGACAAAATACCTGAGAAAAATCGACTTAAGGAGGAAAGATTTATTTTGATGCATGGTTTCAGAGGTTTCAGTTCATGGTCACTTGGCTGCATTTTTTCCAGGCCTGTGATGAGGCAGATCATGACAGGGAGTGAGTGTGTAACACAGGTGTTCGCCTCAGGGTATCCGGAAAGAGACAGTATGTGAAAGGAGCCAGGGTGCCAGTATACCATCAAGGGCCTGCCCTCAGTGACTTACTGCCTTCATCTGGGCATCACTTCCTAAAATTGCCACCACTTCCCAGTAGCACCAGCAGCTGGGAGCCGAGCCTTCAGCACAGAGCCTTTGGGGGACATTGCAGATCCAAATCATAATGAGAACATGTGAATACAGTGGGACTTAAACCAAAGACCCTTGGTTTTGTAGTGAAGGAGGACTAACCCATGGTTACCCCAGGTTCTTTGCCTTAAGAGTTCATCATTACAGACAAGTCCTCTACAAAACCAATTCAAGGTCAAAAGCATTTAGAAAACATTGTCAAAGAACCTGCTGCATCATTTGAAAATGATTTCTCTAAAAAAAAGAATACCCGTCCCAAAATGATTTATCTATATCCTTAAGACAGATGGATAGTCAGGTGTCCAAGTGAGTGCACACACATTGGGGAAATGACATCAAAAAAACGGGAACTCCGGAAGCAAATGTACATAATAAATAAGCATGCTTTAAAAACTGGAGAAGTGCTTAAGTTTACAAAATGGCATTTTAGCCTACAGAGAAATTCCTCATTCAGAGGAAGGCAAACAAAATGAGTAGGCAGCCAACAAAAATGAGCTATGCAACTCTATTTTGCTCCTGAACTATAATGAGAAATGACTTATCTCCATAGTACCAAAGATGAAGTACCTGACCAGAGAAAAATACTCATTATGATCAAGGGAGATTTATCATGAACAAGCACTTGGTGGAGAATAGAAAAAATTCAATTCATTACTATAAGTTGCACAAAATGCCTATGTCAATTAGCTGCATACGAAGGGCATTCCTTTGAAAATTTGGGGACTAAAAGGTAATTTGAAGGAAGCTTCCTCTGAATAATTAATGTTTCCTATGAGTTACAAGAAAGCCAAGCAATTACAGGTGTCTGAATTGCATATTTAAGACAGGAACCAGGCATGCTACCCCCAATCCTTTTCTTGAGGCTCATCACAACCCAAAAGTACTGTTAGGAGAAATCATCCCAGTCACTCTGCAAGGTGGCTGGTGACACTGCAGACCTTGTTAGTTATTAGCCAACATGAAGGGAAGGTCCGATAAAACTCATTCCATGGTTTTTATTTTTTTTAAGCACTTTTCATTTTTTTTAAGTCTCAATCTTCAAAATTAATCACATAAAATTTTTATTTGGTCAATGTTCCCAATTCTGTCAAAGGTGTAATAACTCAAAGCAGGTATCAAGGTCTTTAAGACAACAGGATAGATGCTCTCAGATTTTTAATTTGGTTCTGGAGGGGTTCAGAATATTCGACCCTGAAATAAAGCTCTTCAGCATGTTGAGTGTTTTAAGCTGAAAGAAAGAAAAATAGCAGGTGCAGGCAGAGGACTCATGTAGTAGGTGCCCTCCCTGTACCTGGAGGACAGGATTGTCCTTGTCTCTGAAGATGTTATGCTGAGAGGAATCTGAATAAGTTTTCTCAAGTTCATTATTCTTAGTTCACACTTCGTTTTGTCTTATCGTGTTTTCCCATAATTTTCGGTTCTTTATCAAACCTAGTATAAAAATATTCAGTTTTAACCATTTCCTTTGGTCTTAATTTCCTTAGGGATATTTCTGTATCATGAAAATAAAAAGTATTCAAATATATGCTTTTTTCTTGTTATTAGCCTAATTTACGGGTGCCCCAGCCAATGATTTTAAGGTGGGTAGAAAGCAATGAAAGAAAGGGAATAGGATTGATTTGTTTTTCCATTTAGTAATTATAGAGTGCCCACTATATCCCAAGCCTTGATGGGATTCAGTAGAGAGCAAGACACATTTCCTCTAGCCCATCAACTATGGTCAACAGAGAAATATTTAGAAAATGGCTGGGCATAGTGCTGTGCACCTATAATTCTAGCAACTGGGGAGGTCAAGGGAGGAGAGTCCTAATTTTGAGGCCATCCCTGGCATCTTAGTGAGACCCTGACTCCAAATTAAAAAAAAAAATAGTATGGACTGGGAATGTAACTCAGTAGTAGAGAGTACCCTTGGGTTTAATTCCTAGTGGCAGAAAAGAAAATTGGAGAAGGAAAGATAAAGTTACAAAGAGAAGGTGAGTCAGACTTCATAAGAACAGGCTTTCCAAACTAGAAAACAAACAGGTGTTTACGGCATTTCCCAGCTTTGTTGTGTTATCAGTCTGCTCTTGGTAGGAAAGCAGTACATTTTCCCCCATGAGTATTAGTTTTGCAAAGGCTCTGATGTGTCTTCAGACATTAGCTTAGCAAAAATCTGGGATAAAATCATTTTGGTTAGGGCCTCTGAATTTATAAGAAACAGTTGGGTTTTCATTATTTTGGAGATCAGAACCAGTTGAGATGACTCCAATCTTTTTGGTTTATATCAGTGTGCAAAGCGTCCTTGGCCCTGAATTTGATATGTCAAGTACTCCATCATCTTGGAAGCTGAGCAATGCATCAGTTTTTGCATCTTACAAGTCCTGAGGTACAAACCCAGCTGCCAGGGCTGGTTGTTCTGCAGTGGGAGGATCTAACACAAAGTGCTTTTCACTCCCTGGACAGAAGCCTGGAGAAGTCTAATTACACACCATGGAAGTCAGCCTTGAGGTTCCTGAGTCTTTATTTTAACCAGTACTATCTGAAGCACTTTCATACCAATTCATAGTCAGTCCTCAAAACCCTGTGAGAAAAATCACTTGTTACAGTTATTTTTATAATTAATGCTTCTTCAGCACTTCCACTGCGTGCCACGGGCCTTGGCTAAGCACCAGGTGCCGTTCTAACAATTTGACATCCATCCATTCACTTCATTCCCATAATGCTCCTGTGAACATAAGGTACAACTATTATCCCTGTCCTAGAGATAATGAAAGCGAGGTACTCAGCAGTTAAGTAATTTGCTCAAAGACCCAGAGCCTGAAAGGGATACAGTTGGGATCTGATCCCAGTGGTCCTGCTGCAGAATTGGTGCGTTTAACCACTGCCAGATAGGGGGCCTATTCAGAAATGAGTGTTCTTTCAATTTTACAGATCAAAGGTCAAGGTCATTATTAGAATGCAACACCTAGATTTTGAACTAATTATGTCTTTTGACTTCAAGTCAGACTTCTTTCAATAGTAGCAAGAGCAGCAGCAGGGACAGCAGTCAACGCTGTGATGAGGCTTACTGTGAGCCCTGCACTGTTCCAAACACCTGTGACAGATTAGCTCATTGAATCTATAGCATTAAGGCATAGATACTACTATTGATCCTATCTTATAGATGAAGAATTGAGGCACAGAAAGGTTAAATAACTTGCCCGGGGTCACACAGCTGAAAAAAATGGCAGTTTGGCTTTGAACTTAGACACTTCCAGACTCTCCATTCTAGACTCTGTATGCTCTGCACTCCCCAGCACAGGGAAAGAGGAAAAGAAGGGAAGTGCACTAACATTTATTGGTCATGCTTTTAGATGCTGTGATAGATCGTAGGATTATCAAAATATTCAGTGCCCCTCCCTCTCACCTATTTTTGGGGCTGTCCCTATAGAAGGATGACACTCAGCATTGACAGCTTGGCCATGCCTGGCTTTGTCCATGACACGAGTGGACTTGGTGCCAGTTCTAAGCAGAAGTTGTAGGAGTCTCTGTGAAATTCTGGCATCTCTCTTTTTCCTCCTATGTGGGACCTGCCTGTCCCAGACAGAAGCTGCTTTGGTCTTGGGAGGAATAGATTGTGAGCAGAACTGCAGCTGCTTGTCCAGGATGTGAATGCAAACAGTAAGTACCTGTGGGTATTGTGAGGCCTGAAATTTCAGGCCCATTTGTTTCCATAGCATAACAGCTTAAACAGATAAATATCTTCTAATTATTTAATCTTCACAACAAACCTATTAGGTAGTTAACGAGTAGCTCCAGGATGAAACTAAGATTCATAGAGGTTTAGTAATTTGCTCAGAGATTTCAAAGTGTAGGAGCGAGGGTTTGCCGCTCTTTCCATTGCTTTATCATCTCTACTTGCTCATCTGCATTCAATGCCTAGGTTGAATGGGAATATTAATTGACAAGAGTGGCCACCAGCTGTGGTACATGATGGCTCTAAGGAGCTCAGTCTGCCGGTAAGTCACTGCTTGCTAAGAAAGAACTGTGTTTAGAAAGACACGGATGAGATGGAAGAATTTTTCATGCATCTTTAGATATTGGCAATTTCACAGTGCTTTAAACATGATAGGCACAAAATTATGTTAGATGAAATTTCATTTGATATGAGTGGAATTTCATCCAGGAGTGAAAATTATATTAGAAAATTGGAAAATTGGTTGCTTTAGTGTTTGAACTACGTATCTGGTCTGTGATATATGATCCTTCTCTTACATGAAAGAATCAACTAGTTAGTAGAACTTTCTGACACCAATCCCTGTGTCTCAGCAAAAGGCTATGACCACCTGAGAGCTGTTCCATTTTATCCTGTGCCCATGCCTTTTATATTCCTAGCAGGTCCCCCTGGTTGCCTACCCAGGATCCTTTCACTGCCAGCCTGGCCTTTCTTACTAACCTTTGTTTGTTCACATATTGCCCACCTCTACAAAGCTGTGAATCTTAGGAGGTGCTGGAGAAGGAACTGCAATTAGTCAAGGCAACCAAGCAGATCTCACTTTCTCTGACAGTGATTGGTTTGCCAGTGTGTGGGTCTGTGAGCCTATCCTGGGCATGAAACAGGAAGATACAAATTGTATTGCAGATTTGAAATCCAGTCCTGCTTTAAACACAATTCTGTGTCATATCAACAGTGGTTGTAGGTTTTGATGGTGAAACTCATATGATACAATAGATTTTATTCTAATTCTTTTTTAACTTTATAGAGAGACACAAGACAGGAATACTGAGTACCTGCAGACATCCAAGAGGCTCAGAGGCATACATACATACATGCATACATACATCTTGAGCCTGTGCAGCTGCTTAGGATGATCAGGGTACATGGGCAAACTTGATCACTCTGTCACCAGTCTTCCATCTGGGTGCCACATCAGCTCTCCTAGTACACATTCAAATCCACAATCAGGGATTTACCAGCAAACAAGGAAACCATTCCTCATCTAAGTTAACTTGGTAGTTGTTAAGGAAACAGTGCCGTGAGAAGGCAGAACCAAGGTCATTTTCCCAGGTAGGCCTAAAAGTGTTAGAAGACTCAGGACTGACGTTAACCTTTATAGGAAGTTGTCAGGGGACTTAAGGAAAGATTTCTAGGTTCTTAATAGGAGACACTGGGTTTGTGAGTGCGCACATGTGCACACACAAGGAGTAGAGAGAGAAAAAAGAAAAAGAAAGAGGAGAGATATTCAGAACAAGGATTCTCATCTTTTGGACATTTTTGTGTCTGGAGTTGATGTTTGAAACTATATTTTCCTGGTCCATTCAACTCCCCACATTCCACTTCAAGATGTCTTTTTATAACTTCCCCACTTTCCTCAAACTTCTTCCCCAATTCTTACTTTCAGTGGACATCTTGCTTCCTACTTATCTGAGAAAATGTGAACAATAAGAAAACTTTAACACATTCCCACCACCACTTATCAAATGATTTCCTTTTTATCCATATCCTCTGTCTTCCCTCCTTTGCCATAGGTCTATTGCTTATTCTCCAGCCCAAGGTCATCTCTGCTGCTCATGCTTGGCTCTTATCCCCACTCCTCTCTTCAAGGACATCACCCTAGCACTATTCTCCTGTTTGATCATTTCTATCAGCATATATCCTTTAGTATTTCCTATTTTTAAAAAAGCCTTTCACTTGATCCCACATCCTACTCAAGCTACTGGCCCATTACAGCAAACATCTCAAAGGAGTTCGCTGTTTTCTGATTCTTCTGGTCTCACTTATTTGGAGTTGGGTTTTCTTTTACTTGTAACCTAAATTACCTTGAATATTCTCATCTCATAAACTCAAAAATTTTTTCCACTGAATACTGGTTGTTACTATGACTCAAGATTATTAAATTGGGAGAAAGTGTGTTTCAATATGAGAAACCATCACTGAAATAGCAGCATATCGTAACACCTTTCAAATATGAACAAACGGAATAAGAAAATGCTCATGTATTTTCTTAAAGGAGTTTCTCCTTTGAATCTACTATCTGCATAATCTTTTCATAGTTTATTCATTTACTTTTTTTAAAAAAAGGGGAGTTTTATTTAATGCTCTAAATTAAAAGCTAGAAACCGTTGGTTATTTGACATTTCCTGTAAAAATTTTTTTGTTTGCAAGACAACATGGTGTTATATATTTACTTGTCTTAGTTTGGGAAATTTTTGAGAGTATGATTCAAGACAAACTAAAATAGTATCTTTGCAATTCAAGTACGAGCTTTGTTATTATTGTTGTTATTTTGGGGGAGTATCTTTTGTAAATCACTAGATACTTTTGTGTGTGTGTGTGTGTGTGTGTGCGCGCGCGCACTGGGGATTGAACTCAGGGCCTTGTGCATATGAGGCAAATACTCTGAGCTACATCCTCAGCCCTCACTAGAAGCTTTATAGGTATTTATTAACAAAAAAAATCTAGTAAACAAGTTTAGAACATTTTAAAGTTATTTAGATATGTGATACATTAAATGAAGTTCAAAATTCTATTATCTCTATTACATATATTTATTAGATGTCTAATAGCTCATTTACTCAATAAACAATCATCTTAATTATATAACGTGTTATAATATTTTCTAACTAAAAAATAAATTTTACGTTTTGTGATGTTCTCCCATGCATGAACACACGGAACTGTGGCAATAATCTGGTAAGATCAGTAGGGTAAACAATTATCCCCACCCTTTTTAAGAAGTGGTAAAAATGAAGTGTTTATGATAAAAATCAGAATACAAAAAAATACTCTGAAAGGCCATAGCATGCCGAGAACCTCACAAGTTGAAATTTAATATAAAGAATCTTGTCCTTGGGAGTTCAAAAGAACAAATGCACAAACAAAATGGCTTACTTTAGTATTTGTTGCAAGCAATCAAGAATGTGAGTTTGCCATATTACATCTCCTAAACAGCTACTAAAGTCTTGAATTGCATTGAAAACACTTTTTTTTTAATTTTTAATTTTTTATTGGTTGTTCACAACATTACAAAGCTCTTGACATATCATATTTCATACATTAGATTGAAGTGGGTTATGAACTTGAAAACACTTTTTTAACTGCCAACATTTACTGGAGCTGTCAGACAAGGAACAGACTCTATCTTGTAGCTGAGTGGAGCCACAGATAGTTCTTACTGAAGTAAGCATACGTGTCAAGGAAGCCTAGGAGTCCAGGATCATTAGGAGCTGAGGGTGGGCTTCAGTCAACAGTCAGAAAAATACAGGAGCCTCAGCTGTACTACTGCAGGAAAATTAGTTCTGCCAGCAAGCAGAGTGAGCCTGGAAAGCAGATTCTCCCCCAGTTGAACCAGCACAGCCTCACTAATTTATTGATTGCAACCTCTGACAGAAGACCCAGTTAAGCTGTGCCTTGACTCCTGACCCACAGAAATTAAAATAACAAATGTGTTGTTTTGAACTGCTAAATTCACAATAATGTGTAACAAAATACGAAAGCTATTTGTGTGTGTGTGTGTGTGTGTGTGTGTGTGTGTTTTCTCTTTTTTTGGTCAGTGAGGATAAGGGTTTGTCAATTTTGTTTATATTTCCAAAGACCCAACTCATGATTTCATTGATTCTTTTTTTTTTATTAGTTGCTCATGACAATACAATGATCTTGACATATCATACATTTGAATCAAATAGAGTATGAATTCTCATTTTTCCAAGTGTACAGGTTGCAGAATCACATTGATTATACGGCCACTTATATACATACAGCAATACTAGTGTCTATTGTATTCTGTTGCCCTTCCTAGTAATACTTATCCAACTTACCTGCTTTTAAGCAATGTAACCTTTTTGCTGCCAAATAGTTGCCTACATTTCTTTGTTTTACAGGCTTTACTTATGCAATCTTTTTGTGGGTCAGGAACACTAGAGTAAAAAAGAAATGGAAGATTGACCCATGCTACCCATGGCAACCACTTGTATTTCACCTTTTCTGTTGTAATAGGCAAAAATTGTCTTGCAGAGGCACTAGACATATAAAGGTCAAAAGTTATGCCTTTGGATCTTATCTCCACTCCTGATGAAAAACAAGGACTTTGGGTCACTTTCCCCCAACTTTGCCCTTTCAGCAGGAAATAACTAGAACTTTGTTAAGAGAAATGAGTCACAAGAGCCACACGATGGCAAGCTCTACCACTACGGATATCCCACTAGATGCACAGAATAATAGATCTATTTAAATAAATCTATAATGAAAAGTCAGAGATGGAAAAAGACTAGGAAATCAGGTATTAGAAACTTTATATTCTCATAGGGGGGAATGTAAACTTTATATTCTCATAAAAAATTAGAAAAATTATAAACTTTATATTCTCATAAAACCAAGTGGTCTTATGTTTTTATAATTAGAAAAATCAAAAGTAATATATAATTGTAGCAAAGTCAATGTGTAAAGCTTTAATTTTTAAATGAAAACAACCAGTCATGAGTGCTTAAAGTAGAAATGAAAACAAACAAAAAATACTATTTCTAAAAACAACAACAAAAAACAACAGTTAATTTGGGGCCTGGGGATGTGGCTCAAGCAGTAGCGCGCTCCCCTGGCATGTGTGCAACCCGGGTTCGATCCTCAGCACCACATACAAACAAAGATGTTGTGTCTGCCGAAAACTAAAATGTAAATAAAATATTTTTTTAAAAAAGTTAATTTTCTAGGAAAGAAAATCAAAATGGAAACTCCTTCCAGAAGAGCTCCCAATTCCATTATGTATTTATTTGTTGTTGTTTACTCTAGAATGTAAGTTACATGAGTGAATGGACTTTTGTCGTTTCCTGCTATATCTCAGGTGTTTATAGTTGAATGAACTAATGTAGTTTGCTTTGTTGGTGAAGATTACCAGTTCTGATGAGAAGTATGAGGCTCTTATCTCGTTGCAACAAAGCTGTGAAACTTAAGGGTTTGTTTTTCTATCAGCATAATTTCAGACCAGTTAAAAGGTGAGCTCTCCGGGGGACAGGTCAAATGCCTATAATCCCAGCAGCTTTGGAAGCTGCAGCAGGAGGATCCAGAGTTCAAAGCCAGCCTCAGCAACTTATTGAGGCCCTAATCAACTCAGTGAGATCTTGTCTCTAAACAAAATACCAAAAAGGGTTGGACATGTGGCTCAGTGTGGTTTAGTGCCCCTCGGTTCAATCCCAGGTACTGGAAAAAAAGAAAGAAAAAGAAAAGAAAAAGTGAGCTCTCCCTTCACCTCTTATAGTAAGTAACTCTGGGTGGTTATTCTTTTCTTCTGGAAATGCTAGAGGTGTAAACTACCCTTGAATGTTTCAAATCATCAGGATGAAGGTTTTATGCTTTATCATTATTGCTCTACTGTTGTAGCAGCCTTCAATACATGGAAACCATCTTTAAAGTACAGCTTTGCTAATGTTTCTAAAGCTTAACTGGCCTCTACTCAGAGAGCATGTGGATCCCACCTAAAGCTTTAATGGTTACCATCTTCATGGTTTTCAGAGACCAGCCGATAATACTGATTGCTTTCATGCTAATTGCTTGCAAAAAAACAAGGCTTTGCTGTCTTATTGTTGTCTTGGCGTGATCCCTGCCCTATGTACACCTCATCCAATCACCCACCGACTGCCACCATGGACCTCTGGACTGCCCTGTTGCTAAATATCCTTAACTCTCCAAATCACACTTTCTGGAGAACAAGGACTTTGGGCCACTTTCCCCTAACTTTGCCCTTTCAGCAGGAAATAACTAGAATATGTTGGTGTCCAAATACCCTAAAATAATTTAGGGCCCAAAGTCCTTGAGGGGTGAGTGTTAGGGAAGAGACAGATGAGGATGGTAGGGAACATGGGGTTAATAGAATAATTTTATAAAATGAGCCCACTGTGCTGACCCCTACATGCTTTCTTTTCCAAGAAGTGATTTACCTGCAGCCCTGCTTAGCCTAAGTGGACAGGATATGTCATATTCCTCAGCAAAGTACCTGTTAACTGCAGGAGAAATGCAGGCCCAAGATCATGTCAGTGGGAGAAAACCAAGAGAATTTTGTGACCAGATCCTGAAACTCTGGGAGATAAGGATAGTTCTTCCCAACCATAAAATCTGTAAGAATGTATGATAAGATTCCAATAAGAACCAGTCAGCATGGGCTGTGACCCAGAGTTGCCATGACAGTGGGGACTTGAAGGTAAAATGTCACCTTGCTGTCACTCAAAAGTTAAGAAGTGGACCTGGGCAGGACTCTCTGAAAACATCTCTGGAATCCCCAATAAAACCAGAATGCAGGAGAGGCATGTGGTCCCTCTCCTCTCTGAGATGACCTACTCTTTTCCTTGAGAGTGTCCCCTCTCCCTTTTCCGGTCCTTTCAATAAACTCATTCCTGTTACTCTGAGCAACATGTCTAAAATCTTTCTGACCTGATCACAAGAATCGGGGTCTGAAAAGGGGGTCTTCACCCTGTCTCAGTTTCTCAGAAAGCCCCAGCTTCACAAGAGGGTTAACAAACAAGCAGAGGAAAGAGCATGTGTAGAAGTCCAGACAGACAGGAGAGTGCAGAATACATGCACTCTGTCTTAGTCCATTTGGGCTGCTGTAACAAAATACCATAGATCACATGGCCTATGAACAGCAGAAATTCATGTCTCACAATTCTGGAGGCTGCAAAGTCCAAGACCAAGGTGCCAGCAGATTTTGCTGTCTTCTTCATAGACAGTTATCTTTTTACTCTAACATTAATTTAGCGGAGAGATCTCTCTCAGGCCTCTTTTATAGGAGGAACACCGATTCCAATCATGGGCTTTGTACCCCCATGACCTAATCACCTCCCAAGGATCCCACCTAATATCATCACTTTGGAGATGAGCATTTCAACATCAGAATTGGCGGAGGGGGGTGTTGTAGGGACAGATGAGGCAGGGCACCGAAGATAGCAGGAAAGAATTTTATTTGGCTGGAGCCAGGTTCAGAGGGCACAGCTTTGTTACTGTAAGCAATCAATGCCCTGAACCCCAAGTTCAGGTAGTTTTAGGATTTTATACCCAGCATGTAGGGGGAGAGGCTCAGAAGTTCACATAAAAGCAGCTTTTTCTTTCACTGTTCTGGGCAAGTTAACCCTTCAAAGACAACATCTGAGAAGGGGAGAGCTTCTTCCCTTTCTTTCCTCCCTCTGCCAGCTGTTACCGTGGAGCCCAACTGTTAACTTCTCTTATCTTAGAAATACAGATATCTCCGTGAAGGCCCAGCTCAAGATCAGAGGCCTCGTTTTCACATAAACTACTATACTGGATACATGTTTGTAAAAAGCTAGTAGGGGGGTATCCAGCACCTGGAGTGCTGATTTCTCCCCATTCAGTGGCCAAGTAAGATAGGGCAACACAAAAATAGGAAGTTATATACACTGAACTCTTTTGTAGAGACTCTTTTGCTGACAGTCCTAAAATCAGCTGTAATGAAGATTTCTGGAGAAGCCCAGTTAAGACTTTTCTGTGGAGAAAGGGGGTGCCACTACAGGGGTACATACACATTCAGACCATAGCAACCAGAAATAGCAAATATCTTTTTTGCATAATATTTTAACTTTATGCTATAATAATCAGAAATAGTTTATCTTTGGAAGGAATTCATACATAGAGGGATCACCTAGAGTTAGAAAATAATCGTGTCCAAGGATTAAATGGATAAAATACAGAATAGAGAGGAATTTTAATTGGGATTCAAATTAACTAAAACAATAAAATTATAGAAAAATGTTTAGTATTTTGTGACATAGAAGTAATGAAATTAACTTGTTTACATTGAAAGTAAGTTCTAAATTATATTTGAAATGTACACCCTACATAAAAAGTGTTAGAGTCTGTAAACAAGTCAGGATGGCGCCTGGCATTTTGCCAGGGGGAGTGGTTTGTTAGGTGGCGCCAGCAAGCCATTAAGTGTGGAGATTCCTTATTGGTTGACTGCTGTATCTATTTTATGTTAATTAAGATAAGCTGTGTGGAATGTATATATACCACTCCTGTCCTACAATAAACAGCTCCCACTCCTGCTGTATCAATGTACACAAGTTGTTCGTCACCCCCGGTTATTTTGCTGCAGCCGGACTGCGGCAAAAAGCATGTTATAATTTTCAATAAAGCACCAGGTACTTCTAACAAACTCATAGTTCTAGAAAAAATTAAGAACTTTGAAGCTGCATATGGTGGTATACACTTGTAATCCTAGCAGCACAAAAAACCAAGGCAGGAGGATTGCAAGTTCAAAGCCAGCTTTAGCAATTTAGCCAGGCCCTTGGTAATTTAGTGAGATCTTGCCTTAAAATAAAAAATAAAAAATAAAGAGCTGGGGATGTGGCTCTGTGGTTAAGTTGCTCTGGGTTCAATCCCTAATACCAAACAAATAAACAAAAGGAAATGTGCTAGATGATTACTGCTATTTTTAAACTCTACAGGTAAAATTTCATACAAATAAAAATGTACATTTTCCTTTTAGTATTAACATTTTTTTATAATACTAGGGATTGAACCCTATCACTGAACTATATCCCTAGTTCTTATTTTAGGTCTCAGTAAAATGCCAGGCTTGCCTTGAACATAGAATCCTCCTGGCTCAATCTTCCAAATTGCTGGGATTATCTGGTCCAAGTAAATTCTTAACATTGTCACAAATTTTCATCCCTCTACCCAACATACAGGTATACAGACCCCTTCTCCATACTTAATGGGAAACTAAAGGCAAACTCAGTTGTTGCCAGGAAGTGGCCTTAAAAAACATTTCTTAGATGGAAGGAGAACCTCATTGTTATACAGAATACATATATGATGTTGTGATGAGAAAAAGAAAAACAAGTGTGTCACATTAGATTGGATAGAGAGAAAGGATGGGAGAGGAGGGGAGGAGTAGGGAGGATAGGAAGGGCAGCAGAATAGAATAGACAATATGATTGATGTATGTACATTCCATGTATGTATTATATGTCAAAATACATTCTGCTGTCATGTATGACTAAAAAATATAAAAATAAATCGTATGGTTTTAAAAAGAATTTCTTAATACTTTTACAGGCAACTTTCTCAGCATGCTTTCAGGGCCATAGTTTATACTGGTGTTTCATTAACTCATCTCTATGGAAAGTCCTGATACCCATAAAGCTAAAACAGGTTCACTTATTATTCTGATATCCTGACTGAACAATTCTTTCTGGAGTATCTTGGTTAAACAACACTGTTGAAACTCTCCTTTGTCAGGCCCTATCTTTTCACTCATTCTCATTTTTATTAGAGTTTAAAATTTTTTTTCTGGATAAACTTAAATTTTTTTTTAGTTGTAAATGGACACAATACCTTTATTTTATTTATTTTTATGTGATGCTGAGGATCAAACCCAGTGCTTCACACATGCTAGGCATGCACTCTATGACTGAGCCACAACCCGAGCCCACTCATACTCACTTTTAAAATTTACCTGCTGCTACCTGTTTGAGGTTTTGTATTTCAATTTATTTTGGAATGATTTACTGGCATTGAATTATTCCACTTATATTTTTACATAACTATAATAGCATATTTTAATATGACTATTATCAATACCCGCATAAGAGTGACTTTTACCAGTTTTATGGTGATAGGGTCATTTAACGGTTTACTCATCACAGTTGACAAGGTATCAAAAATAGCTTTATTAAATATAACAATATTATTAATTATCAACAGCAATTATAATGATGAATAGCTCCTCTACTAGTTATTGAGGATGTACTAGTTCTGAATGCTTGTCTCTCAATTTCTGGTAGAGCAGCCAAACATTCTTTTTTAACGCCCTCAGCGTGGCATTTCTAATATTGAATTTAGAAAACCCCAAAACTACAGACCTGATTGATTTGAACAAGAATCTAGTTGACATGTAGTAATTACTACTGATAGAACAGCATTAGGGTTAAGAATATGAATTTTGAAGTTAGACTGCTGGGTTCCAAGTCCTTATACAGAAGTGAGTAGTTTTGGGTTGCCAGATTTGGCAAACTATGATAGCCAGTTAAATTTGAATTTCATTTAACAGAAATATTTAGTGTAAGTATGTCCCAAATATTACATAAGATATACTAAAATTTTTAATTATCTTAATTTCATATTTAACTGAGCATCCTGCATTTTATCTGGAAACCATTATTTAACCTCTGTAAACTTCAATTTTCTTATTAGTTGAATGGGGATAATAGTAGTACCAACTTGATAAGGTTGTTGTGAAGACTGACTTAAAATATGTAAAATACTGACTAATGACCTTTAAATAGAACATCTCAATAAATGTTAACTACTGTTATTGTAATAGTTTTATGGTAGTGTTATAAATACTTACTGGAGGTTATTTTTGGAGCTTCTGCTATCAGCTATGATGATTAGCTGGTAACAGATTCTATTGCCACCAACAATAATTAAACTGGTCGAAATGCATTTAAAGTGTTTTTTTTTTTTAATAGATTAAGTGATTGGCAGTACAAGACTGCAATTCCCTAGAGTGAAAACAAATGAAATCAATTTTTCATCTTCCCATTTTCTGACCAGAGGTACTTTAAGACTGAACAGCAAAGAAAGAAAACCCACACAAACATGGCAATTTGTTGTTAGTTAATTAGTTTGGGGAAGCTGAGACAGCTGAATTTGTGGGTTTCTGTACTGTAGTGACAGGTGCAAAGTAGAGAACACTTCCAGAAACCCATGAGTCACCATGAGTCTTTGAGTAAACTATAAACTCTGCATGCAGAGTGAGGTTCCAAGAGGCTGGACAGAGAATGACAGGACAGTTCTTTGTCCCTGAGGAATATGCCTGGCTTAGCATTTCTGCTTCATCATTTATTGGCTGAGAAGCCTGTGGGAAGAAAATCCTCAATGCAGATGCAGTAGCGGATTTTATCCAGGCAAAAAATCATGGCTGGGGCCATGGGGTAAAGAAAAAGAAGATGCCCCTTTTGGTTCCAGGATGAAATAAGCAGCTGAGACTTCCTCTTTCCACTCCAGGACAATCTGAGGGCTAAGTTGCACATACCACCAGCACTGATTTTGTAGATGTTTCTTTCTGAAGGTCTTTGGAGGTGGTGGGGCACAGTGAAGCATTCACTGGCTCTTTGTAACACAGTCATCTTCTTTTTTGAGACAGGTGAAGAATACTTCTCTTTCAAAAGTTTGTGCCCCATAGTGAACTGCTCAAACTATTCCCAAACCCAGAAGGCAGATGATAAATCACCCAGCAGCCCAAGCTATTTTGCCTTTGAATCCATTTCTTTAAAAGAGAATCATTACTAAGAATTCTAATGCTGAAAGTAGAAGCAGACAAACCCTTCTCAAATTTCTTCCCCGACTCCCGTAGTTTCTACAACTAGTTTCTTCCCATCTTATGGAATCCTAATTGTTAGTTTGAAATAAGATTGCTTTTAATGTTCAGTCATAGTAATGTACAACTAGTAACAAAAGTCTTTCCATTTACATTGAGCTCACCCTTTATTAAGAATAAAATAGGCGATGGGAATAGGAAGACAGAATGAATCAGACATAACTTTCTTATATTCATATATGAATACATGACCAGTGAAACTCTACATCATTTATAACTACAAGAATGGGATCCTAATTAGGATAAGTTATACTCTATGTAGGTGTAATATGTCAAAATACACTCTATTGTCATGTATATCTAAAAAGAACAACAAAAGAATAAAACAGTTTTCTCAAAATTTAAAAAATAAGGAACCATGACCATGGATTAAGTGAACATAATATCTATTTTTATTACGAAAACATTAAATTTTGACAAATTGCTTCATCTGCTTTTTAAAAATCTATTATCTGACTTAAACCTACTCAGCAAAAATGCCAATAAATTATATAAATCATAGTTTGGGTCTTTTTAAAACTAGGAACATATCATTTATAATAACCAAACAATACTAAACTGAATTGTATGAGCTATTAACTTGTAATTTATTTTCCATATTTAGCTTAAAATAAAAAGAAAACCAACTGTATTAATACACTGCTGCAAAAGTTTATCAGAACCTTCCTCCACATCACTGTGTCAGTACCCTTCTTTCTTCAGAGGTACAAAATACAGCCACATCAGGTGTCAAAGCACTCATTCTCAATTGCCCTCTCCTGCTCATCTTGGGAGTCACATGCCACCAAGGGTTGATAACACATGCCCAGACTATCTTGCCTTTAAGTAAATTTCCTTTCTATAAAAGGAAATCATTAGCTAAGAGCTCAAATGCTGAATTTAGAAACAATGATTCCAATCCAATACATAAAAATCAAATGTGTTAGTATTTAAAAGCCACAAATTCTGAAAAGTAAACAACCAATGAACTAATAAGGCCAATAGCACTGCCACCACATGCCTTCAAATGGTTTTGTGTGCGCGCAAGCATTTGTCTTCACAAATTATATTTTGGGACAGATTAGATGAATTTAAATAAAATGGGTGTTCTGTAGAGAGTTTTAGGGTTTTCAACATGGGTGGCAAAATTAAAAAGTACATCAATAGTCTTATTAGTGAATGTTTTCCACTTGGTTTCTAAATCTTTATTTCCTGTGGAGGCAAACCAAAACACTCTTAAGATTCCATCTTCAAAATTACAATATAATGTCTATTATTCCTAGAGATTTTAGAGTTAGATATGATCCTGGTCCTTGATACCATCTTCATTTTCATCATCCTCATCGTCTTGATCTCCAGATTCAAGTTCATCCTCTTCTTCAATCTAAAGGGAAAATATAAATTTAATACTATGGAAATCTGTTCAAACTCAGATATAATATACATGATAAATGTATACATGTATTCTGTTTTAGTAATTATAGTAGAATATACACCATCTGATGTCCTTGATTTAATGCTCAAGGTTCCCTGTCATTTTTAACACAAATGAGATATATCAGTTAACTTTACTAATAAATTACATCTCCACATGCAAATCTGAACCAAACATGACAAAGATGATGGTCCACTTAGGTGCTCAGAGTCTTGTTATCACAGGAGTTATCAAATCAATTCACTTTTTAGGTCATGGTCCAAAAGAAAATAGTCTAAAGTGCTGGAAAATAAATTTAATCTGTGTCTTAAACCAACTCACTGAATAGTGAAAGAAATGTAGATAATACCTTATTCATAAATCCACATAACAATACCTATAATAAAGGAACAATTTTTCCATGCTGTGTTAAAAATTTTTTAAATGTTCACAAAGAAATATAATACAAATCATTTCTGAAAACATTTCTATCTTACTGGATGACCAAGATCCTTGAGTTTATTCTTCAATGACAATATTTTCTGATCTTGATCGGCCAACAGCACCAAGAGATCATCTTGTTCTTTTTTAGAATCTGCAACTTCCAACTGTAGTTTGTCTTTCTCATTTTGTAAAATGGCAATAGTGCTGTTTGATGAATCCAGCTGCTCTTTAATGGCAGTTCTTTCCTCAGACAGAGCTTTAACTTCATTCTAGAAAAAGGTGAAAGTCAATAATCTGAAGTTAGTATTTGCTGTGCTAGATTTTTAACAAATAGTTTCTTCCTGTGACAAATCACTACGCTTGTCCAATCTGAGGCATTAAGGGGTGGGAGTTGAAGATATATGAGGCTGAAAACATATACATCCAGTAACATGAGAATTTTTAGACTATCCATTGAAGATGGTTACTGTGAAAAATAGATTAATATTGAAAATGTAGTTAGCTATTCCTCAAAAAATCCTAATAAAAAAAGCAATACCATGTTAGATAATCAGAGGAATAAACAAAGAAACAAAATATTTCACAGCAGAAGTCTGGTTACCATCAGAATTAGAACCAAAAACTCAAGTTAAAAAAAAAAAAAAGTTGCCAGGTGCGGTGCACGCCTGTAATCCCAGTGGCTTAGAAGACTGATGCAGGAGGATGGGGAGTTCAAACAGTGAGACCCTGTTTCTAAATAAAATACAAAATAGGGCTGGGGATGTGGCTCAGTGGTCGAGTGCCCCTTAGTTAAATCCCCAGTACCCAAAAAAGTTCACACCATAGAATTAAATGAGAAAGAATAATAGTTTAAAATAAAATCCATAATTTAAAAATAAAACAATATGATCACAATCCAAAAAGCATAATTATACTTTTTTTTTGTATTTTTTCCCTTCATGCCTTTTATTTTTTATCAGTCACCTTATTCCTTTCTGCATTTATTTATTCTGAAGTCTCTATAACAGACTATCAGAATTTAATGTTCCTGTGTTCTTCAGCCTGAATTTGGCTTGTGTATTAGCCAAGTTTGTATTCTTTACTTTGTTATTGTGATTAGATATTGATATTGACAAGAAACTTAAATATTTTCAATGAATTTTACTTTTGTAGTACATGTACATAAACTCCTATTTCAAGTATTCAATACCATCATTTGAAACAGCATTAAAAAATCTTTATGACATCTTTAGTCATCAAAATATGAATGGTAATGTTATGATAAAATTACATCCCATCAGCTTTCTTCATAAACCTAAGGATCTGAGATTAAGTGAAATAAAATCAAATGTTCTAGTGTTCATATCATACTAAACATAATAAATAGTTTTACCAAAAACCAACCTTCAATTCTTTAGTTTCTTGTAGTAATGCTGATAGTCTTCCCTCTACATCAGTAGTTTTAGAAGCTATTATAGACTCATTTTCTCCTTGTACAGGAATGGATTTTGTCTGAAAGTAGAAATTGGAAAAAAAAAAACAACAACAACAACTGTTTTTTGGAAGTTATAAACAACATGAACTCTCAAAGTAGTAATTTAATCTTGTTGTTTTGAAATTTTATTTCCAACTACAGAAAATATAACTCTTCGTATATTTTTGTGCAACAAAGTACTCTTCACTGACAGATGAGCCGTCCCCATCTGGAACAGCATTAGATCTTATCAGAGTATGAGGAAGGCTGGGCTAATAAGCTTCCTCAAGGTCAGCCTAGAGTAGTAATTAATGAGGCAGCTCCAGTGAAGCTATAACACAATATATAATAAACAGAAATTATTTTTTCAAAGCTTTTCCCTCATAAACTTCTTGTACCATGGGTCTATGCTGTCGTTTCAGATAAGACAAATAGGTAGATGATAAATTGAGCCAAAGGACATTAATTGGCAAAATGCAAGTATTTTCTTAAGTACTATAGTAGATGCTATTAAATAGAAGTCTTAAATTCTATTCCCATAAAATACCAGGAAGTGAAGTGCTAATGCAACAAATATCTAAAAACGTGGAAATGGCTTTGTAACTAGATAATAAGTAAGAAGCTCAAAGGGTTTTGTGGTGCATATTAGTTAAAGCCTGAATTACCTCAAAGTGACTGTTGGTATAAATATGGACATAAAAGGATTCTGGTGAGGGCTCAGAAAGAAAAGCTATAAAAAAAGCTTTTATGGTCTTCAGAGATACACATGTGCTATCCTGAACAGAATGTTCAAAGAAATATGAACATTAAAGGTACTTCTGGTGAGGTCTCAGATGAAAATGAGACACATGTGAAAATGAGAAACATGTCATTGTGAATCAGAGAAAAGGCAGTTCTTGTTATAAAGTGGAAAAGAACTTGTGCTGAATTGTGTCCTAGTGTTTTGTAAAAATATTGAACTTTAAGATTAGAAACTTGGATATTTAGCTGAGATAAAGCCTCATTTCAACTTGCTGCCAAGAGTAAAATGTAAACGAGAGACAAATTGACAAAGGAATGGCTAGGCAAAAAGAGCCGGAACTTGAAGATTTGGAAAATTCTGCCTATCTATATTGCAAAACATAAGAAGGCATATTTTGGAAACATCAAAGTTTGGAGAACTTTTAGGGATTATATGTGTGATTAATGGAACCAATCAACCAGCTCAGCAAATACCAGAAAGAGAGATGAAGTTATCCAAAAAGCATCTGTGGAGGACCCTCTTATCTATGGAGTCCTATGAACTACAGGGGAAGCCAACAAGGTTTCTGATCATTTTGACTGGAGCAGGCAGAGATAGGATGTAATACTAGCAAAATAAACCATTCACTAAAAACTTGGAGAATCTTGTCTACAAAATGACTGCCTCTCTGGTCAGGAAGCCTATGTTACTAGAACTCTGGCTAATGAGTGATTTAAAGAGAAGGTGCAATCTGATGAATCTGCTTCTTTTTCATTGAGGCTGAGAAATAATATATCACCCTGTGTTTACTACCTTTCAGAGGAAAAGAAAAAAAATTCACGTACAAATGCTTCCATTTTCTGTAACAGCTCATGCTTTTCTGTGTGTAGTCTGGTGATCTCTACAGATTGTGAGTTTAATTGAGACTTTAAAGTTGCCAGTTCCTAAGAAACAAAAGAAGTTGAATCATACCATTAAGCAGTATTAATTTCATCAAGGAAATGTATGTTTACAGAAATAAATCTTAAAAAAATGATTTCCTTTCTTGACCCTACCCTCTCAAACTGGAGGTTCACTGTTCAAACACAGATAAAATAATACTACGGTGAAAATGGGTTAACTGAAAGCTTATAATAATGAACTTCCCAATGTTCTTATCCTTTCCTTCCCTATTCCACAAAAATACAATAAAAAAAAAAGCAATTAAAATGGTGGTTTTTTAACCAGGAGTTGTAAGGAAATGTCCCCAACCTGGGACATTTATAATGTTTGTCACCATTGAGTACGCAGCAGAATGCAGGCATATAAAAAATTCTTTTTTCTTGTTTTCTTTAAAATTTCTGTTAGGTGTATATGTGGTTTTTCTTTAATTCTCCTGGTTTTTTAGTCCTCAAAATGAGTTATATGGATAGTAACATTATAGATCATTTTTGTTTTCCTTTTACACAGTATTTAATGATATATATTACAATTAACAAAAGCCTATGTTACTAGTTAACAAAACCATCATTTTAAAAAATGTGTATTTTTAACAATCTAAAGTTTATAAAAGAAAATTGGAAAAAATACAAAACTAAAAGATAATTTTCTTCTGTGAAAATATCACATCAAAGTTTTACTGGGTCACATAATTAAATAATAAAGTTTTTACTTGGGATTTACAAATTAAGGTTAATATGTAACCTTATATGTAATATAAAGTCATATGTAATATGTAACCTTAATATGTAATATGTATACTTAATTTCTTTACATTTTGAGACAATTCTATAATAGGTAGACTTTCTAAAACCCAAATGGCATTATTAATCTTCCCCACAGGAGCAAAACATTATGGACATATTGGAGATCTGAAAATCCTTAGTGAAGGTGATTTGAAAAATAAAAAAGACCTGATTTTAGAATCTACTCTGAAGTATGCAAACATTATAAAAATAAGTCACAATCTATGGACAGTTACTCCTCTCTCAGACCAGTGCACTAAGGTCAGCTAGCTGACAGAGGAGGAAGTCAGTCCTGGGTTGTAATATTAGTATTGTTTGAATTTTTAAAAGAAAATTCCTTTTAATAATAAGAGGGAAATGATGGAATGAAGAAGTGAGAGAAAAGGTAACTTCAAAACAAAAACCCCCAAACAAAATCTGTTTAGTGGTGATATACTAATGAGCCTGATAATTTTCTAAGTTTTTCTTCCAATTACTACATTATTTAGTTATTACCATGAAAAAAAGTTATTTTGTTTTTCAGCTGGAGTCATCTGAGATATATGCTAGTTTACTCTTTTCCAATTCCAACTTTCTGGACAGGAAAATTACCTGTTTTAATTCTGTAATTTGTTCAGAATCTTTAGTTGAAGACTGTTCATTCATGTCAGAAGCAGTTTGGGAAGATTTCTACAAGGAAAACAGAAATGAACTATGAAATAAAAAAAATTTAATGAGAAAGGAAAAAAACAAAAGCAGAACTGTACACACATAAGCTCTACCTTACAAATGTTTACCCAAAACTTTCACATCAATGTTAATTTTTTTATGCAAGATAAAATTTCAACCCATATTATGACTTCTTCATAGCTAATAAGTTTATGTATTAAAAGAGTTATTTCGGACTGGGGTTGTAGCTCAGTGGTAGAGTGCTTGCCTTGTATGCATGAGGCCATGGGTTCCATCCTCAGCACCACATAAAAATAAAGATATTGGGTCTACCTACAACTAAAAACTATATTAAAAAAATAAATAAAAGAGTTATCTCATTTAAATTTCACAACAATGAGACAGACATTACCTCCAACAATTTATAAATTAGAAAACAAGTTTAAAGAGGTTTACTTTGCTGCTTAAATTAAATTACTTAGGAAGCACTGAAGCTTAGACAGTCTAACTTCAAAGTTCATATTCTAAAATTTTAATGTATGATACTTCGGCATAAGGGTTCCAGCAAAATAAACAGTGCTCAGGATGTAGCTCAGTGGCAGAGTGCCCACTTACCATGTATAGGCCAGGGGTTCAATCCCCAGTATTCTACAAACATAACAAAATGAAAAATCAAGAGAATGAGAATTATTCTCAACTTCTTATTCATTTATATTTTTACTTACCAAATTTTCAATCAAAGAGTCTTTTTCAGCAAGTTGGGTTTGTAAAAGTTCTCGATTACTTTTTAACTCTTCTATCTCTTCTCGTAATCTACTAATTTCTTCTGGCTGAATACCATTCATCTGAGCCCCATTATTGTAAGGACCTTGATGCTGATTGTCTTTTCCTATTAGACGGAAAAAAAATTTAAAAAGCTAGCATAAAATGAAAGTTTTTCATTTTTGAACCAGAAGACTGAAAATAGATTAATATGAGATTTAACTATAACTTCTTTATCTCAATTTGGCAGTAATTTTGCAATCACATCTCATCTTTGCATCTCATTTTTTATTGATAAAAATAGAGAACTAATGATACTTCCAGGGTTTCTAGCAGGAAAATACATAGTTTTGCCTAAATTGTATGATTTGGTGATTTATGATTAAGAATTAGTTTCTAATGAAAAATAATAATAAAAAAAAATTAGAGTAGTTTCAATTTCAATTCTGCCAATGAATGTAAAATAAAGTCCCTTTAAAAATTCTTCCCAGAGGAATAACTTTATATATGGGCTACAATACCTGACACATTGTCCTAAATACAGGAAGAAATTTTTTTTCCTGAAATATTTAGTCACCCTTGTACACATAAAACAAACTTCATATTTCTAAGTAACCAGCATTCCAATCACAAGTATTATTAGGATAATATTATTTACAAACAGATGTCTCTGACTATTTGCTAGAGACTGAACTAGAACTACATACATACAAACATACATACAAGCACACAAACACATACATAAAATTTCATTTAATTCTCAGATGACACAAATTTTACTACTGAAAGATTAGATTAGTTATTCTCAACTGGCTATATATTAAAATCACCAAGGGAGCTTAGAATAATTATTGATGCCCAGATCCAAACCTAGACTAATCAAATCAGAAACTCCAGTGGGGTTTCAACATTTGTATGTTTTTAAAAGTATCTCAAGATTCTAACATGCAATTGTGGTTGACAGCCAATGGGTCAGATAATCAAACAGGTATCAAGAGTCCTAGACTTCAAATTTTAAAGATCTAGTCTTAACTACACTTAGTTACCAAAGCATTTTGCTTTAAAATCTGATTTACATTTTTTGTCATAATGATTAAGGTTAAAGAAAGACAAATCTAGAGAAAAAATCTGATTTGTCAAGCTCTTGAGGAGATAATGACCTGGACACAATAATGCTGATGTGTAGTTATACTTACCTAGCTGTACTTTAAGAAGATTATACTGATCCTTTTGCTGCTGAATCTGAGATGCTTGCTGTGTGACTGCTGTTTGGAGCTGTTCATTTTGACATTTTAATGTAGAAATCTGCTGCTTTAATTCCTCAAGTTGTAGATCCTGTAAAACAAAACAATTCCAACAGAATTTGTAGCCGTAAGTAGATGAACAATTTAAAATACAGAGGTCATTTGGGGTCGGTATGATAAAGTATTCCAAATACTTCCAAAATCATTCTGTAATTAAACAGTAATATATTAATAAATTAAACAAAGCCAATTAACATGCAGCAGAACTATAAGATTTCAAGCAGAGTCCAATTAATAAATATATAGCCCAGTTTACAATCTCACTGCAATTATGGGGGAAAATCATGAAAAATAAACTTCTCTTTAAGGTCCATCAAAACATTTAAGAAAATTTGTACCCAAATATTTAAGAAACTTAGTATATGAAGATGTGTGTGTGTGTGTGTGTGTGTATATATATATACATCAATTTTATTTTTTAATACTAAAAGATAATCATGAACAAAACAGTTAGAAGATTAAAAAAGCTTCCAACTCTTACCACACTAATACAACTATAGTTGGAATTGGATGTATTTATTTTCTTCCAATCCATTTTTTTAAACTTGTCAGAATGAGTCCATATGTAATTTTATTAACATTTATTTTTTTATTTTCTTCTTCTTCGGTTTTTTTTTTTTTTTTTTTTTTGGCACTGGGGATTAAACCCAGGGGTACTTTACTACTGAAATATAACCTCAGCCCCTTTTAGTTTTTATTTTAAGACATGGTATTGATAAGCTACTGTCGCTAGCCTTGAACTTGTGATCCTCCTGCTTCAGCCTCCTGAACTGCTGGGATTACAGATGTGTGCCATGATGCCTGGCTGTAACATTTAATATTTAAATGTACTATCTAATCACACTGCTAATACTTTCCCAATCATGATTTCTTTTTGCGGGCGAGTGGAAGATTGAACCCAGGGGCGCTTAAACACTGAGCCACAACCCCGTCCCTTTTTATATTTTATTTAGAGCCAGGGTCTCACTGAGTTACCTAGCACCTCACTAAATTGCCGAGGCTGGCTTTGAACTTTTAATCCTCCTGCCTCGGCCTCCTGAGCCACAGGGATTGTAGGTGTGTGCCACAGCACCAGGTCCAATCATGATTTTTAGTGCTCACTTAATATCTGATCAAGTAGATGCAATATAAATTATGTTGAGTGTTTTTTATACTGACGTTGCTTTCCATTTTTCAAAATGATAAATATCATCAAAATAAATATCTTAGTTTAAGTGGCGAGAATATATAAAATTAACATTTTTAAAGATGAGTCATGATAGTACATGTGTCAAATCATTCGTTTCTTCTTCCAAAAAAATTGTACTTTTTGGTCCCAAAAAGGCTACATATCCCATTCCAAGTATTTATTTATTTATTTATCATTCCAAAAATATTAAATTTATTGCCTAGAAATGACTCCACATTTCTTTTTTTAAATTTTTTTTTTAGTTGTCGAGAGATCTTTATTTTATTTATTTATTCATATGCGGTGCTGAGAATCAAATCCAGTGCCTCACACATGCCAGGCAAGCTCTCTACCACTGAACTACAACCTCATCACATGACTTCACATTTCTACCAAGACATAGATGAAAAATACTAATAACCATGGGTAGCTGATGATTCAAATTTTGATCAAGATGATTCTAGTTTATTGATTTGCTTATAAATTGAAAAGCTGAGACTGAATGCTAAAGATACCACAATATTTTCATTCTTTCTTCAAATTTCAATCTCAATAACATAGGTGGTGGGGAAGAAAATAACATGCAAGGAAGGAGATGAACTTGCCCTACATGTGCTGTCATACGTGCATTTTTTATGATACTGAAACTTTAACAATTTAAATAATCTTATTTTTAAGATAATATTGAAACACTTTCTAGAATTCCTGTCAAGGTATATTCCATGATAAAAAATTAAATAAAAATAAAAATCAAGAAACACATTATAAAGGAAAAGGTTTAAAGTGCTCAATATAATCTAAGTAGTAGAAGTTTATTAGTATCTTGAAAATGTCATCTGATGATTCTGAAAATGTAGTTTCAACTTAATTCATCATTACCCAAATATATCAGTTTCTTCTCTTATACTAACTCACTCTGTATCATCTATTCAGTTATCCAAGATAAAAATTTAAGAATCACATTTAACCCTCTTGGCATCTTTACATCTGCCTCCAAATCTTATCACATCCTGCTTATGTTTTTGTTCTTTAGCTTCCACATTCTCAAGTCTATTCTCTTCATACCACGTAGTATGTTTCACTAACATACATATATTTGAATTCTGTTCAACCAGTAACTAAGAGACCTGGGACACACTGAAATTCTCTGTCTCATTTATCCCAAAGATAAAAACTACTTCGTAGGGGTGTTGTGAAAATTTAATTAAACAGTTTTTTTTTTTTTTTTTTCCTGTACCAAGGATAGAACCCAGGGGCACTTAACCACTGAGCCACATCCCCTCCATTTTTATTTTTTGAGACAGGGTCTCGCTAAGTTGCTGAGGCTAGATTTGAACTTGCGATCTTCATACCTCAGCCTCTCGGGTGCTAGGATTATAGGCATGTGCCACAGCTCCTGGCCAAATTAAACAGTGTTTAAAACATGCTGAATGAGCTCATAGAACACAGGAAACAAAAAAGGGTAGTCACTGGCACCATAATAGTTACCATCAGTACTCTATTTCCTACTCTACCTAATCTACCACAATAACTTGCTTCTTGGGCTCCCTCCTTCTATCTATCCTTACCTCTCAAAATTTCTTCTTTATACAGCTAATAGAGTATTCTATGTGCACACCAAGGGCACTGCAGTTAAACTTACACTGTCATCCTCACCTCTCTTCTTTATCTCTCTTTTCCCATGGCTTATTATTAAGCATCCCTCTAGGACTCAGCTTCTGATTCTACAGGCTTCTGCTCCTACCTAGCTAAGTCAGATACCTCTCAGTGCTGCCATACCTTTGATCATCTCTATTACTGGACTTCATATGCTATAATATGTATACTACAATTATTTATTTACAGATTTGTCTCCTCCTGGGATTGGTATGGGAATATGCTGAATCATGTTTTTACCCACAATATCCTGCCAAACGTTTAGCACATATCAGGTGCTGAATTTACTGAATACTCAGATGCTTTTAAAAATAATGAATTTTACTTTCTAACTTCTCTTTCATTTGAAATCCCCGTAAATTTTTTCCCTAAAGTAGAAAGTACCTAATAATAATAAGATGTAAGAGAATAATAAGTAATAAGAGAATAAAATTCCTTAGTACTTACTTGCTCACGAATCATATTTTTGTAGTGAGTCACAATATTGTCATGCTGTTCTAAAGTTTTCTTTACCTCCTCCTCTTTCTTATCTTCTTCACTTGACTTATAAATAGCTTTAGTAATAACACCTATAAAAGAAAGCTTACTTAAAATTTGTTTTAAACTTTTTTTGTTTATTTTTATGGTGCTAGGAATGAAACCTATGATCTTACACTTGCTAAACACTCCTTGCCACTGAGCCACACTCCCAGCAATTTTAAACATTTTATTTTATTTCTTTATTTTGGTACTGGGGATTGAACCCTGGGACATTTTACTACTGAGCCACATTCCAAGCCCTTTGTATTTTTTATTTTGAGACAGGATCTCACTAAGTTGCTTAGGGCCTTGCTAAATTGTTGAGGCTAGCTTGTGATCTTCTTGTCTCTCAAGTTGCTGGGGTTAGAGCATATGCCACTGTGCCCAGCTGTTTTAAACATTTTAAATACTATTTTATTAAGACTTAATCAGCAGAAACAGATGGCCTCGCTCCACGAGAGAAATAAACTTTGCAGTCATAGGAGAAATCCAAACGTCTTTAAATAGGCTTTAGATCGAGCACTAGAGAAAAATAAAAAATCCTACTGTAGACTTACAAAATTTGCATGTTTCCAGAATATGCAAACATAATTACTTTTTAATAAATATTAGTATAAATCTTCTCATCTTACCTTCAAGTTCTTTCACCAGCTTTGTAAACTCATGATCAAATATCATGTATTCTGGACTGGGGAAGTTCGGTTGGGGTTTCTGTGATGCTCTGGAGTATAACTCATGTTTGCTAATAAAGCCTAGTTTCTCTATGAAATTCTCTTTACCAATCCTCTTCTCTATTAATTGTTTCAGTTTCTCTCTACAGAGATAAATATTGAGGAGTTAAAAAAAATCTTGGTAACAAAAGCTTGATGTAATTATACTTCAGCAGAAAAAAAAAAAAGTATCATCATCTCCAGATGCCATTAGAGAGTCATTCTGCCCTTACTTACTTCATATAGCTCTCAAGTGAGTTGTCATTGAAGTAAATTGAAATACCCAACAGAAGGGCACATAACCCTTGAACCAACTGCTCCTCTTCTCCAAGATTTTCTGCAATTTGTCCAGTAAGCTGAAATCTTTGTTAAGGAGGTTAATGATTCATAATATCTAGAATATGTTTGTTTGCAATTTGAATTTAACATACATTTCATGTAAGATTTCTTACAAGGAACTCTGTATATGATCCAAGCCGGCATAAAAAAAAAAAAACAATGGTATTCACAAAGACACATAGCTTAAACCAGTATCATTACAACTATAATAATTTAAACATATGAATACTGTTGAGAATTCAAACAATTTGGAAATAGAGCTATTTCTTTCTCTTTCTTTTTTTGTGCTGGGGATTAAACCCAGGGCCTTGCATATGTAACGGAAGCACTCAACCAACTGAGCTATATCCCCAGTCTGGAAACAGAGCTATTTCTAAGAAGAAGAAATTAAAACTATGTAAGGTAAGTACTTACATGCATGTCACTAAAACATAAAGGATACAAATGGAACATTGGCTGAATTGTGAAGAAAATGTGTGACTGCGATGGGACAGTTGCTTAACCAGGTACAAAGCAACATTAATAATCCAACTCTTGTCTGTATTTTACTTCCCTGCAATAGATAAATTGGTTAAAATAGCTTTCCATTTTTAAATTTTTTTTCAAGCTTAAAGTCTATTTGAATAAAAATAATTTTAACATCATACAAAAGGTGTGATGGGAAGTCAGATTTTAAAAGTTGAATAAAAGAATGCATTCTTATGTCCACTAGAATGTAGAATTAGAATTGGTTCTTGTTCATGAGCATATACTGGGCTATTTAAAATACTCTTAGTAGAAAAAGTAGGTTTATAAGAAAAAAATTTATGATACTAGAGGCTTTAAAAAGATCTACTAATCCCAAGACAAGTATGCAAATTTATGGTATTTCAATTAGAATTTAAAAAACAAGTTCTTGATAAAAAGAAAACCTCTATCTTTTTAAAAAAACATTAAGGGAAAAACAAATAATCTACTGACCATTTAGTCAAAGTCTATGAGAGAATATATTCTCAAACAAGAAAAAAAAAATGCTACAAAACTCAGTGACAGCATGCCAAGATAATGAGAAATCACAAACATTATCAAGAGGGAAAGGGTTTTAGCTAAGTGCCCTGAAGCACTAACTGCACAACTTCCAAGTATAGTTAAACAATATTGAAAATTAGTATGTCCAGCAAATTATAATTTTCTAATTTTTATATAACATATTTACAACTCCTATGTGAAATATTCTTGGTTCATTGTATTGCTGCTGTCCATATTTGTACTACTATAACCTGTACTTTTTTTTTAAAGAAAAATAAACTTGTTTGACATAATGAAAATCAGCACAGTAATGTATTACTTTGAGGCAATTATCAGAAAATATCCAAAATATAATTGTCCAAAGATTTAGACAATGAATAAACCACTGTTTTCTTGTTTGTTTTCGTTTTCTGATACTGGGGATTGAACCCAGGGCTTTGTGCATGCAAAGGGAAGCTCTCTACTGGCTGAGCTATATCCCCAGCCTAAACCTCTGAGTTTTTAAAATTTTCTACAACCCAGACTGTTCCAATTTTATGAACTTTAATGTCAATATCTTGGTCTTTCTATTTTCAGGTATATTTACTATTGAATTGAATAAATTCAAACTGGATTTCTTCAAATGATTTACCATGTAAGCATTAAGATGAGTTCAGTTTTCACACCATGTGTTATTTTTACCTTTTCCTTCATGTCATTACTGTGCTCACAAAGTATCTTCATGTTACTCATGTAAGCTAGAAAGTTAAAAACTGAGTCATTCTTAATTAACTACATACTGTAGAAAACTTACAACTACTCAATTTATAAATTTAAATGTTTTGTTTATCTCCCTGGTTACATACAAATAGTTTACTACTTAGGATAACCACTTGCAGATATCAAGTATATCTACAATGCATGTAGAAGAATTGTGTATATATAAGAATGTGCCAAACAAAAATACCGCCTTCCCTCCCCCCCAAAAAATTGGGGGCCTCGTGTATGCTAAGTGCATACTACCAAAAAGCTACACCCTGAGCTCCAGAAGATTTTTTCTTTCCTGGAACTAAACAATCTGATTCCCAAGATTATGTAGAAAAATAAACAAGTGAAAATAATTAGGAACACTGTGAAAAAATTGTAAAACAGTAATGCAGGGATAATAGATCATGAACAGAGAATAACTGAGAGACAAGAAAGAAAAGTCCAGAAATTGGCTCATACACAAATGAGAAGTCAGTATATTAAAAAAGTACCATATAACCCTAAGTGGGTTTCAGATAGAATTTAAAAATGTTGAGGTAGCCAGGGGTAGTGATGTGCACCTGTAATCGCAGCTACACAGGAGGCTGAGGTGGGAGGATTGCTTAAACCCTTTTGATTTGAGGCCAGCTTGGGCAATACAGTGAGATGCCATCTCCAAAGTGATTTTTAAAAAGTTGGATCAACTAGATGGCTATCTAGGAAAAAACAAACAAACAAACAAAAAGCCAGTGGATCCACATCTTACATAATTTGCTGAGAAAAATGGAACAAAAAATTAAATAAAAAGAAAAAAACCCAGAAGTTACAATAAAATTTTAATTTCTTAAAATCTTAAAGTGGGGAGGGTTTTCTAAATATGACTTAAAAATGCAGAAGCCATAAAAGAAAAGTCTGAGAAAAAAAATTGAAACAAAAACATTAAGATCTAAAGACAAATGACATACCAGCAAAAAACACATGTAAATCAAATCAAAGACAAATATTAATCTAGTATAAAATGAGCAGAGATATAAGATACAAAAATAAATTGTACTCCTCAGAGCCACCAGCGTGTGAACCACTGATGAGATCTGGAAAAACAATTGGAGGGCAAAACTATAATTTCAGAGTAATATGAGAGTTTGGTCATGAGAAATCATGACTATACAGAATGAAAGAAAATTACAAATAAAATATTTGAAGCTCAATCATCTAATCTTTAACTAATAAGCTGTTATGTTTTCCCATTACATTTTCTAAGTAAAAACTCTTCTCATCCCTAGTAGGTACATTTTTTTTTAAAAGAGAGAGTGAGAGAGGAGAGAGAGAGAGAGAATTTTTTTATAATATTTATTTTTTAGTTCTCGGCAGACACAACATCTTTGTTGGTATGTGGTGCTGAGGATCGAACCCGGGCCGCACGCATGCCAGGCGAGCGCGCTACCGCTTGAGCCACATCCCCAGCCTCCTAGTAGGTACATTTTGAATGTAATATATTTGTACTGTTTATAAAAATATAAACAGCTAGTATTTAAAACTTTCAGTGTTCCAAGAATTAAAATGAGGTTCTAGCATATTATGATCAGATTGGTTTTCTAGTGGTAGCCTCTTGGAACAGAATTGGTAAGGAAGGGAAATACTAAAACTTTTTTCTTGGATTATGAAAATGTTTTCCATATTATATAGTTGGTAATTACAAAGGTACACTCAAATATCAAAAATCATCAGACTGAACATGTATGGTCTGTTTATTTTACTGTGTAAATCAATATTCCCCCCAAATTCCCTTTTAAATGGCTGGCATGTTTACTCATAAAACATTTTCCTAATATCAAAAATTCTGAGCCTGGGAGTATAGCTCTGTGGTAGAATGCTTAGCATGCACGAGGCCCTTGGATTTGAGCACTAGCACCACCAAACAAAAACCAAAACTGCAGGTAGAAGAAATGGGCCAAATATGTATATATGTGAGCGAATGAGACAGAAAGAGTTATTATAACTACATGTTAAATCATGCTTATGCAGAAAGATACACTTCTTAACATTCATCATTACTATCCACCTTGTATAACTGAAATATGCCTAAACATGGATATTAAGTAAGGTACATTTATTTTTTGCCACTCAAAAGAAAATCAAACCAAACACAAATAACACTCTCGCCCAACACATCAAAAACTAACGCCCAATGGTAGTTGTAACATATGGATTATGTCCAGAACAATCCATAGTATTTAATTTAAAGTCATTCAATTTATAAAAATTTTACTACTGCATATTTTAAATAATCTAAGTAACAGAAAAGTCAAACATACACTGATTAAGACAAAATGCTTAACCATAAATTTTGCTTCCTTTGAAACAGTTTCAGGGGAAATAAAAGAAGCAAGCTTGTGGGGAAAACACAAAAAAACCAAAACCAAGGGAATTCCAGAAAGTGCAAGCATCACCGGAGGAAGCACCAGGACACAGCATTAGATTCTCATTCCCATAGTTCTTAGTAACACCACTACAATATCCCATGGAGAAAATTGGAAAGCCACTTGTGACAGAGATAAACTTGCTGACACATAAAAGTGTGAGTAGAATATAACTTCAAACAAGCAGTTAAAAAAACCAATCAGCAAAACCCAAGACAAAGGAAAAGCCTTGCTGTAAGAGGACAATGCCTAAGCTTAATCATGATACATACCCGTCTGTCGATCTTATCACCCTGCAAATTATACATTAAAAATTACTCATAAATATTACTACTTTGAAAAAATATAAATCTAGAAAAAGCCCTCAACTACTTTTTTGGTCTCTGTAAATTCAAGCCAGTAATTTGGAACAGGACAGTTATAATCTTTTCTTGTAGAAACATGATACATGTTTAAAACATAAAGGTTGATTTTATAGCACTGTGATTACTTAGAGTGAGGAAGACACTTGAGAAATCTTTAGGATTTCTCATTATACATTTATTATAATTATAATATGGAAACATGTTTGTGGATAATAACAATCAGATTACTGTTCAGCTTAAGAAAGCTGTTTCAACAAACATAAAAATGTCAAGTATTAATTAAGTAAAGATATGAAAATTTTGGTGTTTTTTTTTTCAAATTGCTAAGAGATAAGTAATAAGTAGCCCGTTGAAGTAAACCAATGTAAACATTGACACTTTTTTTTCTACAAGTTAATTTTTAAGCTTTCACTTCTAACTTCAATAGATGATATTCATGTTTCTTTAAAAGGTCAAGACAAGGGTTATGGCCTAGGAGTGAAGCTCAGTGGCAGAGTGTGGGCTCAGTATGCAAGAGTGGTTCAATCTCTATCACCAATAAATAAATAAAATTCAAAAAGCTCAAAAAAAGGAAAAATTCAATGTGTGGCAAAATGAAAAACTAAGGAAGAATACAGCACATTATCACAGGAGAATGGGGAGGTTAATTCTACTCCTAGAGAAAGTGGACAGAGCTGATTCACATTTTAACTTTCCATGAGTGACTCTGAATGTTAATGACTACAGTTCTGCTAAAGCATGAACTTGAACTATTGAAAAGTAAGGCTAGTACATGTGGACAAATTATTAGTAAATGATATTTTTAAATGTCCTACCATCCATATTTCAACAAAGCTTGTTATTCTCATTAAGAATCTAAAGGAATGCAAATATGTTTGTTTTCTACATCTTATTAGGATAATTATGTGTTGGGGACATGAAGATCTTTAGAACCCACAAACACAGAAAGGGTATACTGAATAACTGTGAATGCAATGGGTTTTACTTCTGTATGATCAACTGCTTTGGGAAAAGAAAGGGGACAGAACATAGCTATGAACTGCTTTATTCTTCTCTCATGAACTGATCTGAATTCAGATACTGAGCAGAAAGAGAAAATGACATTCAAGAACACTGTAAATACTTCAAAAAGAAAAAAAAAAGCCAAAAAAAACACCTTTCTGCCCAAAACTGTGCTTTCACCATGAAACAGATCTTATCTAACTATTTGGTAAAACTAGTCATATAAAAATATTTATTGCTTCCTCTCCACAAAACTGCTTCTGGTTACAATGAAATAAAAAGTAGGAAAGTACTTTATTTTTCATGTGCATCTTCTAAGGACATCCTTAAATTGTTTTATCACTGGGATCAAAACATACAGCTCAAACTTACAATGTTTTACCTGTGAAAGGATGTTGGTGCACTGTTGCAGTAAGGAAACAGGAGGGTTGCCAATACTCGTAGCAAGTTGAACCCTGAGCAACTGTTCTTTCTGAGTAGCATTTTCTTGTAAAGCATGGGCAAGAGCCACAGCAGCACACCAGTTTGAAAGTGAATCAGTAGAAAACAAACCTCCACATAATAACTGTCCAGCTGAGACTGAATTCCCTGTTGCTACAAAGATGGCAGGCAGATAAAAATAATAGATTATTTGTGGAAATAATAATATATTATTATTATGTGTGGAAATAAACCAAAATTTACAACAAAAATTTTAAATTATTTTATACACAAACACACACACACACACACACACACACACACACACACACACAGTATGAAACTCTACTAAATGCTACATTGTTAACCAGAAGTATTCAGTCATATTTTCAAAACAAGAAAAGCCTGCTTTTCAAAATAAAATGAATGAGCTGGGCGTGGTGACACACCACTGTAATCCCTGTGAATCGGGAGGCTGAGGCAGGAGGACTGCAAGTTTGAGACCAGCCTCAGCAACTATGCAAGGGCCTAAGCAACTTAACAAGACCCTGTGTCAAAATGAAAAAATAAAAAGGGCTGGAAATGTGGCTCAGGGATAAAGTACCCCTGGGTTGAATCCCCAGTAACAACAACAACAACAAAAAGCCAACAAAATGAACAATGAGAGAAAGGTATCTTGGAGGAAAAGTAGCATAACAAAGAAATATCAGAACACCTTAGGCAACCAATTGATAATGGCAATAGTTCATAAAATTATTACTTTAACTGAAAACAATATTTCTAAAATAAATTCTAAAGAAATGGCACATTCTTTATTCTATTAAGTCCAGGGTCTTACTTTCATTTATAGAAAATAATTTATGGTAATAAAAATTTTTTAACCATAAAAGCTTTTGGTAAAATATAATACTCAATTTTGATTTAAAAAAACTCTATAGTTTATGTAATTAAAATGAGATTTACTTATGTTTCCAATAGCCTATGCCAAATTACTCTTAAAGTTAACAAAGGTAAATATTAAAAGAGTTCACACCAGATAAATTGAAATATTTAAAGAACCCATAAAGAGGAAATGGATCTAATCTATACTAGAACAAGAGATTAAAATGTCAAGTGCAATTTCATGGTAGGATGTATCCTTAGAGTGGTATTTACTACTAACAATAGTTTCTGTTTATTAGCATCTATTATGCCAGATATTGGGATATGTGCTTTACATAGATAATTGTATTAATTCTCTCACCCAATCTTCCATCCTTCCTTCCTGTACTAAGGACTGAACCCAGTGGTGCTGTACCACTAAGTTATATCCTCAGCCCATTTTTTGCTTTTTAGACATGATCTCACTCAAGTTGCTTAGGGCCTCACTAAGTTGCTAAGGCTGGCCTTGAATTTACCAATCCTCCCTGCTTAGCCTCTTGAGCAGCTGGGATTACAAGGTGTATGCCATGATACCTGGCTTCTCAATATTTCTAATGGGTAAGTATTATTCTCACACAAAGACAGTATTATCCTCTCATAACTTAAAAAAGCAAGAGGAAACTCTATAACGTAAACTCTAGTCTGACTTCATAAACACTGTTCTCTACATTTAACTAATTTAAGCTTAAGAATTCAATTTATTTTTTAAGCATATAAAAAAATAAGTATTTTAGGCTCAAGCACAAATGAAAATTCAAGTATAAAAGCTTGAAAGACAATTATATTTGCTTTTAAAAATAGAAATTATAACTAAATTATTTACCATCAATAGTGGAAGGTAGAAGCGTTGACACAATTTCTCCTTGTCCTTTTTGGTTTTTATATAAGAAACACTGGAAACAATAGAGAACAGCACAGCGCAACACAAATGGCTGCCTTTCATTAACCATGGACATGAGAAGTACTACAATTGCTGGTCTGTTGCATTTAAAAAGAAAAAAAGAAAATGAAGCATTATGACCCAAGCACACAAATGAAAAACCAGTCATTTTTCTTGAATGAAAAACTATAACTAGAACACCAGCAAGTTAAGTATTTCCATCTCCATTTTGCAGAAAAGGAAACTGCAGTGGAGAATAATAATTTGTTTGCTTATGGCATATACCTGTAAAGTACAAGGGTGATTATACATGAGCCTAAATATTTAAGTTCCAAAGACCACACACTCAATTTTTTTTACTATAGATTAAACCCAGGGGTGCTTTATCACTGAGCTTCATGCCCAGCCCTTTTAAATTTTTTTAGTTTGAGACAGGGTTCTGCTATGTTGCTGAGGCTGGTCTTGAACTTGTGATTCTCTTGCCTTGGAAGTTTCCCAAGTAGCTGGGACTATAGAAAAAGACCTCTCACTCTTAAAATACCAATATATTTACCATTTTTCTTGGCAGTATTAGGGACTGAATCTGGGTGTGTTCTACTACTGAGCTATATCCCCAATCTTTTTTTATATTGAGAACAGGTCTTGCTAAGTTGCAGAAACTGAATCAAAATTATGATTCTTCTGCCTCAGCTTCCTGATCAACTGTGTTATAGGTATGTGCCACTATGCCCAATACCAGTATATTTACTTGTCAGATAATTTCTAGTTTTAAAACAGAATTCAATTTTTTACAACGGAGTAAGATGTATAATGAGATAAGTAAGCTTTTATTTCCTCAGTCATTTCCCATTTTCTACCTTGGTGGGTTTGAAGGTGCGTTTACAGAAGCAAAGTAGTCTTGGTTTACTTGGCAGCCTCGAATAACTTCTGATACAGTATTTATGGTCTGTGAAGAAGAGAAAAAAATACTATATAAAAAAATAAATCAAGGAAAAAAACCTGTTTTCAAAAAAAGAAAATATTACATGCTGCTTTTTGTTTTTAAACTCCCAAAATCAGACACCCCAGATATCAGTTATAACATTATAATCTTGTAACATTTTCTCAACATAAAATTTTAAAACAGTAAACGTAGGGTTCTCATAAAAAAACAAAACACTTAAAATTGCAAAAAAAGCCCCTAAGTTAATAATATTCTAAGAGAAAAGAGATCTATTTCTATAAAACTAGAGAAAATGCTCTAAAATAAAATCAGAGAACATATTTAAAAAGTTTGAGGCCAGCCTGGGCAACTTGGGCCTTGTCTCAAAATAAATAGGGCTGGGGATGTAGTGCAGTGTTAGAGCACTTGCCTAGCAGGTGTGAGGCCCTGAGTTCAGTTTCCAGTAGTGCAACAGAGGAAAAACTAAAAAACAAAACATAACCAATTAAAAACTCAATTTAAGGATGACGTTGGAAAAAACCTCCAAGAAAATGGAATAAAAGGACAAAACTCTTTTTCAAAATAACATGTTATACATAACATATGCTATTTTTGTCGAATAAAAGTAATTTTTTTTAGAATTTTTTTTATTAGTTGTTCAAAACATTACATAGCTCTTGACACATCATATTTCATACATTTGAAATTAGTAATTTTTAAAAAAAGACAAATAGGTCCAGAAAGTCTAATCTGTTGTAGAAGATAACAGAAAAAAGAGGAAATTATCAAGGAATCCCAAAATTTTCCTCAGAACTAAAGGACATGTGTCTTCAGTTGAAAATAGCCTAATGAGTGGTAAAAATAATTAGGGAGTAGAAGAAGGTCCTTAATACAGCATATCATCACTAAATTTCAGAAAAATCAGAAATAAAGAAAATATCTCAAAAATTTCTATAGAAAAAAAAGGTTATTAAAAGGTTTAGAACTCAGAACAGTTAGAGATTTCTTTTTGGGGGGGAAGGGGAGTACTAGGGTTGAACTCAGGGGCACTCAATCACTGAGCCACATCTCCAGCCCTTTTTTGTATTTTATTTAGAGAAAGGGTCTCATTGAGTTGCTTAGCACTTCAATGTTGCTGAGGCTGGCTTTGAACTTGCAATCCTCCTGTCTCAGCCTCAGCCTCCCGAGCTGCTGTTATTACAGGCGTGTGCCACCTTGCACCGCAGTTAGAGATTTCTTAACAAGTTACATGAGAACAATGTTCTGGAAGTTGAATATCATTTCTAACTCTGAATTCCATACTTAAACATTGAATTAACTCTGAAGGTAGAAGAATATAATTTTCAGATATGAAAGAGCTAAAAGAAATTTTTTTTGTCATTTACTTTTTTTTAAAACAGGAAAATAAGACAATTAACTAATGGATAAGAGAAAAAGATATAGAATCTAGATGACTAAAAAATTCAAGTGAAGAAGAGGTACAGGGAAATCTAGGAATTTATGTCAAGGAAAAAGAATTTGTTATTCTATGAATCAACTCATTGAGTAAAATTAAGTCACTTTGTTCTCAGGTATAGGTACAGAGTATGTACAACAAAATTAAAAACAATTCTGGATGGATCTGTTAAAAAGTTTTAAGCTTTATGAATCATGCTATAAAACTTGTGGAATGAGTATGTACAACAAAATTAAAAACAATTCTGGATGGATCTGTTAGAAAGTTTTAAGCTTTATAAATCATGCTATAAAACTTGTGGAATGAGTATACCTTTTGGAACATCATTATTATTTAGTAAGATAGTAAGGAATCCAACATAAAGACAGGTAAACCTAAAAAGTAGTAATAACTATTTTTCCTTCAGCTAATATCTGATTCTTCCTAAGATTCATGATTTCAACTTCCACAGAGTGGCTTCTGCCTTAGTTTCAATTACCTCAGTCAGGATATCAGCAGGGACTCCGGTAGCCATTAAGATAGTGCAAAGCTGTTGCAGTAACCCACACTGGAACATAGCTTTCTGACAGCTACTGGTAGCACCAGGAGGGTTGGTGGGAGATACTAGTACCCGCACAAGCTGTAAAAGAAAGAGAAAACAAAATTGGTCTTTTAAAGATTTATAAAGTCTTGACGCAAATCTGATCCATGTGAACAAGAGAATCTATATGAAGCATCCCCTCACCTGCTCAGCCAGATCTAGGTGCTCTTTCCTTCATGCTCCCATGGCAACAGTGCTGTTAACAGTACATATTATATTATGCTATTTGCTTAAGGTTGTCTCCTTCAGATGACTGTGAACTCCCAGAGAGTAGCAACTGACTTGGTCATTTTTGTATTCCAAATAAGCACAATATTTGTAATAATACATATTCAGTAATGAATAAATGATTAAGTTAGAGGATTGCAGACCCCTTATCAAAGTACAGGTAAATTACCTAATAATAGAGAAGGACTGTAAACACAAGGGCCTGAGGTTTAACAGATACCCCTTAAACTGAAAATATAAAGAAAGGCTAAAACTAACAATTAGAGATACGGCAGAAGATTTGTGCATAAGAAAAGGGGTTGGCCTTGTTAATTGTTAATGCTAATTAAATTCCTATGAGTCTATGATTATTCTAAACCTGAACATGAAATTTCAGAAACATGATAAAAGTCACTCCAAATGACTGTTCTGGCATTGTTACATCTTCAAAATAATTTTACATATATCCTGCATTATAAAACTACAGTTACATATATACATAAAATTTTGTATAATGAGACCAAATAGGAAATTTATAATATTTTGTTAACAACGAAATGAAAATCAAATGTTACACATTATTCTTCTGCACATAGAAGTTATGAACTTAATCAATGACATAAAAGGGTAAACTAAAACAATTGTATTGCTACAGATGGTGAATATCATAAAGATTGTGATTTCACTAAGAAAGGTGACATTTTTGTAGGGGGAAGGAGTACACATAAAAAAATAAAAGTGGGTTTGAAAAGCTAGAGAATAAAAGGTAACCAGAAGGGCTAGGGTCTTACTTTCATTTATAGAAAATAATTTATGGTAATAAAAATTTTTTAACCATAAAAGCTTTGGTAAAATATAATACTCAATTTTGATTTAAAAAAACTCTAATGGGAATGGATCTAATCTACACTAGAATAAGAGATTAAAATGTTAAGTGCAATTTCATGATAGGATTTATCCTTAGAGTGGTATTTATTACTAACAATAGCATGTGTGAAGCACTGGGTTCGATTCTCAGCACCGCATATAATAAATACAATAAAGGTCCATTAATAACTAAAAAATATATTTAAAAAAGTAACCAGATAGCACTAGAACTTGGGAAAAACTTCAACTACTCGTTAAATCAGTAATGAACAAATTGATTATCTAGAAATTTCCACATGTGGATTACCATTCTCAAAGAGGGTTGATTAGTAAATTGATGTTTAATAGATTAAAAAAACAAAAAACAAAAAACCACCATCACCATCACCAACAACAAAACACTGTAGGTGGTGGTGATTCCTGTCCTTGGTCTTTTCTAATCAGGCTTCTGGGTTTTTCCCCTTTTATTTATTTCTCTCCCACCCTTATTATTACTATTACTACTTCTTTTTGAGTAAAGCAAGTACCAGGCAATGTTATTTCCTGCCTAAATATTTCTGAGTGCATTTCCAGTGAATAAAGATTTTTTAAAATGCGATTCTTCAAAAACTTAATCATGCCATTATTGCACCTAAGAAAATTAACAATAATTCTTTAGTATCTAATAGCAGCTGAGTATCTTTATTGATGATACAAATAAAGAAAAGTGATTATCAACTTCCAAGATGGCAGAGGAGGATGGCTGAAAAAAGGAATACTTGATGATAATAAGATAAAGGAAGACCTAATAACATTCAAATATGTAAATTATTGTCACAAGGAACAGATTCCCATTATTTCTGAAAATAAGACTAGGGAAAAACTGTAGAAGTTTGGTCAAGACAGATTTTAATTTAACATATGGATTAATAACTAATTTTTTTCAAAAGGTGCTTTCCCAAATTTTTATCTGAATAAAAGCCCCCAAGTATACCTGCATTCCAAGAGTTCAAAGCTCCCTAGAAAACAAAGTGAGACTTAGTCTCTTAAAAAAGAAAATAAAGTTCCAAAGTAGCTCAATTTTGTTTTTCAATGGCTTAGAATTAAATCATCATGATTATAACTTTGATGTTGAATAATTTCAATTAGGATGTATATATCCAAACAGAACAATTATGCATTTTCATTTTGTGTATAACAGCTTGAAACATAAGCAACTCCAAATAAAGCTACTCAGAAAGAATACTCTAACAAAATAACGCGTGGCCTGTGAAGTCATGAATGAATAAACTACTCAATCTTTGAGGTGAAGAACTTATTAAAATAAAGTAATCTCAGTTCCTCTGCTCAGAAGTTTATAGTCTGCACTGGTAGAGAGGAAAGTTGTAGTAGGGTAGGCACAGTTAGCTTATTCACACTTTTTTTTTTTTTTTTTTTTTTGAGACTACATTGCCCAGGCAAGTCTTACACCTCTGGGCTCAAGTGATCCTTCATGTTAGCCTCCCAAGTACTGGCACTAAAGATGCACACCACTGCACCTGACCTAGCTTATTCACTTTTTTGAAAACAATCAATCAAACAAACAAACCCCCAGAAAAACAACCAACTCATTATATAACTAGAATAATGTATTTTTTCTATTTAATGATGCACTCTTCATTCAAAAAATTTTGGTAAAATAGTACTTTATTAAACTTTCTTCAAAATAATTCTTTACATAGCATTAAAATCATAAAACAGGAGCAGGCTCCTCCCACAGTGAGAAATTAAATTCTTACTGTTGGTCAGGAAATGTTTTTGCATACATATCATCAGATCCCTTCACTCACTCTGATCTCATTTTTGTAGTACTGGGGATTATACCTAGTGGCACTCTACCATTAAGCTACTTACCCTGACCTTTTTAATTCCACCCCCTCCAACACCACCTTAGGACAAGCTCCTGCTGAGTTGCTGAGGCTGCCCTTGAATTTGTGATCCTCCTGCCTTCACCTCCTTTGTAGCTGAGATTTCAGATGTGTGCCTGGCTTACATTATGAAAATTTCTTTGAATATTCTTCTTAAGAAAGCAGTATTTAACAAAGACTATAAAGTGACCCTCTTTATAAAACATAAAAATAGTGAATTCTTGACACATGTAATACTGACATGTGAAGACAGAAATGATGAAGTCAGGAGTATAAATGTAATTGACTTTTTGACCATTTTTTCTGTTACAACACTTTTGTAACAGTTTTTAGACATATTCTAAATGGGGTAATGAGATAATTTTTAATCTAAACTAGGACACTTTTGAAGTGAAAGAGGGCATTATTAGTAATAACAAAAAAGAATCCTGTCCTGGTAAATGGGGGTGTATAGTCACCCTGATTATCAATCAGTGCTACACAGGCAATTCTGAGGACATGGAATGATATTCAAACTCTCACTACAAGTGTACAATCTCATTTTGAGGTGTGTAACTTCCAAGATACTGGCATAATTCAGAGACATTCAAAGACCCATAAGAATCACTAGAGGAGAACATAAATTAGGAGGCTGGTACAAATTTAAGGATTTGGAGAAGGGGATTCAAAAAAGGATTAAGTAAATAAATCTAAGAACTTGAAAACTTTCTTCACTATAGAAATCATTTGGGATCCTACTGTCCTCACTTTTACATCCATCCTAAGCATTTACCATGAAGCTTAAATAAAATGACAAGGTGATTTGTCAATTTAATTTTTATTAATCTTAAAATTAACATAATCAATCTTTAGGCGGACATAATCATTCACATCTTAGCATCCTGTGCTTGGCTCTTAGCAAATATTTATTGAATTAATGTATAGGAAGTTAATATTCTGAATATTAAAATTTACTATATTAGAGCCCTAATTAAAGAAAGCATATTTTAAAAATTCAGAAAAACAAAACTGAACCTATTATTTCCTAATGTAAAACCTATTAGGAAACTGTGTCTGTATTTGCTTTAAAATAATGCAGCAGAGCAAGAACAAAAGAGGAACAAAAAAAAAAATGTGGGATGTTAATTATCAAAGTTGAATAATGGTTGGATTGGGGGAAGGGATTTCTGGCTTTGAATATAACTGCATATTTTCCATATTAAAAAGTTTTAAAGCCCACCTGAAACCAACTAAATACCTTGGATCTACCAAATGCAAGTAATCTCCTTTTCTTTGAAATAATCTCTTAAAAAATTCACATCACATTTATGTCTAAGGACAATATACCTGTAGCATTAGATGTAGATTGGTCACTTTCTGTGCAGACCAGCCAGAATTTTCATCTCCAACTTCAAACCAAGGTTTCATGCGCTGAATATATGAGCCTTCTTTAAAAAAATTTTGATTGGAATTGTTGTTTTTTAACAAGTTTTGGAGCAGAATCAAACAATCTTCAACTACTATACCTGGGGAGAAAATGTGAAATGGAAGTGTTAAGGCTGATAACATCTGAAGGAAAGTACAATCTCCAAATATTTTCAAAAAGGTAAATCTCCATGCTTAGAATCTCCTCAGTATGGGAAGGCACACATCCTCTCTCTTGATGGCCACAGGCCACAATCCATGTGCTCTTTCTCAAATCTCATAATAATGTTTTGATTTCTATGTCCAACCATCCACTTAGCACATTAACTCATACTTCTTATTCAAATCTAGGGTTAAACACCAAGACTCAAGGATCAGGTTAGCATCACCAGTTACATCCCCTTACAGTAGCTTGTTCTCATTAATACATGTCTGTCTTCTCCACTAGATTATAATTCACAAACACAGAAATTTGTGAATGCCCTACTTACTTCTATATTGTTGGTAGAGACAAGACATCAGGTATATACATAGTAACTATTAAATATTTATTAAATTAATCAATCATACCTTATTTAATCTCTAAGAAGCATTTGACATTATTGTCTCTGTGTCTCTTCTTTAAAACCTCCTTTTCTCTTGGTTTCTAAAACACTACTTTCACCTGATTTCCCAATAGCTTTCTGGTTATTCCTCAGACTTTCTGTTTTTCATGGTTTCCATCCTTCATTGTTTGATCCTTTTCCTACTTCTCTGCTTTACAACATACTACTCTGTCTCAGGATAGTTTCATCTACACTACAGTTTCACCTATCATCACAGTGAAAACTTTCTAACTGATCCCAACTTTACCAAATGCCAGATTAACCAATGATTTCCATTTTCTCTGTAAAGCATACTGACTGATGCCAGATGCTCACTACTGGTAGATTCCTCTATTTATACCCACACTTTTGCTCCTACTAGTTGAGCTCCACATTTACAACATCAATTACTTCTTAAAACATACTTTTAAAATGTTTTACAGAAAAACTGAGCGATAATAAAGTTTCCATATGTTTTCCGCTTTCTAATTTCTCCTATTATTATTGTTTTTACAGAGAGAGAGAGAGAGAGAGAGAGAGAGAGAGAGAGAGAGAGAGAGAGAGAGAGAGAGAGAATGAATTTTAATATTTATTTTTTAGTTTTCGGCAGGCACAACATCTTTGTATGTGGTGCTGAGGATGGAACCCGGGCCGCATGCATGCCAGGCGCTCGAGCACACTACCACTTGAGCCACATCCCCAGCCCCTAATTTCTCCTATTATTAACATTTTGTATTAGTGTGGTACATAATTATATAACACAAAAATGTTAATTATGCAAGTACATTTACACAAATATAAATAATAAACACTTATATATTATATAGTGTAAAATATATGTATATTTATATATTTGTAATGGGGATTAAATCCAGGGTTACTTTACCAGAGTTATATTCCTAGACTTTCTTATTTATTTGAGTTGGGCTTGCCAAATCATTGAGGCTGGCCTTGAATGTTCAATTATCCTAGTTCAGTCTTTTTACATTTTATTTTGTGACAATGTCTCCCTAAGTTGCTCAGGCTGGTCTGGAATTTGCCATCCTCCTAACTCATTCTCTCAAGTAGCTGGGACTATAGGTATGTGCCACTGCTCCTGGCTATGTTTAGCTTTTTAAGAAACTGATAATCTTTCAAAGTGGTTGTACCATTTCGCATTCCTACTAGCAATGAGTTTCTGTTTGTCCACATCCTCACCAGTATTTGATGTTGTCAGTGTCTTGGATTTTGTGTAGTGATCTTATGGTTTTAATTTGTAGTTCCCTCATGAGTATGATGTTGAGCATCTATTGACATGCTTACTTGCCATCTTCTTTTGTGTGAAGTCATTCAAATCTTTTACCCATTTTTACATTGTCTTGTTTTCTTATTGTGAAGTTTTTTAAATTCTTGGTATATTTTGGATATGCATTCCAGTTCATGGCCTTTCTTTCCATTCTGTCAACAGTGTCTTTTGCAGAGCACAAATTTTCAATTTTAATAAAATCCCATTAGTCAATTTTTTTCATTCAAGAATCATGCTTTTGGCATTTTACCTAAGAGTTAATTGTTTTTTCTTCATGAATTTACAATGATATTTACACTGGTTATTAATTAAATATTATATAAACTGCCAAAGTATAAATGTGAAAACAGGTATTTTTATGAAAACTAAATTTAAGTCTTTGGCAAAGCTCAATGAAAGGAAGTCATTAAAAACATCTCCTTGGTTAAGTATAGATAATGATTCTGAAAGACAAGGAAAAAAACTGTAAAAATGGAAAAATTCTGTATTCTACTTTAAAAAAAAAACAAATACAAATCCTACATGATAAAATATAGGTGTGATGTAAACGATGAAAACTAATTAGCAGACTCATATTCAGAAAAAAGTCCTAGTCCTAAGATTAATACATAAATATATATATTTTTATATATAACATATATTTATATATATTTTATATTTTTTTATCTTATTACATTTAACATAAAGTGTTTAAGGTATATATTTTAAGTACTTCTTAAGAATCTCCGATTTAACCACTCCCGATCTGTCTAGAGTAGTGGCTACCTTACTTCATATTACTGGATCCTCACCTTATAAGGAGGAATCACTCTATCTACCTCTTATATAGGACCACACATCTCCATTAAATAAAGTCTGCATTTAGGACAATCTGATGGCTCTGGAGGAAAAAAGTATGTCAAAACCCTCACTACAAAGGGCAGTCCTTTCTTCAGGTGTACATGTAGTAAATACTAGAGCCTTGATGGCCACTGTCAGTTACAAGAGCCTCTGGAACTTGTCTTAGTAACCATGACAACTAGCTAATTCTACTTTGCCTTAAAATACCATTTTCTTCAATAATTTCCAAAAACATATTTGTTGGGTCATCTATACTTTACCATTTGTTATCATTACATTCCCTTTACCACATTTAATTTTCTTTCAAAAACTTTTATGGTCTCAATAATATCAAATACAGCTGTACCCTCAATTACTTCTTTTTTTTTTTTTTTTTTATTGTTGGTCGTTCAAAACATTACACAGTTCTTAATACATCATCTTCCACAGTTTGATTCAAGTGGGTTATGAACTCCCAACTTTACCCCGTATACAGATTGCTGTTTCACATCAGTTACACTTCCATTGATTGACATATTGCCTTTCTAGTGTCTGATGTATTCTGCTGTCTGTTCAATTACTTCTTGTAGTAATTTTCTTTTACAAATCTGCTTTATCCTATAATATTCTTAAGTAAAAGGCAGTTCATGCTCAATTGTATGCACCTAAGAGTTGGGATGCCAAATCTCTGATCCTCCCAATCCAGTATACTTTTTAGAGATCATAGGTTCCTCTACCCTCTTACAAAAAAAAAATCTTGTTCATTTAAGGTTCGGAATACATGACTATACCATCTTTCCTTTTTTGCTATTATTGTTGGCTTACCACCCCTCACTGTAGTTATTAACAAATTTCTGGTCACTACTCTTTGTTCATTGAAAATACCACTGGCATGTTGCTCAAAGTTTTCTTTTTCTTAGTTGTACTCTCATTCTTGATAGCTTTATAGTAAAAAATAACCAACTAATGTTGCCTCTTGTTTTGTGGCTTCACCTTCAATGACATTTCTTACTCTCTTACTAAAACCTCCTATCTTTCTGGTTCAAGTATTCTCAGTTTATCTATTTTAGGGCTCCCCTAAAACTTTCAATTTATCAACCAGACATCTTCCTTTCTTTTTGGAAACCCCATTCTGTCTTTACTTTCTTCCTTATCCAGCTTAGATTATATAGATCCTCATTTCTTCCACTTCATAGGTAATATGCTAAATTCTGTTTCACTGTCTTCATAAAACCTTCCTGGAAAAGAACTAAGCCCTTGACTTTTTTCTACATCTGCATCTAGGCAGCTGAATAATGCTGGGAGGAAGAGTCATATAATCAAGCATGTACACCACCATAAAATCCTGGTGAACAACCTTGATGGGGCTGTATCCACTACTGTGAGTCTTACTAATTACTGTAATCAACTAGCTCTCCTATCCTTCAAAAAATGATTTCTAACCTTCTCAATTAAATCTCAACCATGTTCTCCATTGCTCTCATCAAGAGTCTGCCTTGAACTCAACCTCCTGTCAACAAATCTGTAAAAGGACCTGCACCTTCACCTATACTTTCAGAAAGACAGGAAAAATGTGGCCCAGCATTATCTGAAGAGATGTAGCTAAGACTTCCCAGAAATCATGAAAAATACCAAGATAGATCATAGAAGCCTAACAGGATAAAGAAAAAGAAATCTATACTCATTCAATATGTCAGAATAAAAGAGGATCAAGAATGAGCTCCCATTTCTCAAACTGTATTCCCTAGAAATTAAGAATTTAGTGAGTACTAAAGGAATCTCTTCAAATAATCTCTTCATACTATACCTCCATCACTGTTCCCCTCCTCTGTAATAATGTCCAGTAGCCTCTCGAAAGCATTTTCAAAAGCAACAATTTTCTGAATTGCTCCATTGCTTCTTGTTAATGCCTGTAGTAGTAAGACACCCTTATGGAGAAAAAAGGATAATGTTCAGTGAACTACAATATTTACTAGACATTTTTAAATCAATGGCAGGAATTTCACAAGTTCTACTCCTTCACTTTACATATAGGGAAAATAAAGGCAAAGAAGTATTGTAATTTTTCTAAGGTTACAAATCTCAAAGGGACTTACCAGGTCTAACAATCCCTAATTTAGTTCGTATATATATATATATATATATATATATATATATATATATATATATATATATACATACACGAACTAAATAAGTATATATATATATATGTGTGTGTGTGTGTGTATATATATATATGTATATATATATATACACGAGCCTGTGTGTGAGTGCACACCCTCCCCCATATTTATCAATCACTATAGTTTTCATTGTGGCTTAAGTGAGTTGGACATAATTATCTTCTCAAGAATGCTGCTATACATGCTTATATACATGCTAGAAAGACCACCACATTCTAGTAGAGAAAGTGCACAAATTCTTTTAAATATCTGGCCTTGAAATTCCTAAAACTTGATTCTAAGTCAACAGAAAAAAGAATGATAAAACTCATGTATCATGAATGTCATGTCCAACACAAGACAGTTCATGATAGTCTTTGCCTTTTAATTTTTCTTAGCTTCTGTTATTAGTTTATATATTTTGCCACTACTTTATTATTCTACAAAAACTCGACTTTCCTACTTATTACCCACTTGTGCTTATTTCAGAATCAAATAAGAAGTACTTATGAGCCCGTAAGTATCCATGACAGTCAAGGGGATAGCAAATATTTAATGAAAAAAATTTCAGATGCTACTTCAAAAGAATAGCAAAGATACTTCAAAAGTCCCACAGAAGCATATAAGCTGTTAGCTGTCAGTTGGAGAAAAATGCCCATGGCCTTATTGGGCTTATTCCATCATTTTACTGTCAAGTTTCAACACAAAGATGAGAGAGAAAGGAAAAAGTGGTTATTTTTACACATCAAATTCTTGAGTTTAATGCTGACACCTTGAGTTTAACTGCTGACAAAGAGAAGAAGAAATACAGAAGAAAAAAACCATTGAGGTTCTGAGATTGATAAAGTGGGTTTAGAAACTAATTTTAATTTGCAAATTAAAGCAAATTACATAAATTCAGAGTTTCCGTATAAAACAGGACAATAGACTATTACAGGATTTTAAAATAAAGACTGAGGAGGTAAAATAGTTTCTATAGAACCTACTATATTTTAAATTTTCAAAACATGTTAGTTTCTTTTCCCCTTGAATAGATTTTATTGAGACTAAAGAAAATAAAGCTGTAAAACACATAAAAACCAAGAATCCAGACATTGTAATCATAAAATTAATAAAAAACAATATGTAGAGAAAATCATTTTATCTATCTCAAATAAAAATTGAGGACAAACGTTAGAAAAATAGATGGAGAGTTAAAGGGAAATAATAGATAATGCAGCTCTCTCAACAAATATATAGATACAGATAAAGATATATAGGTATATATCAGGATTGGGAATGTAGGCCACCAATAGAGGGCTTGTACATCATGTATGAGCCCCTGAATTCAGTCCCCCACACCACAAAAAGGCAATTTTATGTCTGCAAAGGAAAATACATGATATTCAAGGAAAGGCACCTCAAATTCCTAATGGATGTGTGCTCATTTAAATAAGAGAATTCTTGACAAATAACTCTTAAATATTAAAGAATAAAAAAATATTTCTTACAAATAGAATTACTATAATTTTACCAATTATAATATTGCACCAACATACATATACAAAATTCTAAGTAAGTTTAAAAAAAATTGAATATATGGGCTAGAAGTCAAGAGTTTTGTTTCTACTTTGTCTCTAACCAGACATTATGAAGTTAAGAGGAATCCAAATGATAGTCACTAGAATTTAGGAAGAACAGGGTCAGGAAAAACAAATATAAAAATGAATGAGATATGGCTAACAAAAAGTCCTTTAGTTTTTAAGGCTCTTGGGCTTCTGACTGCAAATATGGAGACTGAATTTAAAAAGCTTTCTTCAATTGCTAGCTGAAGTTTTGTGTTTGTGTATGGGCATGGTGCTGGGGAGCAAACCCAGAACCACCTGCATGCTAGGCAATACCTCTACCACTGAGCTACACTCTTAGCCCTTTTTATTTTATTTGAGACAAGGCTCACTAAAATGCCTAGGTGGTACCCAAACTTGTGATTCTTCCACCTCAGCCTCCTGAGCAGCTGAGATTACAGGTGTGTACCACTATGCCCAGCTTATTTCAGAGTTTTCATCAAACTGTAGGTAACAACATAGAAAAAAGTTCAAGCAATACAGCATCAATAAAACATAGTCAAATTTAGGGCTAAAGGTTTAGCTTAGTGGTAGGACACTTGCCTAATGTGAAGAACTGGGTTTGATCCCCAGCATAGCAAATTTAAGTGAGTACATAAATAATAATCAAATATTCAGACTTACATATAAACATTAAAATAAACCAGAGCAACTCATGCTATACAGTTAAACAGATATTACCAGGGAAAATCCTTTAAAATTAAGGGAGGTTGAAGACAGCAAATGAAATGTTTTGCTAAGCTTACACAGTTAACATCTAGAAATGTTTCCTGTATTTTTTAGGAGAAAAAGAAATTCTGGGGGTAGAGTTCTGTGTGAAATACAACCTTTCAGAAGACAGTGGAAGAAATCCCAAACTTGCAGAGGGAATAAATTTAAATAGCAAAATGGTTTTTCTATTCCAAAATATTAGACAGTAAGGAAACACAAATAATGTGGACTTGTACATAAAGGTCTAAAAGATTGATCACTACCCCAATCTTCCAAATTCTTAATACACCATAAGGGTAAAAAAAAAAAAAAAGATTTTATTTGCAAGAGAGAAAAAAATCCTGTATATTCTTGGATTTTTTTCAAATAACTTACATCATTACGAATAACTTCCCTGGAATCTGCCAATAAGTCCATCAGTCTGGAAACACCTAGAATAGAGAACCATGAGAACAATATTGGCAGACTGAAACTATGAATAGTGATTCAATTTACAATTTGTTAGAACACCATTTCATTCACCTTCTCTAGGAAATGATCCTCACATTTTAAACAAAATTATATTGGGATGATAAATCACTTACCCATTGGACTGACTAAAATAATCTGCTGCACCTGGGGCCCTAGTTGTTTTAAAAGAGAAGTCAGAAGCTTCACACCAGGCCAACGGACATGGAAATCAAATTCCTGTAATATAAACATTTAAAATATTTAACATCTATAATTCACATTTTGAAGAAAAATATTTTCTTTCTGACTACTAGTGGTACCAGAAACTAAAGTTAAAAATGAAACTGTAGAAAACTTTTATAAAGAAATAGTGGGTGATGAAGCTCAGTGGTAGAACGCTTGTCTTGCATGTGCAGGGCTCTGCGTTCAATCCCCAGTACAAATAAAGAAAACAAATAAATAATTAAATAAAAGTGAGAAATAAAAAGCAATAAAAAAAGTCAATGTAAATTGAATAAACTAACTAAAATGTTAGTGATGAAATAAAACAGTATTTGGCAGAAATAAATAGGATGCAAACAGTATTTTAATAGCTTATATATTTCTTGAAACATGCATATGGACTTCTTGCATGCATGCATGCATGCAGAAGTATGACACAATACATTTTTAAAGGTATACACATGTTGCTTCCTCAATAATACCCAACACGCAATAAAAAAAAGCTTATTAAGATGACAAAAATATGGGGCTGGGGATGTGCCTCAAGCGGTAGCGCGCTTGCCTGGCATGCGTGCGGCCCAGGTTCGATTCTCAGCATCACATACAAACAAAGATGGTGTGTCCGCCGGAAACTAAAAAATAAATATTTAAAAAAAAAAAAAAAAGATGACAAAAATAGGGCTGGGGATGTGGCTCAAGTGGTAGCACACTCGCCTGGCATGTGCGGTGCGCTGGGTTCGATCCTCAACACCACATAAAAATAAAATAAAGATATTGTGTCCACCTAAAACTAAAAAATATTTTAAAAGAAAGATGACAAAAATATCAAGGTTCCCTATTTACCTCCAATAAAGATAACAGGAGAGTGACATTTTCTTGCTGCTTAATGAAAATTTCTGTAAACTGGCTTCCCAAATCCTCACTCTGTCTTGTGGAATTTTCTTCTGTAATATTAAAAAATAAAGTACTTCAACATGACACTGTGTTAATTTAAAGTATCCTTTCATTAAAGAGTTAAGCAGAAACAATATTATTCCTGGTATTTAACAATTCCATACTGAAACAGTATGGCTGGTAGCAATATCACAATTACAATGAAAAGCTTTATTCTCAAAATAACTTTCAATGCCATTTAAATTATTTAAATACATTTTATTCTTCAAATGTTTAAATATGATTATCTGAAGATATTTAAATATTTACATTTTCTCAAGATAGTAAGTTAAACTTCTGTTAGGGAAAGGGAACTGTTTTGGAGGTGATAAAAATATTCTATCTTGAATGTGGTAGTGGTTGCACTACTGAATTCTTTTGTCCAAACTCACAAGACAAACTTCAAAAACTAATTTTTATTATGTATAAATTATATCTCAAAATCCCCTCAAAATATTATTGATATATAGTCCTTGATGACTATTACTATTTTGAATAATTTGATTATAAAATTAAACCAATCATCTGCAGATTCTTTAGTTCCTTTTCCACATATGAAACTAATTCGGCAATAAAGTCAGAATTTAACATTTCATTTCTCATTTATTCTTTAAAAGATTTTCTATCTGTCCTTATTGTTTAAAAGTTTAAAAGTCTTTATTATTTAAATGTTCTTTAATAAAAAAAAAGCAAAGGATCACTAAAACTGGAAGCAACAACTATCAAAAGCAAATAGTCACTTAAGATCTACCTACATTATAAAGTCCATTTAGAGATGGTAAATATACTACTCCCCATTCCCTCACTCATATCAGACACAGCTGATTGATCAGAGTCTCTATTAAACATCGGAATCCTTTTACACATATTGCTCCAGGCAGTGACTATAAGCCAGTGGAGCTGGCAGTAAAAATCAAACCTGTTTACTATTTTACTATTCCTCAGAATTTTTTTTTGGATGTGACATTTTAAAATTAAAATAGTATAGAAACGGAAAAAAAACCAGCAGATGACAGAAAAAAAAAATCAACAGTGATAGTGATAATCCCATCTAATTATTTATACAGTAAAAAGAGATCAAAAAGGAGAAAAAAGTTTTTTCAAGTTTGATTAAGTACCATATATAGTAGGCTAATTCTTCAGAAACTCTAAAAATGTTTCTCTTAATCGTCCCTTTTATCAATAAAATAATTCACTGTTTCTAAGCCTTAAAACTGCTCTTAAGCAGAAAATACTTTTTTTTTTTCTGAGCATAGACTGTTAGGGAGGCAAGGGAACAGGGTAACAGATCAGGAGGCAAGAAGCTTGGGAAGAGGTGAAAGTAGCTATTAGGAGTCATAATCGTTATGAAAATAGAGGGAACAGGATTTGCTGACATACTGCAGAGAAGGATAGATGGGAGAAGAGGGAGAAAAGGTGATTACAAAGGTTTTGGCCTAAAAAATGTAGTTGCTATCTTCTGAGCTGAAAAACACTGTGAGAGAAGCAGGTTAGGAGCACAGAAAGAATCCCAAAGTTAGTTTTCAACATGCTAAGTTTGAGATAGCTCACAAAAATCCAAATGGATATATCAAGTAAGTAGTTGGATAAATGTAAAAATAAATATCAGTGGAGAGAACTGCATTGGACACACACATTAGAATGGCAACCAATGGATAAATGATATTTAAAGTCACAAGATTTGGGTGACAAAGGGCTTCTACAAAAAACATATCTAACACCACACTTAATGGTGAAAGATGGTATGTTTTCCCCTTAAGCAAAGGAAGAGGCAACAATGTGCTTTCTTAGAAATTCTAGTCAAGACTGTCCTGAAAATCCTAGCCAGTGCCATAAGGCAGGAAAAAAAAAGAAAAGGCATACAGAATAGAAAAAGAAGTGAAACTGTCTTATGTGTAGGTGACATGCTTGTCTATGCAGAGAATCTTATAAAATCTACAAAAAAAGAAATTAGAATTAATAAGTAAGCTTAGCAGAGTAAAGGAATAAAAGGTCATTATGCAAAATCAATTATAATTCTATACAACAGCAATGAACAACTAGAAATTGAAATTTAAAAACTGGGCCAGCCAGCACCAAAAAGAATAAATTTTAGAGAATAGGACAGACAGCAGAATACATCAGACACTAGAAAGGCAATATGTCAATCAATGGAAGGGTAACTGATGTGATACAGCAATTTGTATACGGGGTAAAGTTGGGAGTTCATAACCCACTTGAATCAGACTGTGAAAGATGATGTATTAAGAACTGTGTAATGTTTTGAACGACCAACAATAAAAAAATAAATAAAATAAAAAAAATAAAATATAGACCACATAGCAAAAAAAAAAAAAAAAAAAAAGAATAAATTTGGCATAAATGCTTACAACTTATACTGATATTGCGTAAAAACTCTAAAATGCTACTGAAGAAATTAAAGAGCTAAATATATTGTGTTCTTATCTCACAAGGCACAATATTGTTAAAATATCAGTTTTCCCCCAATTGGTATAGAGAGTCAACAGAATCAATTAAAATTTCAATTGGCCTTTTCATTGAAATTCACAGATTCTACAATTGGTATGCAAATGTAAAAAATCTGTCAAAACAATTCCACAGAACAGTTTTCATTACATAATTTCAGGATTTATTATACAGCTACAGTAATTAAAATAGTGCTGTGTAGGCAAAAAAAATAGATAACACAAATCAATAGAAGAAAAGAGAAAGTTCAGAAATAAACTCATTTATTTTGAATTACAGACTTAAGACTTAAGGAAAACTAGAAATGGACCATGATTTAATTGTAAGAGTTAAAACTACAAATTTTCAAAGGACAACACAGGGGAAAATCTTAGCTGAGATTTGGCGAAGATTTTGTAAATAGGACACAAAAAGCCTAAATCATAAAAGGATAAAAACTCGTAAGATGAACCTATTTAAAATTTAAACATTTTGCTCTTCAAAAAACAATGTTAGAAAGTGTCATAGACTGAAAAAATGTGAAACATATATCACAAAGGATTTGCATGTAGAATATGTAAAGAACTACCACAACTCAAGTGTAAGACAACCCAGTAAAAAAACAGGAAAATGATTTAAATATAACACTTCACTGAAGAATAAAGAAGGTATGGATGGGAAAAAGAAAAAAAAAAAAGAAATCACAGGAGAAGTTGTTTAACAACATTATTCATTAGGAGAATACATATTAAAATTATAATAGGCTACTAGAACAACTAAAAAGTAAATAAAAACAAACAAAAAACCTGATTACACCAAGTGTTGGAGAGTATATGGAAGAATTTGAACCCACACATTACTGTTGGAAATGTAAAATATTACTTGTTTGGAAAATGCTTTGACTGGATGTGATGGTACCTGCCCATGATCCCAGCAACTCAGGAGGCTGAGGAAAGAGGATTACAAGTTCAAATTCAGCCTCAGTAACTTATTGAGGATCTAAGCAACTGAGTGAAAGCCTATCTCAAAACAAAAAAAATAAAAAGAGCTGGGAATGTGACTCAGTGGTTAAGTGCCCCTGGGTTCAATCATTGCTACAAAAAAAAAAAAAAAAAAGATTATATAGCCACACAAAAAATAAAAAGGAATGACCTACTGATATGGGTTAAAAAGAAAAAATACTGAGTGAAAGAAGCTACACCCCCCCCACCAAGAACACACTGTATGATTTCATTTATATAAAATTCTACAATAATATAATATAATCTACAGTGACATAAAGCACATTTGTGACTAAATAGGGGCAAGAAGGAAGCACAAAATTTTTAATAAGTTCAGTATTCTGATAGTGGTGCTGGTGGCTTCACAAATTTATACATATACCAAAATTAATCAAACTGTACATTTATACATGTGTACTTACTATATATTAATTATACTTCAATAAAGCTGTATACGCAGGAAGAAAACCAAGTAGAGCTATCAAGTAAGAATTTAAATGTGCAAGTATATAAATATATAATGTATATTATTTCTGTGGAGAGGTCTAGATTGGCAATACACATTTGAGAATGGCAAACATAAATAATATCTGAAATCACCAGCACAGATGAGATCACCAAGGGAGAGATAAGAAAAAGAAAATGTGTCCTGAGGCATTCCAATATTAACAGGTTGGGGAGATGAGGAGGAAAAACGCAAAGGAGAATAAAAAAGTAAATAGTTCGGGGCTGGGGCTGTAGCTCAGTGGTAGAGCACTTGCCTCGCAGGTGTGAGACCCTGGGTTCGATCCTCAACACCACATAAAAATAAATAAAGGAAGGAAGGAAGGAAGGAAGGAAGGAAGGAAGATATTGTATTCATCTACAACTAAAAAAAAAGAAAGAAAAAGAAAAATTAGACAGTGAGATAAGAAGACAACTTAGGGGACTGTGGAGACTGAGAAGTAAATGAAAAAAAAATGCCTCAAGAAAAATAAGTTGATTAAATGAGTATTATCATCAAGATGTGAAAGATGTTAAAAAGTTCATTAATAATATTTCCAGAAATTGCATTTTATAAATGAGTCCTAATATTTTATTTTATATTTATACTTTTATGATAAGAATTGTATGCAATCTAAATAAAAAGAGTAGTTATTTGAGTTTATGATGATTTGGATTCTAAATAAACACAAATTCATTGCATATTATTTAACATTGGCACACTATTAATTTTTTGTTCTTTAAGTTTCATTTTTTAGGTTAGTGGTAGCTTTAGAAGTATTGTTTAGGGAAGCAGTAACTATTTCCACTTCAGGAAAAACAGGTAGAGAAGATAAAAGGATAAAAAAGTATACAAAGTGACTATACTTAAAAAGCTATCACATCAGGATTGATTATCATAAAGACAGAAGGAAGTTCTGGAGTATAAGGAAATCAAAAGGGAGGGAGTAAAGATGAGAAAGGGGAAGAAATGTGAAATGAATTTAACAAAATCATTCATGTGTATATATAAATATACCACAGGAAATTTTACCTACAAGTCTATGTAAAAAGCACCAATCAAAAATAAGTGAAAGAAGATCAGTAGAGGAAGGTGAATAAGCGGAGGGAGAGAATGAGAATAGAGACTGAAATGAAATTCCATAGATGTATGACTTTGTCAAAATAAACCCAAGGGCTAGGGTTGTGGCTCAGTGGCAGAGTGCTTGCCTAGCATGTGTGAGACACTGGATTTGATCCCCAGTACCATATAAAAATAAACAAATAAAAGTATTGTGTCCATCTACTACTAAAAAAACAATTAAAAGTTATCTTGCATCTTTAAATACACAAATTAATAAACCCAAGTACTATGTATAACTATAATGTTCTGATAAAAAAAAGAGTCAAAAATTTTTCAATGCAATCATTAGGATCCTGCATGACCACTGATTTGGTGAGGATATTAAGGTGGCAGGGGCTTGATTCTACAAAGGCCTAAAATTAATCATAAGGAAGCCTAACACTCAAACATTACTAGAGTAGATTTAAGGAACATTCTAGCTATGGATCTGCATAAAGGATTTCCTATTGTTCCTTTGGGAGCTGATAAATTTCTGTGTTTTAATTATTAGCATACCCTAGAAGTAAAATCTTGTTTGGTAAATTGTGATTTTCAAAATTCAAAAGTGAATTTAAAATTGGAGCTGGGAAAAACACCAATTAAATAGCAAGAACTGCATACCCTTCCTATTTATTTGCAAGTTGACATAGTGATGGAAAGGTAATCTGGGAAGAAACTGAAAAATATATAAGCATATAGGAGCTGATAAAATCTTTTGAAAATTCTCCTCTTTATAATCAGCTATGAATAGGAGCTCTGCTTCTCAGTGTGGTAAACAGCATGTAGCCAATAAACTCTCTCAAGATTTCGAAGGATAATTGGTCTCTCTTTTGAAAGCCAACCCAGAGCCCTATGAACCATGGTTATGGGGTAGATCACACCAAGAACACCAAGAATCTCTAGTCAAATTCTAATAAAATTCTATATATTGGAAAATAAAATTTAATGAAAAGTAGTTCATGGAGAATACATGAGATAAATAAAAAGTTCTCCAAATACATAAGAAATCTGTAGATTTCAGATTTCCTATTCATAGATGATTATGAAAGACAAGTAACAATATGCACATCATAGTGGTGATATCTGTAGTCCCAGCTACTAGTGAAGCTGAGGCAAGAGGATCTCTTAAGCCCAGGAATTTGAGGCTAGCCTGAGCAACACAGTGAGATCCCATTTCAAAAACAAAACAAAATGGGGCTGGGGATGTGGCTCAAGCGGTAGCGTCCTCGCCCGGGTTCAATCCTCAGCACCACATACAAACAACGATGTTGTGTCCGCCAAAAAAGTGAAAAATAAATATTAAAATTCTCTCTCTTTCTCTAAAAAAAAAATGTGTTCCTTCCTTTCTCTCTTCTCTACTTTCTTCCTTTAAAAAAAAATGAAATAAAGTAAGACTAAACAAAAGCTACCAAAAGACAAATACTACATTCTCTCTGCCTTAGAATTGTCTCTCTAGTATTTTTCAAAATGCAGGAAACACACATTAATACGCATGATGAAAGCAAGTACCTGTAGGCAAGTATCCTTGGATAAAACAAAGTTGAACAGCCTTCTTCACTGTAGGCTTCTCAGTGCTTACTACCCTTGGGTAAATTCTGTGGTGCTTCAGAAGGAATTACTGCATATTATGTTTGTAATTAGGAATCCCTTTTAATTTAGAGCACTCTGTGAAATCTTTGGCTACACTTTGAGGAATGCAGGTCTAACAGCCGAAAAAGTTTAATTCAATGTTTACACTGAGCACAAGCTAACAACCTTGCAAGAAGAATACCTTTGATTTACTCTGTGGATGTATCATATAAAATATTATATCTTATCAGTTATATAATTAAGATCTAAATTTTGAATTTAAGTACTAAGATGTGGTCCTATTCCAAGGATCAATGGTGCTTTATAGTTTAAAACTGTCAAGTAAGTGGGGCGCAGTCATGCAGAGCTCGGAACTTCCTGGGAAGAAGGCCAAGGAACCCTTGCTTCATAAAGAAAAGCAAATAAAAGATGCACAGCCGGAGGCAGGAGGAAGAAATCCTTGGAGTCTCCTGAGACCCCAAGTTCTCCTGCTTAAGAGAAGCTGGTAAACTGAAATGTAGCTCGCTGCATTGAGTGAAACTGGGAAACTAGTTTTCACGTGGACGCTGTAATTTTGCGTCACATTATAAAATGTGACGTAACTGAGTTGAGGGAAGGGGATGGTTTAATACGCTTTGATGGACATGGCAGTTTTTCTTTCCTTCTTCAGCCAGACACAGAAGAGCAAACTATATTGCAGAAATGAATAAGACAGAATGGAGGATTTGAGAAAACTGGTTCAAACAAAATTTGGCTGGCATCAGACAAAAGAACTTGACAAAAATCTGCCCCTCAGGTCTCTCTGCAGTCCTGCTTCCTTACTACTGGAATCCGAGCTAAAATTGATGGCCTGCATATACATATTTGTGTGTATAGATTTAAGGTGACTGGGAAAGTAGCTCAGTGGCAGAATGCTTGCTTAGCATGTACAAGACTCTGGGTTCGATCCCCAGCACTGCAAAAATATATGGAGAAGGAGATTCGAAGGAACTGTTGTGGGTTGACTTATCTCCTCCAAAAAGATGCCAGTGTGACCAAAGATCGTTTAGAGACATCAATCTACACATACTCAGTCCATTGGTCTTGAAATCTGCAGAATGTTCCAGGTGTTGAAGCATTTTTGCCCCTACTCTACCTAGTGGAAAATATTTGGGGAATTTATAAAGTTGGAAAAAAAAAAAAAACAAAACAAAAACCCATCATCAAACCATTCGGATAATCCATTGCTGAAAGGAATTTTATCACAAGTATGAATTACCCTGACTCCACCTGGAATTTTCATCTGATATTCCAGTGGCCTATGATAATGTCAGTCAGTTGGCATTTCTTAACAGCCACTGTGTACAGAGTGGATTTCTAAATTCTAAAAAGAAAAAAAGTACTGATCAGGAGGGGCTTCCTTCTAATTGGGAAAAAAATCCAGGTCACTCACAAAGACATAAAAATGAAATATTCAGAGTGTATTTATTTGTCATCTTACTTTTGCTCATTAATTTAATCTCTATAAACTAAGCTTTAGGTTAGGAGGCAGACTCCATGCCTTTATAGAATCTTCTATTCTCAGTCTAAACCCCTGCTACATTTGTCGGAGCTTCTTAGAAATTCAATCTCCACCTTATTCTTACAGAACCTGAATTTGTATTTGAACAAGGTGCCAAATCGCATGTATGTATATTACATTATTAAAAAAAACTGATCTAAACTGTTAAAAAATTTTTAAAAAAATAAAACTGTCAAGCATTAAGAAAGTGTTAGTGAAATACACTCTATTTCATTTAAGGCATTTTCATATGACAGCACTTTCAACTTTAACAGAGTCCCCCAAATTAGCTAAGCAATTAAGTTAATACACAAAGCTTTTGGTGTAGTGGTAAATCAAGCTAAAACTACTAAGCTACTATAATAATTATATATAAAACTTATAAACCAAAATTACAACCACTGGAAATTGTGTTTTTATTATACACACACACACACACACACACACACACAGAGGTAGGAGTTAAGTAAACACTCTCTCACCTAGTATACTATATTGCAAATCCTAGAGTTGTTTATTTTTTACATGGTATAGTTTATTTTTTATACCTACTTATTATAACCTGTAAAAGTAAATGACCTTCTACTGTAAGACAAGTGAAAAACTAAAAATGAAATATCCTTGGTTACTATAATGAAAATAAACTTGATAGAGATAAGCAAAATCAAAGACTACATTTTTAAGTCCTTTTTTTTTTTTTAAAGAGAGAGTGAGAGAGGAGAGAGAGAGAGAATTTTTTTTTTAATATTTATTTTTTAGTTCTCGGCGGACACAACATCTTTGTTGGTATGTGGTGCTGAGGATCGAACTCGGGCCCCACGCATGCCAGGCGAGCGCGCTACCGCTTGAGCCACATCCCCAGCCCATTTTTAAGTCCTTATATCCCTCTGAACACTTTTAATTCAACACCTATAGATACATTTATTTACAGTTGTACTTTTTTCCTGAAATGTAAACAATATTTTAAAATATAACTGGACTTTTATTCAGACCTCCACTTTATACCAAGTTCACAACCCATATTACAGAGAACAAAATTATAGATTCTCTATAAAAGTAATCTTATTCAGAGAGCAGGAATATGAAGTAATCTTCTTTTGCACTGTGGTCTATCAGTTAAACAAGTATACCTATGTTTTTAAATGGTTATCTGAACCTTCTATAAACCCGTTATGTAAATTATGCAACTTAATAAAGAATCTAGACAGAAAAATAAAAAAATAAAATTGGCCACTACTTATTCAATTAGAAATCTACGGAATACTTAAAAAAATGACAGTAAGAAAATACCATTCTTCTCTTAACTGGATGATACTGTATAAATTACGTAGTCTCTAGGCTTTCATTTTCTCATTTTTAGAAAAGAGAAAAATAACACCAAGCCTCACAGACTGGTATGAGGATAGTGGGTTAGTGAACATGAAAGGACTCTGCAAATTTTAAAGCTCTTTATAAATATGAAAAACAATAATAGAAACAACAACTATTAGTCTGTACTATCCAAAAAGGAAATGGCTTGAGAAAAGTCAAGGTACATTACTCTGGGGGCTGGGGATGTGGCTCAAGCGGTAGCACGCTCGCCTGGCATGCGTGCGGCCCGGGTTCAATCCTCAGCACCACATACAAACAAAGATGTTGTGTCCACCGAAAACTAAAAAATAAATATTAAAAATTTTTTTAAAAAGGTACATTGCTCTGGTGGTTTTCTGATTTCTAACAAGGGATTCAAATGTTGCAAAAGGCAATGCCACATATAGTAAGTTAGTTTCTTTGTTGTTTCTCTGTTAGGTATAGGCAACTTTGTTATGTACCATTTTAAACCTATTTCATACAAGAATATTTCATTCTTCATTTTAAGAAGTTAAGTATCTCAGAAAAATTAGTAAAATAAAACTTGGTTACTTTAATTATGAGGAAAAGTAAATAGAACTTGACATTCCACTAAAGTACAAATGAATTCTATGAATTAATGTAAAAAATGTCAGTAACTAGAATATTATTGTGCATGCATTATTTTAAAGGAACAATATCAATATATAAATAGTCTCTAAACTGGAACACCTTCCAGTTCTTATTAAATATAGATAGATAAATATGTATACATAGATACATATGTGTATGTATATACTCAAATATTATTTTTAAATAAACTGTCTAAAATTTTTTTGGAAGTACAAACAAAATAATTTAGATAAATTGTCCTACAAGAGAAAATGCTTTGATTTTATTTTTAAAAGCACTAGAACATTTGTGTGTGTGTGTGTGTTCTAAGAGAGTAAACACATTTAGTAGTGATAAGAATAACAGTTAACATAAGATTATCAAATATTCCTCTTCAATTAAGGAATTCTGACACAGTGAATCAAATCTCACTTTTTACCAGCTAGAAAAAACATAACTTGACAGTGTCCTTTTTTATTATTAAAAATTATGCCTAAAAGCATCATGCATATGTAAATGCAATCTATTACCTGCAAAATCATCTGGAAAAGTAGACAAAAATAAATAAAAGACAAGTAGGTAATAAAACAACTTTATAAAAGTGTAGTTGTATATGTGTAAAATAGCTTAAAAAAGAAAATCAAGAGACTAACACTCATTTTAGTCAAATAGCTAAGACACCCTAAAAGATTATCACTAAATTAAGGTAACCCTCAAGGAAAAGAACTCTAAAATAGATTATGTCAGCTAAGAATTACCTTTCAATGAAACAGTAAATAAAGTATCAATAACTAAAGGATACATTTCTCAATATTTAGTTTCTAAAAATTGATTCCGAATGAGTAAATTTTCAGAAGAAAAATTTATTCTACTACTGTTTATATAAAGAATTGTTTTTCCTCTTTTAGCCAAAGGATTTTTAGATGCTAAATAAAAAAAAAAATAGCCCAAATACAAAAAGAAAAACAGAAAAAGCAGGTATTAAACATGATTATATTCTAAGATTGTGACAAGGGAAACTACCTATCTACAAAATATTGTTACTATGCACTTTTTTTTTAAAAAGAGAGAAATTATCCCCTGCACACTAAGAAGAAAAGCTACATTTCTAATATGAAATAACTAAGAAAAAATAAAAAGGAAAGCCTTCCTTTAGCATGTTTGAACACTTGTACTGCATTTCATTTTCTCTTCTTGGAATTGAGAGTATTCAACACAATTTCATTTTACAGGTTCCTATTACTAGTATTCTATGAATTTTACATCTACATATATTTCTGCTCTACTTTCATTTTAATAAAATATGAACAAGATCAACATATATCTACATTTCTTTATGCTTTGTCTACCCAGAATTTTAACATCAATATTGATACTGAATATAAATATCATTTTATAATTCTAACCAAAGGGATAATATCAATACATAAGTGGTCTCTGAACTGAAAATCTTCCAGTTCTTACTGAATATAGATAGGAAAACATGTATACATACATGTGTGTGTGTATATACACTCAAATATTTTTAAATAAATTGTCTAAAATTTTATTGTCTAAAGTGTTATTTACTTTATAGAATTTTATTTTACAGAATAAAATATAGAGCATATAGAATATATAGAATAACAATATAGACTATATAGAATAAAATATAAATAATACTTTAGAACAAAACAACATATAGAACATATAGAATAAAACATATAGACAAAATATACAGACTTTCAGTCAAGTGTTTCACAAAGTGACAATAAAATTAACAACAGACTACCTTAAGTATGCAAATATTTGAAACAAAAAAGGAAAAGGAGAATGTACCAAACAAATGTGTGGATTCAAACAGATTCATGGACTGGGGCTATAGCTAAGTGACAGAGCGCTTGCCTAGCATGTGTAAGGCGCTGCGTTCAATCCTTAGCACCACATAAAAATGAAACAAATGAAATAAAGGCATGCTGTTTATCTACAACTACCAAAAAAAAAAAAAAAATATATATATATATATATATATATAATTTCACACCAACCGGACAATATAAATGGAAAAAAGCTTTATAAACTTAATAAATCATGCTTTATAAACATAAGTTTATAAAAAAAGTTTAAGAATTTATTATGAAAAAATCCTCTCATTTTGTAATGCTTATCATAATAACACATATATAAAATAGTTAAATTCCAGTCAATAGCCAAATGTGGTTTTTAACTCAAAATTGGCTAATCTGCACACTACCTAAAGCCAAATACAAAGAGGAGAGAAATATCACTCAAGCAAAGATTTTATTCCATTTCCTCATAATTTCCCAAATCACACACAAAACAATCATCCTAAAGACATTTGCAAGGGCTGAGCTTACTTATTTTGTGATTAAATAATAATAAGAAGAAAAATAAATAAACTTGTAAAATAAATACCAATTTAAAATCTGCAAAATTGGTACAATCCAATTAACTTTTGCATAAAAACACAGTAAAATAAGTGGGAACTTACCTACTTCTTCTTCTTCATCATTAGATATTATATTATATAATGTGTCCAAAGCATAACCTATTATTTCAGAATCCGAACTGAAAAAAAGAAATTATTATACACTGCTAGTTAGAGTGTAAACTGTTATGATCATTTTTAGACAGTTTTCAGCAAGACTAAAGGAAACATTCCACTTGTAAAAATATACTCTAATATTAAAAATATCAGTGTACAAACTATAAAGAGTGTGCAAACAACTTAAATGTTCAATAACAAAAAATTACCATGGCGGGACTGGGGCTGTAGCTCAGTGGGAGATCACTTGCCTCACATGCGTAAGGCATTGGGTTCTAACCTCAGCACTACATGAAAATAAATAAAGATATTGTGTCCATCTACAACTTAAAAAAATATTTTAAAAAATACTATGGCAAATCCATACACTTTAAGATATAGCAATGGAAGAACTGTATTTTCAAAGAATATTTAATGGCAAAGTAATTAAAACACACAGATACAATGCCAAGTGAAAAAAAATTAACCCAACAATTAACTAATAGAACAATCCCATTTAGTAACACACACACACACACACACACACACACACACACACACACCCTGTCTTTATATATTTCTAAAAAAATTATCAATTTGTAGCCAGAAATTGGGTGCATGACTATATCTGGGAGGCTAAGGAAGGAAGATTGCAAATTCAAGACTAGCCTGGGCAACTTATCAATAGTCTGTCTCAAAATAAAAAATAAAAAAGGGTTGAGAATATAGCCCAGTGGCAGAGTATCTCTGGGCTCAAATCCCTAGTACCAAAAATATAAAGAGATAAATAAATAAAAAATAAAGGTGTAAAATAAATCTAACTTCAAAAGCAACAAAATTAGCACAACTTGGTTAATTTTATGTATGTGTGGATAGCTACGTACCTCCGTATATCACATAGACATATAGTATTATATGTAGTTGGACTACCTTCACCACACTTTATTCTCTTAAGAAAACAAAACAAAACAAAAACCTTAGGGTGACTATATAATTTATAAAATGAGGATGTATAACGTTTTGTTGTGCTGACAGTCAAATTTTGAAATCATGTAGGATGATGACAGCATTTAGAGTAGTAGCAAGAGTGAAATACAGGTCCCCTCACCACCAAAAACAAAACAAAACAAAACAAAAACCTCACAATTATATGTAATGATGAAAGGATGAATGTGTTCCCTCTAAGATCAGGAATATGATAGCAATGTTCCAGTTTACCACCTCTATCTCTTACCATCTCTATCCAACAATGAAACGGAAGTTCAAGTTAGAATACTACACAAGAAAATGAAGTAAAAGATACATAGATTGGAAAGGAAAAGTAAAACTATACCTATTCATTGATGACATATAAGATTGGAAAGGAAAAGTAAAATACACCTATTCATAGATGACATATTTTATACATAGAAAATCCTAAGGAATCCACTAAAAAATTGTTAGAACTAATAAATTCAGCAAAGTCACAAGACACAAGGAATATACAAAAATCCACTGAATAATCAGAAAATGAATTTAAGAAAATTGTGTGTAAATAACATCAAGAAGATTGGTACAAATAATAAAATATTTTGAAATAAACTTTACTAAAGATCATAAGACTCATGCACTGAAAAATGCAAAATAGTGTTGAAAAAAGTGTCCAAGAACTAAATAAATAAAACGATACCCTGTGTTCATAGATAGAAAAAGGCAATATTGTTAATACAGTAATAAACCGCAAATTGATATATAAATTCAACGCAACCCATCAAAACACTAGCTGCCATTTTTGCAGAAATTGACAAATTGATTATAAAAGGTCATATGGAAAGGTACTGTATTCAGAATAGCCAAAAAAACAAAGATGGATATCTTGGAAGAACTCTGTGGCCCAGGATCAGGGGTGAGAGTCTCCAAGTGGGCATCATGAACAGATCTAAAGAAAACTGCATTTCAGGGTCCATTAATGTAAATCGAATAATTTGTAATTGTATTTATAAAACTCATTTGGAGATTGAGCCAGCACCTGGAATTCTTCCCAGCTTTACTTTAGGTTGTAATTTTAGATCCCTTATATATCCTACATGCCTGCAGCCTGCTGTGTTATGGATGCTTATTTCAGCATTATTTCAGAAGTAACTGACTTTGTATTTGAAGTTTCACACTCTCCCTATATAAAGAGTGCTGATGAACTGAAAATGGGGCTTTGAGGCCTCTCTCTTTCAGCACTAGCCCTTGGTTTATAATGGGCTGTTGAAGCTGGAGAAAATCTTGCCCATTCCCTCAATCTGCTGTGATTACTAAGCCTTTAATACACTACACACAGGCATGTGAATAATACATTTTAGTAATAACTTTTTGAAGAGCTTACATGTTTCTTCTCTGTTAAAGTTCTTTTTGTGGAAGCTCATTTTGCATTTTCATTTAGAAAATGAAAAATTGGCAAATAACGGCAATAAGTTTATTGTGGAAAGCCTGGCATATACCAAAATTTAGATCTTCTTCACTTAGTCTTTTTTCTAAACATATGTACTATCAAAATAACTTTAATGGAGTTGGGATTTTTATATTAAGCTTTAAAAGCAATTTAGCAATATATTTCCAAGGCATTGAGAATTCTTAGAAAATGTTCAATGTCTCCCTCATTGGGTGTAAGTTTAGTTAATGAACCTTGTTAAGGTAGTGTGATTTTGTTTTTAGGGTGAGGAACTAGGGTTGGGGCAGGAAGTATTTAAATATCTGTTCCAGCCATTTTCATTCTTCTACAAATGCTCATTAAAATAGCATTTCTTCCCAGCAGCTCCAGAGGCTGAGACAGGGGAATTGTCAAGTTCAAAATCAGCTTCAGCAACTAAGTGAGGCTTGAAGAAAGATTGTAAGATCCTATCTCAAAATAAAGAATAAAAAAAGGGGTAGGTGACTTGGGAGGCTGAGGCAGGATGATCGCAAATTTAAAACCAGCCTCAGCAAAAGCGAGATGCTAAGCAACTCAGTGAGATCCTGTCTCTACATAAAATACAAAATAGGGCTGAGGATGTGGCTCAGTGGTCAAGTGCCCCTGAGTTCAATCCCTGGTACCAAAAAAAAAAAGCGGGGGGTGGGGAGGTGGGCTAGGGATGTGATTCAATGGTTAAGTTCCCCTGTGCTCAATCTCTAGTACCAAAAAAAAAAAAAAAAAAAACCACACAATAACAACAAACAATTTTTACCTTCCATCTATTATCAGTGTCATTTATTATTTTGCTATACTAAGAAATAATGTTGAAGAAAGCAATAATAAAAAAAACATAGAACAACAAAAGTTTAAGAACTCATATTTGGGGCTGGGG